>NC_085841.1:197958371-198279787 GCF_035594765.1 Anolis carolinensis
ACAAACAGTAAAACAAACTTTACAGAGGTCTTACCCTTTCCCTGAGATAGCCAAAAATGTTTCGAATTACATCAAAAGTCAACTCAAAAACAAACCTATTTTGTACATAACCCAGGGGCTGCCTGCATTTGCATATATGCACATAATGTGATATCTTGGAGATTGGATCTAAGTCTGAATGCAACATTCATTTATGTTTCATAAACACATTACACAATTAGCTTTAAGGTAATTTTGTACAATATGTATAATTTATGCATGAAACAAATGTTGTGAACATTGAACCAGCAGAAAGCAAAAGTGCCTCTATCTCAGCCATCCATGTAGACGGTTTTGGATTTTCGAGTACTTTGAATTTTTGGATAAATGATGCTTCATTGCAATAAAGTTGGGTTATCTTAGAATGTTAAATAAGGTTGACTTCAACTGTGGATGAGGAATGGATCTCCAGATGCTGTTGATCTATAAGTTTCATTATTTTTACCATTCACCAGACTGGTTAACACCAATTGGGACTAAAGGCCAACCAAACGTTTCCAGTTGTTCCTTGGGCAATATGTACAGTATGATGTAGTTGATATGTTCAAGGAAGCTCCATCTAAATTCATAACAGTTCTCTCTATTTACTTGTGCCAACACAAGTAGCTGTCTTTTAGATCTATGATTGTTACATACAGTAGAGTCTCACTTATCCAACACTCGCTTATCCAATGTTCTGGATTATCCAACACATTTTTGTAGTCAATGTTTTCAATACATCATGATATTTTGGTGCTAAATTCGTAAATACAGTAATTACTACATAGCATTACTGCATATTGAACTACTTTTTCTGTCAAATTTGTTGTTAAACATGATGTTTTGGTGCTTAATTTGTAAAATCATAACCTAATTTGATGTGTAATAGGCTTTTCCTTAATCCCTCCGTATTATCCAACATATTCGCTTATTCAACGTTCTGCCGGCCTGTTTATGTTGGATAAGTGAGACTCTATTGTATATAGAATTGCCTAAATTTGTTTTCAGCATTTTCTTTCATTAGGGAAAATTATTTACAGCTATTCTATGAACAAGAATGAAACGCCTATCCAGAAACCCCACAAGTAACATGAGAACCAGTAATGCTAAAATTGTGTGTTTTTTTCCTTTTGCAGACAAAACATGGATGCACACTCCTGAAGCTTTATCAAAGCACTATATCCCCTACAATGCAAAGGTGAGGAGAGGTCTCTTTACTTCCATTGTTTTTTCCTACATGAAGAATGGCATTTGTCTAAATCTGTCCTTACTTTCCCTTTCTTTTTGTAAACATTGCTGCCTGCTCCTTGGGTTCAGATTGAAAATTTAGGATGCAGCATGCATGACAAATTGTAATGCTTTGTATTAAGATAAACATTCTGTCCCTTCGGGTTATTTTTTATTTTTGGATCTGATCTTTTTCTTTCTTATATTTGAGCCAGAAAAATCTCGACCCTCTTGCTTTCACATGCCTCCCTGACATCTAATGTTTTGGTAAATACAGAAATGAGATGAAGAAGGTGACTTCAATATCTCATGTGTCTATATACAGTAGAGTCTCACTTATCCAAACTAAACAGGCCGGCAGAAGCTTGGATAAGCGAATATCTTGGATAATAAAGAGGGATTAAGGAAAAGCCTATTAAACATCAAATTAGGTTATGATTTTACAAATTAAGCACCAAAACATCATGTTATACAACAAATTTGACAGAAAAAGTAGTTCAATACACAGTAATGTTATGTTGTAATTACTGTATTTATGAATTTAGCATCAGAATATCACAATATATTGAAAACATTGACTACAAAAATGGCTTGGATAATCCAGAGGCTTGGATAAGCGAGGCTTGGATAAGTGAGACTCTACTGTACTTCAAAAACTCATCAGGTAGAAAATGCAGATAAACATAGTTCATCTAATTGCTTGCGTAATTTAATCTCATTCTTACATTCAGAAGGTTTTTTTCCTCTTCTCCATTAGGATTATAGAAATGTTGAGAAAGTTGATTACAGAGATCAGGTTTGAATAGATAGATGGTGGTATAAGTATTGGGGAGAAAGCAGAAGCAATTAGATGCATTATCATTCCCAAATGCCCAGGTTCCAATCCATCTGTATTGGTTTGTCCTCTTCCTTGAATCCATTTCAGATCAGGTATAGATCCATCTGTGGAAAAGAACACTCCCTGAATGTTTTTTCCTTGCCCACATTTAATAAGATGAGGTAGGCTAACAAGGAAGTTTCCTGTGCTGCAGTGCTATCACAGGTCTTATGATTCTGATGCTGCTTCAGGGATGTACAACAACACAACTATAAAATGTATATTCCCCATTATTCCCAAAGCAACTAAACCTTAGCTATTTATTAAGCAAGCAATTTCTAGATTGTGAAGCTTGGGGCATATTATAACAATGCACCCTTCCTGACAGCTGGAAGTGTGGAAAAAGAAGAAGGAAAAATATCAGATAAGTCATATCAGGAGTGGGTTGCTGTGAGTTTTCCAGGCTGTATGGCCATGTTCCAGAAACATTATCTCCTGACTTTTCACCCACATCTATGACAGTCATCCTTAGAGGTTGTGAATGATAAAGATGTAGATGTTTGCTTTAGTCTTTCTCTTACACAGAAAAGAAAAAAAATTAGAATGATGTTTGAGAGTTTTTAATTCGGTTGTCTCCAATTCTGTTTTAACTGCCCTATTTACTCAAATCTAGTGCTCACCTTTTTTTGGGCTAAATGACCTTGCCAAAATTAGGGTGCACACTAGATTTGTGTATAGCAATAATCTTCGTGCTGAGCCAAAGCAAAAGGGAGGCGGCTTCAGTAGCGTCTGTAGCTCCTCTTTGGGGATGCCATTTCTCATTTAATGGCCATGACCCAGTAATATGTAATCATGGGATTTGTAGTTTGGTGAGTCATCAGCATTGTTTGGCAGAGAAAACTCAAGAACCTGTAAAGGATTCCATAGCACTGAACCAAGGCAATGAAAGTAGATTCATTCTACAACATAGATGACCCCAAGGTGTTTTTTTTCCCCATTGCTGGAAGCTTTGATGTTCTAAATATTAAAGAGTATACCTTTTGCTGCTGAGTGTTGTTTAATACGGGTATTTTATTATAAGCAATTGCTATCTTTTGTTTAACTTTCAGAAATTGGAAAGCACTTTTAATGGCATATTGTGGTGCTCTATTTCTCCTCCTATTTTTGATATACCATATTTGTTACTCAGTTCACTGGTTTTTGGGATCAGTATTATACATCAATAGACCCTTTCTAGCTTTGAATCACTATGTCTTCAGCCATGTCCATAGTTCTGCTCTCTTTTGTCTAGCAAACTCCTCATCTTTCGTGGGAAAGTGCAACATGGTATTTCCATGTCAAGTGTACTTGCAGTTATTGGATACAGCTGCTCCAAATAGAACAGAATTTTGGCAGGAGTGGGAGGGAGAAAAACTTTTCAAAACTTTCAGACAACATACTTGGGGCGACATTTATAGGGTCACCAACTTTATGGGATTTCGCCAACTTCCTCCTACTAGTATTTGCTAGCATACAGAACTTTGCAACCTTCAACATAGATTCTTCAAAGGAATCTGAAAGAAGGAAAATATAAAAACTATTAGATCTTCTTGGGAATGCTTCCAAGATTAGATCTATACATTCAGAATGAACACCCTTATAATGCAGACAGTATTGCAGGACATGATCAAATGTTTCAACCATGTCCACCCAGCACGAATAACAATACTGAGCATAAGATATTTATAAATATCTCTCAGTCAGTAGATCTGATGACAAAACTCTGAAATGAGCTAGAGTCAAAGGTCTGTGATATTTAGGAATTTCCAGTATATAAAGATAATTAGATAGAACAAAGTCTGTCATATGACTATCTGCTACAGAGTTCTTGCTCTGCCGTCCTGCAAAAGGCTGTGCCCCAGCTCTGTTGCCTTCTTGTTTGTTTGGCTTTAGGAAATCCCAAGTACAACATACCAAAAGCAAGAAGCTATACTATTGTAATTTCAGTTCAACAGCCTTCAACCTGGCAGAGAAGAGGTTGTGAATTAGAATCAGAAAGAGTAAGATTCACTTTAAGCCAGTGGGTAATTATGTAGAACCAAGGACATGCCTCAAGGGGGACCATTCCAGATTCTCCTCTAAGCAAGTCATTATGAAGGCAGTGGGACACTACCGTGTTTCCCCGAAAATAAGACAGTGTCTTATATTAATTTTTGCTCCCAAAGATGCTCTAGGTCTTATTTTCAGGGGATGTCTTATTTTTCCATGAAGAAGAATTCACATTTATTGTTGAACAAAAAAATGAAAATTTATTATATACTGTACAGTAGTTGTCATCATAAACCAGCATAACCAGACAAACTGTGAATCCTATCAAGAATTTCTTGTTACTAACATATTTCCATGTACAACACTTTATGGTACGTACTACGTACATTTACCGATCCTGCATGCTCTGGTGTTCTGTTTGGCGGGCATGCTTCCAAACAAAAACTTTGCTAGGTCTTACTTTCAGGGGAGGCCTTATATTTAGCAATTTAGCAAAACCTCTACTAGGTCTTATTTTCTGGGGGGATGTCTTATTTTAGGGGAAACAGGGTAACAATAGCACAGCGGAACTAGATACGCACTGCTGAGAACCATACTAAAGGTGAGCTATTACTTTGTACTGGAACTCTTTTACCGCAAAAGGTATGTGTCACCCTCTTCTGCAAAAGAAGAATTGGAGACATTAACAGTCCTTTGAGGCCTCTTCCACACAGCTGAATAAAATCCCACATTTTCTGCTTTGAATTGGAATATATGGCAGTGCGGACTCAGATAGCCCAGTTCAAAGCAGATATTGTTGGATTTTTTGCCTTGATATTCCGGGTTATATGGCTGTGTGGAAGAGCCCTGAGCATTCAACCCAACATTTATGCTAGCTCTCACAATGCTTCTTAAACTGTGGTTCCTGATCCCAAATGGGATCCCTTTACCTAAAAGTTGGGGTCCCGAAAAATGTTGCCACAGTAAAAGTTTCTAAGTGTCACCTAGTGGTGTATTAGACATTTATATGAATCTGTTGTGCAGTCTTTACTGTGAACTCTAAAGAAGATGCTTCACAAAAAGAAAAATCAGCCTGGTTAGCAAGCCTTGCAAATGCTTATTTGTTATCAGTAAATGTTTGATATTTATACCTATTTTATATATTTATATACACAGGGTCATGTAAAAAATTATTGGATCAAAGCGGGTCTTGAGTGGAAACATTTAAGAAACACTTTAATCATTAATTAGTTCTCCTAATTAACACCTCCCTCAATATTCTGTATTATGTGTATTTATTATGTGTGATATAGCAAGCAGTTCTCGAACGCTATGTTTGCTACAGACATCATAATCTGAAAAATTAGTGATTTATAGATAACTCATTTGATGGTTTGTTATACAAGTGGAAGAAAGATGTTAAGTTGTCCCTTTTAATCTACATTTTCAAATTTTGTGATGTTTCAGAGATACTAACTTTGCCTTCTGCTGAAAATCTTGTGCCTAATCACACATTCTTGTGTACAATAAATATATAAAAATACTAGCTGTGCCCGGCCACGCGTTGCTGTGGCGAAGTCTGGTGTTCTGGGAAATAAAGTATTGAGGAATTGGTGGTAGTTAAGGTCAAGGGTCAAGGTTTTCCCCAGACATTAAGTCCAGTCGTGTCTGACTCTGGGGGTTGGTGCTCATCTCCATTTCTAAGCCGAAGAGCCGGCGTTGTCCGTAGACCCCTCCAAGGTCATGTGGGATGACTACATGGAGCGGCGTTACCTTCCCGCCGGAGCAGTACCTATTGATGCACTCACATTTGCATGTTTTCGAACTTCTGGGTTGGCAGAAGCTGGGGCTAACAGTGGGGGCTCTCTCCGCTCCCCCAATTCAAACCTGTGGCCTTTCGGTCCAGAAGTTCAGCAGCTCAGCGCTTTAACACGCTGCGCCATCAGGGGATATTATTTCCTAAAGGTTGTGAATATACAATATTTCTGATTGATTTTTTTTGTCTGTTGGAGGCAAGTATGAATGCTGCAATTAGGAAAAATGATTAGGATGTAATGGCCTTGCAGCTTTAAAGCCTGGCTGTTTCCTCCCTGAGTGAATTTTTTGTTGGGAGGTGTTAGCTGGCCCTGATTGTTTCCTGTCTGGAATTCCCTTGTTTTCAGAGTGGTGTTGTTTGCGATATTTTATGTGCTTCTACTGTCTGTGGCCCTGAGAAAACAGAGGATTTTCCAGACTTTGATGATGGGAATACTTTGTTGGGAGGTGTTAGCTGGCCCTGATTGTTTCCTGTGTGGAATTCCCCTGTTTATTTACTGTCCTGGTTTTAGAGATTATATTGTTCTGCATTATTCTATCCCAGTAATTATTTCATATTAAAGAAGAATCTCACTTATCCAAGATTCGCTTATACAATGTTCTGGATTATCCAACGCAGTCTGCCTTTTCATAATCAATGTTTTTGTAGTCAGTGTTTTAAATTCATTGTGATATTTTAGTGGTAAATTTGTAAATACAGTACAGTAGAGTCTCACTTATCCAACATAAACGGACCGGCAGAATGTTGGATAAGCAAATATGTTGGATAATAAGGAGGGATTAAGGATAACCCTATTAAACATCAAATTAAGTTATGATTTCACAAATTAAGGACCAAAACATCATGTTATACAACAAATTTGGAAGAAAAAGTAGTTCAATACACAGTATTTCTATGTAGAAATTACTGTATTTATGAATTTAGCACCAAAATATCACGATATATTGAAAGCATTGACTACAAAAATGCGTTGGATAATCCAGAACGTTGGATAAGCGAGACTCTACTGTAAATATTACATAGCATTACTGCGCATGGAACTACTTTTTCTTTCAAATTTGTTGTATAATATGATGTTTTGGTGCTTAATTTGTATAATGATTACCTAATTTGATGTTTAATTGGCTTTTCCTGAATCCCTTCTTATTATTCAACATATTCACTTATCCTGCCGGCCTGTTTACGTTGGATAAGTGAGACTCTACTGTATATTGATAATCTTATATTATCTGCTTAGAACTGGATTATATGAGGCCCCTTCTACACAGCTGTATAAAATGCACACTGAAGTGGATTATATGGTAGTGCGGAGTCAAGATAATCCAGTGCAAAGCAGATAATATAAGATTATAAATGGCTGTGTGGAAGGGCCTTGACTCTACACTGCCATATAATCCAGTTCAAATCAGATAATCTGTGGAAGAAGCCTAAGTGAGGCCTAAATCTGCCTGTCCCCTAACTGAAACCTGGCTGTCCCTTGGTTGCTAGGCAACCAAGTGGGCCGAGATTAGCCCTCTAAACTGGCAGCAATTGGATAAAAAAAATTATTGCTCTCCCTCTAATTAGGACTTTATTTTTCTTTTCTTTTTGTTGTATCAACCTTGAGGCGTGGATGATGGGTTGTGTTGTCAAATTTTGAGGTTGGGGGGCCTGTACTTTTGTTGTTTTGTGAATTGCCGTGATGCCATCACTCTTTTATATATATAGATTTTAAACAATTTTTTGCAAGATCTTTTATATTTGATTAGTCAAATTGTGTATACAAGACAGAAGAACAGGTCTGAAACATCTAAGGGCGTTTATGCATTTGCTCAAATAGTACTCATGCTTGACCTTGTATCCTGAATCCAGTGTTACTGGATTGTGAAACAGAAGCACTTGTAATAGTTCAGTTGGGGAAAAATACTAAACAAAAACTGCTATTTTAGTTACTATGATTTATAAGCCAATGCCAGGTTTGAAATTGAATTTAGTTACAATAAATATACTTTTATGACATTTTAGAGCAGCACTGTTGAAATAAAATATAAAAATCAGGATTTTATTGTAAAGAAGCTTCCTGAAACTGTGTTTCTACTTATTTGACATTTTAAAAAGATTTATAGTGGCTAAAACTCATCCACCATCACCAAAAAGAGGTGATTTACAATAAAATAGTTAGGCTTGCTCTACTGGATTATATTGGCTGTAAACTGTAACATGGTAATGAACCCAGTGACAAGGACATATTTTTACTATGTTATATTTGAAGTATTATGCATAATCCAGCTAAACTAAGTGCTATTAGGCATCGCTTTAACAATCACATTAAAATCAATAACATGGCAATTTTCTTTTGTTGAAGCTATTATACAGCATTACATCATTCCATTTAATAACACATTTCTTTGAAAATATAATAATCAGAAGCTTATGCAAACACTTCGTAGATAAATAATGTAATAAAATAACATCCTAGTCAAGAAACACCATGCAAGGATAATCTGCAGGCCTATGCTGCTATATGGTCCCCAAGATAGTTGACTGGAAGAAGAGTTTGCAGATTATACACACAGTAACTTTGCTCTAATACCAATTTTGCCTTCCCCAAAAAGGGAGTATGCCTGCTATGTGAAAGCAACTATTATGCAATGAAATAAAGCAACTTGTGAAAAGTCTGGGTTTGCAAGCCTATCTATTGCACTATATTAGTGCTGAATTAGGATTGCAAGCTTTTTTAAAGAGGTTCCTCATCATTACTACTACATTGCAGGCACACAGAACAAGGTAATATCTGCTCTTGTAGGTTGCTGGTAAAAATTAAGAGTTAATTTCATAGCAAGTTTTTTTTTTTTGAAGACTTTACCAAAATGCATACACTACATATTAGCCCCTAGTGGAGCAGTGGATTAAACAGCTGAGCCACTGAATTTCCTGACCAAAAGAAGTTCAAATCAGGGGAGCAGGGGGAGCTCCTACTGTTAGCCCAAGCTTCTGCCAACCTAGCAGTTCAAGTAGACCAATAGGTACCACTTCGGCAGGAAGGTAATGGCACTCCATGCAATCATGCTGGCCACATGACCTTGGAGGTGTCTACAGACAATGCTGGCTCTTTGGCTTAGAAATGGAGATGAGCACCAACCCCCAGAATCAAATATGACTAGACTTAATATCAGGGGAAAACCTTTACCTTTTTGCAAATAGGAACAAAAAGAGTTTGTTGTTTTTTGAAAAAGAAATTCAAAGGAAATGAAGATTTGTTAAGGAGTATATATTCTGAAATAATTCATTAAATTAGAAAACCAGGAAAATTGTCTGTAAGTGAATTTCCCATGAGCAGGTGTGTGTGTTTTTATTGATAATTTTGGAGAAAATTCACAAGTATTTACTGGAAAATAAAATGTAAATACTAGAAAATATGGTAACTTTTACCCTGCAGTAAAAGCATTTTTTTTTGTTTTATTGGTTTTTTTAAAATTTATCAACATATTTCAAACCACTCCATACACCAAAAAGATCTCAGGGTGGCTTGCACACAAAATGAAAAGTAAACAAGTTAAAAACAATAAAAGCAATTTAAGTATGCTAAAACATATTAGACATAAAAAGTTATAGCATATTTAAAAGATCAAAAAAAAATATAAAACTGTATTAGTATCAATCAGTGATTTCCAAAGTCCTTATGAACAGTGAGGTTTTCACTTGGCACATAAATGGGATCAGTTTTGGTGCCAAATGGGCCTCCAAGGAGAGGACTTTCCATAATTGAGGTACCACAGCTGAGAAGCCCTTCTGCTGTTCTGGAACAGTATATTCACTTCACTGGTGGGACAAAGAAGTAGAGCTCCCAGATCACAATCCCTGGTAATGTACATATAGGGAGAGGTTCCCCCTCATATACTGAGATTTGAAGCTGTTTTAATTGTCACCATAAGCATCTTGAATTCAGCCTCAAAATGTGATTCTTTTTAGACTGGTGTTATACATTGTTTATATAGAATTCCAGTGAGTTAGGTTGCTGCGTTTTGTAGTAACTGCAGTTTCCAAGTATTCTTCAAGGGCAGTTCCCTATAAAGCATATTACAGTAGTCTGATTCGGAGCTGCCAGTACATTAAATCTTGAAACTTGTACCAAGCACACATGGGCCTTCAGTGATAGGGGTGGATCTACAAATATTTCCAAACTATACACCTATTTCTTCAGGAAGACTGCAAGCACACCTAGTACAGGTTGTTTTCCAATCCTTGGGCCTGAGAACCAACCAATCCACAAAGCCTCTTATTGGGCTCCAGCTTCAGTTTATCATCCCTCATTCATCCCAATTACAGCACCTAAGCACTAGTTATATGTCTTATTCGTTTTTGTTAATGTGTTATAATGTCCTAATTGCTGTATGGTTTTAACTTGTATGTTTCTGTTATATTGGAAACCACCCTGAGTCCCTTGAGGAGATAGGGCGATATTTAAATAAAGTTGTGCTATTATTATTATTCAGCATTTGAATAGCCCCAGATGATTTCAGTGACAGGGAGAAATATTTATTATTTATTTATTTACAGCATTTATATTCCGCCCTTCTCACCCCGAAGGGGACTCAGGGCGGATCACATTACACATATAGGCAAACATTCAATGCCTTTTAACATAGAATAAAGACAGACAAACATAGGCTCCGAGCGGGCCTCAAACTCATGACCTCCTGGTCAGAGTGATTCATTGCAGTGATTCATTACAGCTGCTCTCCAGCCTGCGCCACAGCCCGAGCCCAGTGTCAGTGTCATGTTGGGTAGATAAAAAAGAATCTAGTTTTAGGGTGATTTGAATAACTCATCATCATCAGATCTTTTTGGCATGAAATTTGGTTTGGTCCTCTCTGCTTTATGGGATTTTCTGGCTGACGGGTGAAAAATCTTATCGAGATCTTGATCTAACTGTGAATAATGAATTGAAAAGGGCTTCCAATGCAGTCATTCCTAAATGCTCAATCCAGTGTTGTTGAAGCCCTTAATTTATTTTGGTTTATAGAAGATAAGAATGAAACTGTCAAGAGCTAGAGTGCATCTAGTATAAGTCTTGGAATGGATGTTATGGAAATCAGCAAAGACTCTTTATTATGCAGTGAGGCAGGCAAAATAAAAAAAGCATATCGCACAATTAGGATTGTATTCTCAACTTCTCACCCAGCAGGATTATTTTAAGTGGTGAGCAATCTTTTGAATATAGCTTCAATGAGATCACCTCACTTTCCGTCCCTGTGACAATTGGGTTTTGAAAAACTTGGCTCGTAGAAACAAGGATTGGAGATAAAGCTTCAGTGAAGTTGCCCTTTTCACCATGATAACTCTTATAGGAGTGAATTTCCATTATGAAGGGTAGATTTATCTCACTTCCTGTTGTCTCACCCCAATCTTAACTATGAGTCATTTGTAATTCAGATGTTTGTAACTCAGGGACTTCCTGTAAATTAGGTCGTAACATACCTTTGGCTATCTAATAAATCCATTTTTGAGAACGCCAACTCCTAGAGTATATCACACATGGTGCCCCTCCTCTCTTTAGGCATAAATCGGAGAGGAAACAGAGACAGACTGCATGCAGGAGGGTACATGGTAACATAATGATGACATCTGATTAATCTACATCCTTAATTGCAAGTATTTTAAAATGTAGTGTTGTAGCACTTATCAACTGCTATCAAGTTAGAGAAGCAGGAGAAAAGTTGGTTTTACAACTAAGTATCAAAATAATGTTGAAGGAAAAGATTTTCATCTCTAGAGTTTATAGGAAAATCAATAAACTAAAAGTGTGCGATAACACAGCTGTTCTGAATAATAGTGCAATAGATAGATTACTAAGCAATTTCCCAGTAATGGTAATTGAGCTTGGAGTGGGAACAATAAGGTGACCTCTGGCAGAGTGAAGATGAGCATCCAGAATCAAATCACATCTAAGCAATTTGAAAATGCAATTTGATGCAAAGACATAAAGGTGCTGTGTGACTAAATTGTGATAAGAAGTGTTTTTATGTATGAGGAAAGTGTGTACTCTTCATCTCAGGGCAATGAACTAGGTTTGCTGCATATAGAAAGAAATGTGAAGTGCTGGAATCAATACATACAAGTTAGGGACTCAACAGTGAGTGAGCAGCCCAGTAAGGAACTGAAGTACGTTAATATAGTTGATATTCCAAGATGAACAAACACGAGCCTTTCAAGATGAGCAGAAAAAGTATCCTGCAGTCCCATTGTCACTGGCTCATTCATAGAATACCTATGATCTCACGAATGGCAAAAAAGAATAAAGGCGTATCAATACTGTAGAATCAATGCAGTTTTACATCCCTTTAACTGATATAGGTCAATGCTATCAAATGATGGGAGTTTTTCAAGATCTTTAGCTTTCTCTATGTAGAAATGGGAAAGCCTTGAAAAAATTGGGAAAATTGGGGTAAAAGAAGTCCCCCCCCCATTTTTCCAGGTTTTTTTTTCTAGTCTCCCCCCCCCCCTCCAATGTTTCTGTTTTTTTCCCAGGCCTTCCCATCTCTATCTCTACCAAAGAGTGCTGATTCCAAACTATAAATACCAGAATTCTATAACATTGAGCCATGGCAGTTAAAGTGATTTTTTTTCATGTCAGGAGCAACTTGAGAAGCTGTAAGTTGTTTCTAGTGTGAGAGAATTGGCTGTCTGCAAGGATGTTGCCCAGGAGATGCCCGGGTGTTTTGACGTTTTTACCATCCTTGGGGAAGGCTTCTATCATTTCCCTGCATGGAGCTGGAGCTGATAGAGGGAGCTCATCATCATTAAGGTGATGTTAATTCTACAGTGTAGGTGTCCCCTTGCCATTAGCACAAAGGAGACTTCCTTCACATTGTCATAATGTATCCCAAAATTTCCAGAAGAGAACATTTTAAGATCCTTTTATTTTCCCTGCCAAAAAATCAGAAGCAGAATTTTGGGACAGAACTGCTGTTTTCTACACACATTTTTTCTCATTTAAGATTCAGCACCCCATGAACCTGAGAATTGGTTTCATGGTTTAAGTGTTTGAAAACTGTCATTTTGGATACAATTCTGTTTTCCATCCAAACTTTAGCAAATGAGTCCTAAAGTAGGCTTCAAAAACCGTGCTTAATGAAGACTTTCTTGTAGCAGGAAGAAAATTGCAAAAAATATTTCTTGCTTTCTTTGAGAAGAAAATTGTATTTATTTTATTTATTTACAGCATTTATATTCCGCCTTTCTCACCCCAAAGGGGACTCAGGGCGGATCACAATGTACATATATGGCAAACATTCAGTGCCATTAGAAAAACAACACAGAGACAGATAGACAGACACAGAGACTATTTAACTTCCCAGCTTCTGGCTTTGTGAGGGTATGCTCGACTCCGGCCACAGGGGGAGCTGCTGTTTCATCATCCACTGTGACGACAAGACCTTTTTGATGGAGTACTTCCTCATCCGGTGTTGTAAATCAGTTAAATTAGCCTCCCTGCATAAGTGGTTCCTAAATTTTCCTACTTGACAGATGCAACTGTCTTTCAGATTGCTTAGGTCAACAACGAGCAGGGCTATTTTTTAATTTAATTGTTGGGTGCTCACTCTAACACAGGCTGGCCTCGATCTCATGACCTCTTGGTCATAGTGATTTATTGCAGCTGGCTACTAACCATTAATGAAAGAATGCATCCATAAATTTTACCACTTTCCAACATGTTCTCATCTATATATATAAAAGAGTGATGGCATCACGGCAATTCACAAAACAACAAAAGTACAGGCCCCCCAACCTCAAAATTTGACAACACAACCCATCATCCATGCCTCAAGGTTGATACAACAAAAAGAAAAGAAAAATAAAGTCCTAATTAGAGGGAGAGCAATAATTGTTTTTTATCCAATTGCTGCCAGTTTAGAGAGCTAATCTCTGCCCACTTGGTTGCCTAGCAACCAGCCTGTCAGCAAAGGGACAGCCAGGGTTCAGTTAGGAGACAGGCAGATTTAGGCCTAATTTAGGCTTCTTTCACAGATTATCTAATTTGCACTGGATTATATGGCAGTGTAGACTCAAGGCCCTTCTACACAGCTATATAACCCATTTAGAATCTTATATTATCTGCTTTGCACTGGATTATCCTGACTCCACACTACCATATAATCCACGTCAGTGTGCATTTTATACAGCTGTGAAGAAGGAGCCTCATATAATCCACTTTTAAACAGATAATATAAGATTATCAATATACAGTAGACTCTCACTTATCCAACATAAACAGGCCGGCAGGATAAGTGAATATGTTGGATAAAAAGAAGGGATTCAGGAAAAGCCGATTAAACAAATTAAGCACCAAAACATCATATTATACAACAAATTTGACAGAAAAAGTAGTTCCATGCGCAGTAATGCTATGTAGTAATTACAGTAGAGTCTCACTTATCCAACACTCGCTTATCCAACGATCTGGATTATCCAACGCATTTTTGTAGTCAATGCTTTCATTGATATTTTGGTGCTAAATTCATAAATACAGTAATTACTACATAGCATTACTGTGTATTGAACTACTTTTTCTGCCAAATTTGTTGTCTAACATGATGTTTTGTGCTTAATTTGTAAAATCATAACTTAATTTGATGTTTAATAGGGTTATCCTTAATCCCTCCTTATTATCCAACATATTCGCTTATCCAACATTCTGCCGGCCCGTTTATGTTGGATAAGTGAGACTCTACTGTACTGTATTTACAAATTTACCACTAAAATATCACAATGAATTTAAAACACTGACTACAAAAACATTGATTATGAAAAGGCAGACTGCGTTGGATAATCCAGAACATTGTATAAGCGAATCTTGGATAAGTGAGATTCTACTTTAATATGAAATAATTACTGGGATAGAATAATGCAGAACAATATAATCTCTTAAACCAGGACAGTAAATAAACAGGGGAATTCCACACAGGAAACAATCAGGGCTAGCTAACACCTCCCAACAAAGTATTCCCATCATCAAAGTCTGGCAAATCCTCTGTTTTCTCAGGGCCACAGACAGTAGAAGCACATAAAATATCGCAAACAACACCACTCTGAAAACAAGGGAAATCCAGACAGGAAACAATCAGGGCAAGCTAACACCTCCCAACAAAAAATTCACTCAGGGAGGAAACAGCCAGGCTTTAAAGCTGCAAGGCCATTACATCCTAATCATTTTGCCTAATTGCAGCATTCATACTTGCCTCCAATGGGATTTAAGCAGCTATTTCTGAATAGGACTGCTTTATATATGCTCAGGTACTATCTACAGATCAAAAGAGTGACTTGAAAAGCATTTCTAATGGTTTGCTAAAATGCACTGGGTAATAACATTTACTGACTTGCATTCCTATATTTTTGTCTGAAAATAAAACATCTCCTATAAAATTGCAGGAATCTGAGCCAACTATTTTATGAGAAGAGATAGCTGTTGTAGTCATTATTGTTTTTTGCCAGGGCAAAAGTAGACTAAGCCCATGACTGCAATATATTTTTATTTGAAACAGTAGTAAGAAATATGTGTGTGCATGCACATTTTACATTTGATTTCAATTATTTGTGGTAGGATTGATACTTTGTTTCATCCAACCTATTGATTTTCAATTACTGTTAAGGTAGTTGATCAATGGTGAGTTTACTGTGGTATTTTAATATGTATTTTATAGAAATGCATCGTAATATGTATTTTTTATAGAAATACATTTTAATATATGTATTTATAGAATCTTTACAATGATCATATGTTTTAACTATGTTGTAACCTGCCTTGAGCCACGAGGAGAGGCAAGTAAGAAATAAAATTATTATTATTAATTACTACTACTACTACTATAGGCTCTAGTTTAAAACGATATAAAGAATATATTTGTCCATAATGAAACAAAGCCAAGAAATGTTCCCATAAAGTAATGCCACTAATTAGCAGCACTAATTATTATTATGTATGCTGGAACTCAATTGACAGACCCAGTCTTTTAGACTTGGAACATGCCCATCTGTATTTTATAAGTGTTTTTACGAATGTCTGGTGTAATTTAATAACTTTTTAATTGAGTCACAATGTATTGTACAATTTTATATATGTGTTTTATTGTAAGCCGCCCTGAATCCCCTATTGGGTGAGAAGGGCGGGATATAAATATTGTAATAAATAAATAAATAAATAAATAATGCCAATCCATGAGTATTTTCACAAATTTGATCCTCTGACGCTGAAAGCGTGTGTCTTGTCCAAGATCACCTAATGGGTTTCCATGGCTGAACAAGGATTCAAATTTTCATCTCCATAATTGTAGTCTAAAACCACGACACCATTGTCTTTCTCTTACAATTATGTATTCCCCCTTATTTAGAAAATTCCTTAACAGGAATCTATGGATTAGACCCATTGTTAGCCCTTGTCTGCAGATGCTTTGGACCTTGGAACTGTAGTGGAAGCACATTTGTTTCATTTTGTTCACACATTTCTGATCATTGACCAAGGCAGCTGGGGCTTCTGGGAGTTAAAATTGAAAACACTCAGAAAACCACAGTTTGGGAACCACTGTAAATGTGTTGCAGATGGCTACATTGACATTGCATTAATTGATTAGGGGTGCTATTATTGGGATCCTAAACTCTTTAAAAACAGTGATATATATATATATATATATATATATATATATATATATATATATATATATATGAGCCCCGGTGGCGAAGTGTGTTAAAGCACTGAGCTGCTGAACTTGCAGACCAAAAGGTCCCAGGTTCAAATCATAGGAGCGGAGTGAGCGCCCGCTGTTGCTCCAGCTTCTGCCAACCTAGCAATTCGAAAACATGCCAATGTGAGTAGATCAATAGGTACCACTCCAGCGGGAAGGTAATAGCGCTCCATGCAGTCATGCCGGCCACATGACCTTGGAGGTGTCTACGGACAACCTCGGCTCTTTGGCTTAGAAATGGAGATGAGCACCAACCCCCAGAGTCAGACATGACTGGACTTAACGTCAGGGGAAACCTTTACCCTATATATATATATATATATATATATATATATATATATATATATATAAATGAATGAGAATGTTTAAAGTGACATGTTAAAAACCTGGGAACAATCTGCCTGGAGAATGGAAGGAGTAGTAAGATTGATAACACAGTCAACATTCATTTAGCTGATAAGTACATCTGTCAAAATGAGTGCAGGCATTGGGGAGGCCAAGATTTACTGCAGGAGAGAGAACTGTAATAAACTCCCTCTTGAAAAAGGAAGGAAAGAAGGGGGAGTACTTTTTATACTCTTTGACACTGTCTAAAAGCAACCTGTCCATGCTTGAGGTAATTTTCTTCATTTTTGGATTACTGTAACACTCTCTACATGGAAACTGTTCAGAATCTTCTTTAGGACCAAAACTATGTAAATAGACTGCTGACTGGAGCTAGTAATAGGTATTATATAAATCCATTGCTGAAACAGCTTTGCTAGCAACTGGTCAGTTTCTGAGCAGAATTCAGCGTGATGGTTATGCCCTATAAAAGTGGTTCCCAACCTTTTTTTGACCAGGATACACTTTGATTAGGGACCACTTGACCGGGGATTACTATGACCATGGACCACTCTCCAACATTAGTACCAAAAGGGTTACGAATCAGTTTTTGGTCAACTTTAGATTTGGTTAGGTTGTTTGGGGTGCTCATTCAGAAAACTGCATTGCGGAAAATTGCTGCCAATTGAGTCTTCTCCGCCTTAGCCTGGGAAGCCTCCTAAGGCCGAGAAAGTGCTGGTAAGGGTGAGGGCACTGGCATCTTCTTCCTTCCTTCTCTCCCTCTCCTTCTCTCTCTCTCGTTCTCCTTCAATGGCGGCACATACCCCCAGTTCCAGTTTTTTCCACAGCCCTTATTTTAGGTCTCGTGGCCCACAGGTTGGGAACCACTGGCCTATAAACCCTCTATCACTTAGATCCTGACTCTCTGAAAAACTGCATCTGCCTATTTGAATCTGCTGGAGTTTTAAGATCTTCAGGGGACAGATTTCTGTTGTTCTCACCACCACAAAGAAAGAGCAATGAGGACTCTGGAGAAAGTTATGAAATTCTCTGTCAAGACAGACTTGCAAGTCTGCTATCTTTTCACTTCCTATTTTCAGCAAGCCTTAAGCTTTTAACTAGTGGGGATATTGTCATAAGTGTGCATACGTTTGGTGTTTTATTGCGCTTTTAACAATTCCAAAATAATGTTTTAAATGGATTGTGTTTTATTTTTTAAAAAATGTATTTCAAACAATTTTAGCGATATAGGTTAATGCATAAATAAATCACCTGTGATGAAATTTCATGTTTAATAGCAAGTATTCTGTATTAAGATTCATCCTGCTATTCATATGTATTTTATGAAATGAAGAGTAATTAGTTTTTAGACTTACTTGCATTCTTGGATTTCAAGGTGTTTCATCCCACTCACTGTTCGCATGGTCAAAAGAGCAAACATATTTCACATAGGTAATATTTCATAAGTTTGGCAAAGCGACTTTAGCTCACAATAATGCTGTTCATCACAGTTTCTTGCTTTAATTGTGAGTGAAATAAGTCTTGTTAACATGCAGTGATTAAAGGTATTAAAAGCCATTGTGAAACCTGTTGAATAATTTTGTAAAAAAGGAATAAGAAAAGAGATCCTATCATTAGCAGCAAATCCTGCACTGCTCTCTACTGGAAAAGAAAGATTTGTATAAAGTTCTTGTCTCTTTTAAAACTCTTGTTTAGTCATCCAAACATGATTTCCAATCTTCATGGTGGAGCAAAAAAGTTCACAAAACATTTTTAGAAACTATCTTCATTTTTTTTCATTTATGAGCCTAAACAAAGTAAAAACGTCAACATTCTTTTGCATAGTCATGAATTTCAAGCTCTAGTTACAAGCACCATCTCTTCAAAATGTTATGATCTCAAATGCAAAAAATATATAATGCATTGAGGTGCCATGGAAAGGCAGTAATTGGTTTTACATGAATAAATATTTTTCGATTTTTGTTGCTTGTGTCCTGTGTTCCAAAATCACTGCAGTTGCTGTTAACTTAAATGTTGATCTGAGTGATTTATGGAGAGAGGATTTAAAAGTTGTATGAATTGGAATGAAAAAAGTTTTGATCTTAATCCAGTTGGTAATCACAACTACTGCATGATAAATCAATGGCTAAAGAAATCCCGCAGATCCAGTTTTATTGCATTTGGAACTAGCAATGAATTTAAACCCTAATGCTTTTCTTATGGGAATGTATTTGCATAATACAAAATGTTGATTCAATATGTCGGGTTTGAGAATTAATGTGAAGATGTGCAGGTTTCCATCAACAATTTGAGCCTGTAACTCATTGTAATGATACAATTAGTGCATAGCCTAGATCAGTGGTTCCCAACCTGTGTTCTGCAAAGCCCTAAGGGCTCTGTGTGCTCTTCCCAAAAGCTCTGTGGCTGCTCCAGAAAAATAAAATAAATGAAAATGGAATCAAATTAAGAAATAAGAAAACTAGATGAATGGAAAATTGCCAAGTTGAATTTTATGCTACCTCTAGTAGAGGATGCTTGGTCATTCTGCTGCCTCTAGCTCCAAAATTATTGTAGCACAAGATGAACAGATACTGAGCCTGAGTGGAGTGCCATCAGAGGTTTGTCAGAGGTTTGTCAAAGTTTTGTAGGACATTTTTCAGAGTTTGTCAAAAGTTTGTCAGAGGTTCATCAAACTTGTGTTATAGGCCCATCACGTATTTTGTCAGAGGTTCATCAAAGTTTCAGCACAGGTCCATCAAAGAGAATCTTGAGCTGTCGGAAAATGACGACTTTAAATGCCACCCAGCTTAAACTCACTGGAATACAAGGTCCTCATAGATTTTAAATCTCACAGGGAACTAAAAACGTGTTTCAAAACTAAAGTCCTCCAGAGTCTGGATGCATTTACAAGATGAATTCAAAGTCTTGTCTGAGAAAGCAAAATCAGTATTGCTGCCTTTCTCAACTACATATCTCTGTGAAGTGGAATTCTCCGCCTATACAGGTACCAAAGCAAAATATAGAAGTCCTTTAAATGCATAGACATTCTACTGTATTTATCATCAATTGAACCTAAAATAAGAAAACTGTAGAAAAAATGTAACCACAGATACCTCATTAAATGTTTATAGGGTTTTTTAATGCTACAGTAGAGTCTCACTTATCCAAAACTCACTTATCCAACGTTCTGGATTATCCAACGCATTTTTGTAGTCAATGTTTTCAATACATCATGATATTTTGGTGCTAAATTTGTAAATACAGTAATTACTACATAGCATTACTGCGTATTGAACTACCTTTTCTGTCAAATTTGTTGTATAACATGATGTTTGGGTGCTTAATTTGTAAAATCATAACCTATTTTGATGTTTAATGGGTATTTTCTTAATCTCTCCTTATTATCCAACATATTCGCTTATCCAACGTTCTGCCGGCCCGTTTACTTTGGATAAGTGAGACTCTACTGTATGTCTTAATTTAGGCCTGCTTTTGCACTACGGTGCACACCAGTTCTGTTGTAACACAAGTGGTTTGATTATTGAACTTTGGAATAATTTTTATGTATGGCCAAGATTTGACAATATCATGTGTATTTGGTGGTAGCTGAGAATAAATTGAAATATTATGGTAAATTTCCAAGTTTTTAAAATACAATTTCATTGCATGGAGATTACACCATTGTTTAGATAGCTTTTCTTTCCATTCCTATATTATCTATCACCTCTTCTTCCCCTGTAACACTGCTCTTAAACACCATTAACTTGTAAGACATAGGGGAGGCCTAAGGGGCTCTGCTTTAGAAATGGATTATGAAAAGAGCTCTACAAGTTAAAAAGATTAGGAACCACTGGTCTAGATCATCATGATGCCTCGGGGTGTGTGGGGGGAACACTACATTTCTGTGTGGCAGAGCCCATGTCTAAGAGGAGCTCAAATCATATCAGACATCTAAACACCATTGCTACAATAATCCACTATTGCTTTTAGAAGTATAGAGCAGTTCCAGGTTGTTACTAATTCATGACTATTGCTCATTGGCAGAGTGGCAATAGCCCCTAATTCTTATGTACATATCTGTAGAAATAGCCTACTTTGGAAAGTTCTCCCCAGACATGGGTGGAGGAAACATATTGCTTTAATTAGGGAGAATGGAAAATATGTAACCAGATACATATAAAAGAAAACCAGTGGAGTCTGGTTCTGCCAGGTTGACTCAGATGGCTTATTAAAGTAATTCTGATGTGAACTTGAACCAAAACAAAATTAAAAATTGACCCTTGTCTGAGGATATTGGGGTTTGGTTTTGTATTGCATTTTCACATTATCTAATTAATGCTGTGAATATTAAGCATAGTTTGAATATAGCTAAAGAACATTAATTTTGATAATTTCATTCAATTGAGAAACACAACATGATATTAGGAAAATAGCTAATAGACCAATCTACCAAAGAAATACTAGCTGAGCTTATTATGTTACATACTACATTTCTTTCATATTTCTTGACATAATAAAGTCTTCACTCCACATTTGTGGGTTAAGCATTTGTAGATTTAATTACAGTATTTATAAATTCCTGTATTTACCACCGTTTCTGCTGCTGTCTCACAAACAAATGAAAAAATCTGGGCATTTGTAGTTCTCCAGCATGATACTGTGGTCAGCTTCTGTCAGAAGTTGTATTTGAAGGTCATGGTAGATGACCTCCGAATACATAGAGAAGTGTTGTCTCAGGTAAAAAAAAATGTGGAGAGGCTTAGGGTTTGATGAAATCCTTAACTGTGGTGTTCTGTGTGAAAAGTTAAAGAAAACCAATATTTCAGATGAATAGCAGAACTGCAGTTATTTAATGTATTGCATAACAGTAACCTATTGTGACATGCCATTTCTTCATTATTAGAATAAATATATGCCTCCTTTCTAATTGTCTTTCATTAGGACAAGCTAATAATCTAATTTGTTACGATTATTCCAAGCAATGAAAGTGCAGAATCATTACTCTGCTTGAGTTGTGTCCTCTTCTTTTTGCCTACAAATATTAATCTTTTTTGCCTCTGCATGAGAAGCAAAAAAATAAAATAAAATCTAGTGCTGTTAATAGTTTTTTCAACAGGTGTTGAAATTTTTTGTAGTCAACAATGAGAATGTTTATTTAAAAAGTTAGATCTTCACAGTATGTTGACATTGGGTTAAATCTCTGTGAAAACATATGCTAATGCTGTTCAGAAATACCACATATGTCATGTGGTCTTTTTTCTCTATTGAAATGTGAGATGTAATAATAAATGCGTTCTCTGTGGCTCTGCCTTTATTGTTCAATTATGAAGTTCTCATAGATCACAGTCAATTTTCTCAGTTATGAAATTCAGTAGAAGTCAAGTGGAAGATTCAACTTACTGTGTGCACATTCTTGTTCATTGGCCCTTTGATGTGGAGAGTAGTAATTATCTTGTTTGTGATTACCTTAATTTTAGAAACAGATTCTTGTAAGCACATTCCATATACTGTGCCTGCAATGAATTGTTTCTGAAGTAAGTACAGTATCATCACATTTTATTGATTAGCCCATCGGCTGTATCAAAACATATAACACATAGACATACATACAACATACAACCTGCGGTACAAAAGAAGTTAAAATAAGCTGTTAACAAGAGCCCGTTCAGGATTCTGGCCGGCCTTTTTTTTAATTATTATTTTGGCTTAAAGATATAATGAAGTTTATTTGGCAAAAAAACAAACAAACCCATAATTAAAGTAAAATACATGATTGATGAAAGAAAGAGGGGAGGTCTAGCTACACCTGATTTAAAACTATACTTTAAGGCGGCAGCACTATTGTAGGCCAAAGGTTGGGCAAAACTTGAAAATAGCAAAATGTTTGAATCTGAAGGGAATAGACCTGAGATTAGGGTGGCACTCTTATCTCTGGTATGAAACAAACAAACAAAAAGGATAGAAAATAATTTCGTTTTATAAGGTCCTTAATTCTTAAGACATGGGAGAAATATTTTAAAAAAGTTATATGAAAAAACACCACTATGGATATCACCATTAGAGACCTCCCAAAGAAGAAGAATAGGGTGGGAAAATGGGCTTAAATATAAAGATCTATTAATAATAATAAAAATGGGAATTGGGCACTAAAAACACAACAGGAAATGAATAAATTAGATAAAAATATTTCCTGGTTTCAATATTATCGCATAAGGAGGGGGGTAAGTACAGTAAGTAGAGGTACTCCCATTCTCAGGGTTTTCTACAAAAAAAAAAACAAATGAGCAATTTGTGGCCTTTTAGATGTTGTTAACTGCAACTCATATCCATCCAGTCTGGCTTATCCAATGATGAGGGATGATATGATTGGAAATGTAGTATCTGGTGGGCCACATGCTGTTTAATTCATGGTCTAAAAATAGAAATATTTTTATGAACTAATAGACCTGGTGTTTATATCAAATACAGAAGATGCAGCAGTATAGCACAATCCAAGCATCCTACCCTTTTCTCCTGAGTATCTGCAGTCATGTTGACCAGTATATGTAGCAACTCAAGCACCACTCTTTTTTGCACTCTAGTATATTATGCAGCCAATAGATGCAGCAGATGATTTGATTACATCTACACTGTAGAATTAATGCAGTATGAAAGCATTTTATGGCTAAATGCTAAAAAATTGGGAAAGTTCATTTTCAAAGATCTTGAGACTTCTCTGCCAAAGAGTGCTGGTGCTTCACTCAACTACAAATCCCACAATTCCGTAGCACTGAGCCATGGTTGTTAAAGTGGTATTAAACTACATGAAGTCAACACTGGGGATGTACATTCTGTAGAAGCAGAAGCACCGTGTAGAAGAAGCAAGTAGGTTTTAATCTGTGCTTTATCATGTTACCCAAACTGTTATGCTATGCAACAGGACGGAAACATATGATCAATGAGTAGGAAAGTGTAATTATCCCCCCCCATCTCACTCCACTGTTATGAATAACTGTTGACTGTAATGCTGTGATTTCTTCTCTAGACTTATAAGGCATTGTTGCTATGTCATTCTTTTTAGATTTTATCTTGGTTTTGTATGTTTATGCCAGTATGAGTGTAGAAGCCCTGGCATAACACAATAATTCAAAATATGTGCTGACACTAAGCTTCATGTCGACACAAAAGGTTTTCATGTTGATCCATTTGTTTTGTGGCTCTCCGCAAGTTGACAGGTCTGGAAAGAGACCAGATTTCAGGCACACACTTAAATCTTTTTGTAAAGTACTATGGCTGGAGATTTTTTTTTCTAGAATCTGGAAGCTGTGCAAAGATTTGAGGGCTGTTGTCTGTCTTTTGTAAAAAAAATATCACTCTATAGAGATTATTCTTCATATTCTCTGGGACTCCACAAATGGGTCATCTGTGCCTATGCAGGGCACCATTCACAAATTTCTGGAACCATCAATGTGCATTTTGGCAGTATTGCCTTTCATTTCCCATGTACTTGACCAACACATTTCCCGCTTAAACTCTCCTGTCTGCTGCTGTAGCATCATAATTAGGAACTGTTCTGGAGTGTTTTTTTCTGGTTGATTTCTACCTGATTTCTAATGAATGGCTTCAGATTGATTTTTCCCCTTGTTCACTGTGTTCTGGCTTGGTTATTTGGCCTGGCTTTTCCTTATTATATTGGACTTGGACTGTTTGGAATCTTCCTTGATTTATGGCTCAGCATTGCTGTTGATTGGCTATTCTAGGCCATGCTTATTTCCTCCTTCACATCTTTCAAAATGTTTATCTCTTGTGGAGCCAAAAATCTGTCTGGGGGAGGGGTTCTATGTGACATGGGCTTAAAGCTAACCTTTAAAACTAAGAACTGAGAAGCCCTGGCCCTTCAGCTCTCTAACTGGAGGTCAGCTGTTACCAACAGTGATGTGGAATTTGAATAGGCATGAATAAAGGATGAAAGTGATAAACATGTCAAGAGGAAGGCGTGTCAATCCAGCCCTAAAAGAGCCCTCCTTCTATTTGGAAATAAATGTCCTCGCTGCAAAAGAACATGCAGATCAAGAATAGATCCTACACTTGGAAGGCAATCATACTTGGCCACAAGTAATAGCCTATGATGTTATGTGAGAGTGTGCACTCGTTGTAAGCCATTTACTCCTTAATATCACCATGGTCATGTGATGAAATTAACAACTAGGAAAATGCCTTAAAAACAGATGTCTGATATGTGAAAAATAGCCCCTTGCATACCTCCTCTTCTTTGCATGCTTCAGTAGCATCATGTGCGTCCTTGTGCCCATTGAAACACTAAAACAATATCTCCTCGAAACAGACACTAGATCTGCAAAATCTAAAAAGACCTTTGAATGGACTGAATCCCAACCATTGACTCAGTCCTGAGTGCCTTCCACTCCATAAAAGACCCTTGATGTGGTTATGGAGCCTGGGCAGCCTGTGCAGAAGAAGCACAAAAAGAACAAGAGGCCAAGGATCCAGAATCTTCATGGCAATACTCGAACAGTGACTGTTCAGTGCCACTGGGGATCAAGTGGGCACTTGAGGCAGAGGGACATTAATCAGAAGATATGAAGGGCATTTTCATTGTACAGACTCTGGAATAGTAGTTGGTAGTGTTTTGGAAAGCAAGCTCTTGGAATCTTCTCTAAGGGCTGTGGTCCCATGTACCCCACTGAAACAGCTCTTGATGTGCCATATCCTCCTGGGGCCATCCTCTCCCATTGGTTCCATTATCACAGAGCAATGTTGGTGGCAGCATCCTTCTTGAAAGACATCCCTCTACACAAAACAAGCTCCCATGTGGAGGCTGTTTTAGGGAGGGCTGTGCTGTTCTCCTGTATTGCACTCCCTCCTCTTATGGTGAGTAACTTACTAGTGAGTTCCAAAGTCCACATTAGTGTGAGTTCTAAAGTCCACAAAGAAAAACAACAGGCTGTTTTCCTGTAACTGTGATTCTTCAAGCAGCCATTTGTGAACCCACAACCTCGTACATCCTCCCCTCATCCTGTCTTGTCTTCCTTACATCCTTGACAGCTGCGTCAATGTTCAGGGAACTGATTATTTAGGGGAGAAACGTCCTGGTCAGGTGTGTGAAAGATGGGGGCTACTACCAAAATGTATATTCTATAGCTCCGAAAGGTTCAGAGAGATGCACCTCACAAGCACCCATAGCAATATGAAGGACTACAGTTACTAGTAAGCAACCTGTTCATAATGGCTTTGTTGTATAAGCAACATAAACTTGTATATGATTTAGTTTGCTGATACAGTTGCCCTGTTTTGGTTCTATTTCTCCTCATTGTCACATATCTGTTTGTGTGTGTAAATCTCTCTCACACACATTGTTTTGATTTGTTATGGGTATATTCAAATTGATGACTTGGCATTATGTTACAATAAGGATGTGTTTGCTGAGGTCAAGGTTTCAGACTTTTAAAGATGCTCTGTATCCACAACATTTGGAAATTTACAACTATTTCTAAGTGTGCTTTGAAATTATTTTAGGAGCATGAACCCCATGTAGCATTAAATGAACATGCAATCTAAATATTATATCCATATTTCTAAAATAAATATTTCTTAATACCAACTTTTCATTAACATTGTACCACAGGATTTTTGTCTGGCTATTTTTCCTCTTTTCCCCTTTAGACTGTCAAATATCTAGTCATGATATCTCTAAGATAATTAGAATTTCAAATTTATTTCATATTAATTAGAAAATATTATGTAGAAGTTTGTCAGGTTAAGCAAAAAAAGTGTTTCAATTAAGTAAAGTAAAATGTATCTGTTTTGCTGGAAAGATAATATAGAACCAGAAAGAAGGTATTCATATGGTTTTATGATTGAAAATTACGCAGAGATTAATTATTACCAGCAACATGCTGATAACCAAGGTCACGGTCTTTTTTAGAAGAAATAAGTTTTTATTATTTTTCTCACAAACTACAATATTTTCAGTTTCTAGGCAGTACTGAAGTGGAGCAGCCAAAAGGCACGGAAATCGTGAGAGACGCTGTTAGAAAGCTTAAGGTAGGGAAGTATTTTAAAAAAATACTATATGCAGTTGGAAGCAATGATCAATCTGTTCTAAGCATGTGTTTATAACTTGAAGGGCTTTGTGTACATTTGCAAAATGCCAGCATTGTGATTCTTAAGTCAATTCTGTCAAGGTAAGAGATTGCACTAGCAATTAAAGGAATTGGTCAAATTTGAAGGGGTAAAATCGGAAGAAATCACAGCATCCTCCCTTGTAAATTACAGGCCAAATGATCCTCAATCCAAACGAGCTACAGTAGATACAAGATGTTATCAATGTCACTTGCAGCAGGGACCCAACCCACATTGGTTGTCTTGTGTGCCTGCTTATTTATATGTAAACTCATCTACATATTTTCTGGTGTTGGGACGGCCCTCGCTCTGAACTGTTTTGGCCCTCACTCTTAACTGGCTGTGTCATGCTTTCTGTGTTCGAAGTGAAAGCTCTCCTGATTTGAAAAAAAAATGTAACTTATTTAGAATTGCTTTAAGACCCGTTTGAGGTGGGGAAAATTCAAATTGGGCTTTATATTTTCCTCTTTTTTTTGCCTACCATCCCTGTAGTCCTCAACTCCATCAAATGCCAGAACAAAGGCCTTAATTGACTATGAGTGGATCAGACCCGTCATCATAATAATAATTTCACTTTAAGAAGGGAGGTCCCTCCATCTTCATCAATTGCTGAAGCTTGAAATACACAAAATAAAGGGATCTCATTCATGCCCATATTCATCCCTTTGAATGCTAGATAAACATCTCAATATTTCTCTTATTTAAAATAATAATAATAATATTATTATTATTATTATTATTATTATTATGTACCCACCTTTTCCACAGTTTAGCACTCAAGATGTCTTATAACAGTTAAACAAATGTAACTTAGGAGTAAAAATGAAAATAAATTAAAACGGAATCTCAATATTCACCTTAAATTTGGTTTTGGGTAGGTGACATTCCTTTGTTCTCTGAGTACTTGATTTTGGAAATGGTTTTAGTAATGATTTTGTATGCCAAAGTATTGGAAATTGTCTTCAAAGACCACCAGTCTCATCAGAGGTAAATACATCTAAAGAAAAAGCTGATGACAAATTCATAAATGATTCCCTATATAGGTTTCTTTTCAACAACTTCATGTTGATATAATGGTGAAGGAGAGATTTCGTCATACCTTAAAGATTTCAGTTGAAAGGGAAATATAGGAGTAAAGTTTCATGGGTCTATGTTATATCACAGGAATTAACAGCGGGCCCCATTACCAGATACCCAAGCCTCTAGCTTTGTAGCAAAGCTATTAATCTTTAGTGCTGTATTGCATTTTGCATTAAATTTGAGTCATAGTTAACTACATTTTATTGGGTTTTAAAAAATATTGCTGACCCGATTGAAATCTATGTGACCCCAGCATCTTGTTAGCAAAGTGCTTTTTACAAGCACAGAATGGAACTAAAAGCTATGCCTTGCCTCCAAATCGTTTGTTTTCTTAAAAACTGCATTTGTCAGCAATCCCTGGTTGCCATGCAAAAATAAAGGCAAGTGATAGGATTGATAAACAAAACATTTATCCCAATGCACTATTTATTTATTTATTTATTTATTTATTTGCCATACTTATATCCCACCTTTCTCAACCTCAGAGCGGACTCAAGGCGGCCTTACAACAGGCAGCAATTTGATGCCATGCATACATATATCAAATAAACAATCACAATTAAAACCAATAATTAAAATATGAATGATTAAAAACATCAGTTAACACCACTGAGAAGGCCTGTCTCTTGTCCCCCACCAATCGCACCTGCAAACAAGGTGGGACCGAAAGCAGGTCCTTGCCAGATGATCTTAATCTCTGAGGTGGTTCATAGAGGGAGACACATTCGGACAGGTAAGCTGGGCCAGAATCATTTAGGGCTTTATAGGCTAAAGCCAGCACTTTGAATTGTGCTCAGTAGCTGACTGGCAGCCAATAGAGCTGGCATAACAGAGGTGTTGTTTGACCTACCAAATTAATTCCAGTATCAGAAACATGTCCAAAATAAGAAAAGATCTTGCCCTGCTTTAAAAAGATATTGTGGTTTAGTTTTGGTCAGTTTCACAGTTGTTCAACAGAAACAAAAGTTGCTTAAGAGATCCAGTCTTGATCACACAATTTGGCAAATAACAAAGAGGTGATTTGTTGAATCAAGGGCATTATAGATCTTTTTCCACCCTTACAAATGTCTTTTTCCACCCTTAAAAGGTAAAGGTTTCCCCTGACGTTAAGTCCAGTCATGTCTGACTCTGGGGGTTGGTGCTCATCTCCATTTCTAAGTCCGTAGACACCTCCAAGGTCATGTGGCCGGCATGACTGCATGGAGTACCGTTACCTTCCCACCAGAGCGGTACCTATTGATCTACTCACATTGGCATGTTGCTAGGTTGGCAGGAGATGGAGCTAATAGCAGCTGCTCATGCCGCTCCCAGGGTTTGAACCTGGGACCTTTCGGTCTCCAGCTCAGTGCTTTAACGCACTTCGCCACCGGGCTTCGCCACCCTTACACACACATAAAAAGTCAAAAAGATGGTTTCATTTTCAAAGAAAAATCATGGAGGCTTTGCAGTCTATGAGGGCTCAAAATTGCATCTTGAATTATGAATCAGAGAATGAAATAATATTTGATTCTTCCTGCCCAATTAAAATTTCCCGCCTTTTAATTATTTTTAATGATAAATCATAAGATTTCTGTGATTCAGTTTAGGCATGCTCTGCCTGAACATTCTGAATGTTAAAAATAAAGATGCATTCATATGTGTTCATTCTTAGTTAGGGAAATTAGATGTGTGAATTAAAGTTTCATAAAATCACAGCATTATCACAACTTCAAAAAGAGCTGACTTCATTGTAGAAAACAAGGAACATAAATTAAATGTTTAGACTCCTGACAATGAAGGAAACCTGTACTTGGGTTCTATTAAAAGCCATGTTGCTTTTTTCTAAAAATGTTTGTGCATTTTAGGTTTTAATGAAAGCCCAATGCATCCGTTCATCAACAGATGCTTCATAGAGTTGAGAGCCTACTGTGAGGTATTACTTGTTCTCAATTTCCATTCAATATTGAACGGTTACATTTTCAGAGGCATTGTTCAGTCACTTCTAACAATCATAACTTAATGGCTTGATCCACATTTGAGCAGCATCCAAAGAAAGTTTTTATTGGTGATGTAGTCCTACAATCAACTGTTCAACAACTTAGTCACAAATTATTGATGTCTTGCCCTCCCCCAATCATATCAATCTATAAAATTGTAATATTATACAGTATATAATTTGATTTTTACCAGCAGGTGGTGCTGATGTTCCATTATCAAAAAGAGGTGCTATTGGCAAACTTAATTTGTTCTATTTCTCTTCCAAATTTTTATTTATTTCACTACAATCAGTATCAAAGTTATGATACTGAATAGCTCATTGTTTAGGTTACTATAAAGAAACATCTTGGTTGCATTATCAACTTTTATGCTGTGTCCTCTGGATGGAATATTCCATTTGGTTTCATGTTTGTTTGCTCCTATATGAAAGTACTATTAATCATACCTACTAGAGAGACCACAGATGTTAGGGGAGCCTAGTGACTTTTTTGTCACTGAAATGCTTCCAAATTTTGTAACCTTTTTGCTTTATTCTTCATTCTGATGTAATATTTTCCCCTTGAGTCTAGTCACAAGAGTATCTAAAACAGGAAGATCTCAGAATGTGTCACATTTAGCCTCATCAAACAAGATTGAAAAAGAACACATATAGATTAACTGGCGGTTATCATAAGCTTTTAGTTTTGAGAAGAGAATATTATGTGGAAAACCCAATGGAGGAAGTCCCTGAAAAGAATATATTTGGAAACTGGAAGATTGCTCCTCCTCATTTTTATGACCCAGTAATTGTAAGGTACCACTTCCAACAATGGGAATCCTAAATCACATAAATGAAACCTTCACAAGTACATTGTATTATTACTGTAGTCAACACAAATCAGCAGTTGACTACTAAACTAAATTCAACTCTACAATGAAGTAATGGTGTAGGCAATTTCTACATTTTTGTGTGCCCCCATTGCATGGAAGACCGGCAACAAACACATTGCAAAAAGGTCTAGAATATTTCTGAATTGGGGTGAGGGGGGGGGGGGAATTGATATAATCAAAATACTACAGTTGACAACAGAGTCTAGTTGTCATCAAGTAGGTGCTTGGGTCCCATATTGAAAGAAATGCAAGCTATAAATTCAAACAAACAAATAAACACCTGTCCTCTTAGCTTAGCTTCCTATCAGCCGCTTTCTTTAACAGAGTGCTAGACTGGAAAATAGTTGGAACATCTCCTTTTGAGCTATTTTGAGCTATTTGTTGTATGTGATTGCATGTTTCCACACAAGCATGCACTTGTATGCTATGTATTTATTCTAAGTATATTCATTTGCTCTCAGTGCCATTTTAAGAAACTTACACTAATGCTTATAATACTATGTAACAAAATTTGAAAAATTTTCTGTTCCTGATTTTGAAGTGTTATTTCCTGTTTAATTGTACAGTACTTATTTTGAAAGTAGTTGTTATACTCCACAAAAATGTTTTTGTGGCTGCCACAAACTATATTGAATTGGTTGAGACTCTATAAGATAATCATTAAAAAACTATAACAAAATTTGCTACAGGATGTTCTGCAAAAAACAAAAAACAAAAAAAAACCAATGTTTTTTGCAGTTTAGTAAACCTTTCCCATGTTTTATGATAGATCTAATTAGGAAATGACTTATAACCCAGGAACAAAAATCGTGTTACATAGTGTAATTAGCAAAACTACAAAATGTTGATAAAAGGATAAGTGGCTATGCTAAATGGGAGCTTCTGCACTTGTTTGAGGAACACAGGTCTGATAAGTTTGGAAAGTGGTCTATCTCAGTGCTACTGAAAGTGATGGTCTCGGGACCATTTCTGGGCCCTGAGCCATAGACTACTGGTCCTTAACAAATTTCCAAAAAGGGGACAAATCATTGTACCTGATGGGAAAAAATATTAACACTACCCAGCATACTGAAAAATAATAATTGTTAGTCCCCTATATCAGGTAGCCTGAGAAGAAGTAGTCTATGTTGCATGTTAGTACTAGATTGACATTGAACCATATCTGAAATAAGAACAAGTTGAAGCTGCAGTGTGCATTTTATTGAGATCTCTAGTGACAATATGTGTTTTAGGAAAGAGTTTTATAGTCATGTTCTATATGGGTTTATTAATTCAGCTATGATGCTATTTAAGAATATTTATCCAGTTTTTCAATTTGTACAACTCCTCAAAGCATGGAACATACAAAATACAGTGTAATGCAGTAATTACAACTGTATATAATGAGAATGCCACATTCTTTTAAAAATATAAATTATTCAGTACCATGATTAAAAATGAAATGACTGCCTAAGAAAAGAGGGTCTTAAGTACTTGCCTAAATAAATGAAATACACAAACTGGGAGGGCATAAGATCCACTGGAATTTCATAAACATAATATCAACACCCTCTGCAACACAGAGGGTTTCTGAAAAATCCTTACATCCAACACTGACCCCTGTAAGGAAAATCTGTGCCACTTAATGTTCAGGAAAATGTATAATTATATATAGTTATATAGAGGAAAGTTTTGTTTTACATTGTAGCTTTCAGCCAATTACAATAGCTTATAGATATATCTATATATATTTCTACATGAATATTTGTTACTAATTTCCAGTTTGCAAGGCATATCAAGAAATCGGAAGGTCAAAAAACACCAAAGGTTGAGTTACAAATCTCAATATATGGCGTTAAAATTCTAGATCCAAAAACAAAGGTAAGAATCTTATATTCTTCTTTTCACTTTCTCTTCAAATTTTGCCCCATGGAATCCAACCCACTTAAGTGACTTATCTCCAGCTTGCTGGCACAAGAGACACTGTTGCTTGCTGTTAGCCATGTCCATAATACAGTGGTTCTCAACCTGGGGTCCCCAGGTCTTTTTGGCCTACAACTCCCAGATTCCCAGCCAGATTACCAGCTGTTAGGATTTCTGGGAGTTGAAGGCCAAAAACATCTAGGGACCATAGGTTGAGAACCACTGTCATAATACATATATCTAACTGTACAAAAATAATTCTGAGCCATGATGGTGTCTCTTAGGAAGGAAATGCAAAAATACCTTTATAGCATTGTATTACTGAGCTGAGAATTACTGAAATCTCTGTATCTAGTCTCATCTACATCAATATAAGTGAAAACAAATATTATTCTTTCAATCTTTGTTCTGTGCTTCTTTCTTGTCTATCCTTTTGTAAAATGAAAGAAATGGGAGAAAAAAGCATAGTGAAACATCTGTGTGATTTTGTGGATAAAGGAAAGAAAGCTTTCGCTTTCCAATCCGATCCCCACCCCTCAAAGAAGAAAAAGAAGAATATGTTTAAAGTGACACAACCATTTGTACATCCAAGAAACCACAGAACATCACCTTGTAATCAGTGCAGTTCTTGGTATTCACAAAGAAATGTTGTAGAAGTGAAAAAAACCATGAGGATCTCATTTGACAAGTATTGATCTTCTCTCAAAGTAACAAAGGGAAGATTTGAGGGAGAATTGAAGGAAGCAAAGGATCAGGCACTTCACAATGTAAAACTGTAATATTAGCACATTTTAAATGAGTAGTTAAAAGTTGTAATGCCAGGTTATGAAGTTTTTTTAAAAAAATAGCTTTCATTGAAGTGCTTATATTAAAGAACTACAGTCCCATCATTTTAGGGCAGAGAATAGCTCTCCCATATAAGCTGCATATCTTTCTTGGTAATCAGAACTACTTTCCCATGATACTAGCCAGAAGTAATAAAAAAAACTGCTTTGAAAATTTGAAAGGAAAAACAGAAAAAGTGCCAAATGAGTATTTTTACTTTTGTAAATTTCCAAATGTTTATTTTCCAAATGGAAATCACTAGCTCCATTTTTTTATCATGTTAGAAGCGATTTGAGAACATACTGCAAGTCGCTTCTGGTGTGAAAGAATTGGTCGTCTACAGAGATGTTGCCCAGGGATGCTTGGATGTGTTAGCTGGGAAGCTTCTCTCATGTCCCTGCAAGCTAGAGCTCATGCCATCTCGCATATTTGAATCAGCAACCTTTAGATCAGCAACCCAACTTTCAAGTCAGCAGTTCAGCTGGCACAAGAGTTTAACCCAATGGTTCTCAACCTGGGATCCCCGCATGCTTTTGGCCTTCAACTCCCAGAAATCCTATCAGCTGGTAAACTGGCTGGGATTTCTGGGAGTTGTAGGCCAAAAACATCTGGGGACCCCAGATGAGTACCAGTGGTTTAACCCATTGTGCCACCAGCTCCATGATAAGTTATGTAACAGTAGCAACTAAGCAATAGAACTGTTAAAAAAGGAATGGTTGCATTGTACCAACTCTCTTTCAATGTATATAGAAGATTGCAATTCTGATTATTCAAAAACTGAATGATGCATACAGGGTGCTAAAACAGCACTGCCAGGCATATGCTTCAAATTATTGGGAGAAAGATGTGTGTATAAACCACAGATAGATTCATGGAGAGGAGGAAACACTACTGGCATGGCCGTATCATGCTCATTATAGCAACATGCAACAAAGTGCCACACCACTGAAATGTGGTTGGTAAGTTATAATTCCACTTGACACAATCTATCAGGAACCACTCAGTGTCAGCCCTTAGCCCAAAGAAACTTGGTAGAACCTAGAATGGACTTTACCTTGGTAAGCAACTTGCCTATTCAAGCCTATTTGAAGCTTACAACTTGAATATGCCATTGCAGTCAATGAGACAGGCGGTTGATGTAATTTCACTGTCAAAGAATGAGGATACACATTGCCTCAACTAAGCTGCAAAAAGTGATATATTCTTGTCACATTGTGTGAAACTTGCTTTCTACGATATTTGGCAGTCACAATTTGTTGAAGTAATCACAAGAGTCAGATTTTGTGTTTTGAGTGCATGATTTATTTAACATGTCTTTTGAGTAGGAAGTTGAGATGACACATGTCATTTTCTGTATATTCCAAGATCCTATCTTTCCATCTGAAAAAGTGATACTGCCAGTCTCTGGTTACTACATTAAATATACAGACATGTCAACTGACAGAACATTATGTACAGCAGTAAGATGTTTGTGAAGAAACTACTTTGAGCGTGATCCAGAAAAAGAGCCAGTGAATAAAGCCAGTATCTGTAATGGAACATCTTGTGTTTATACTCCTTTGCCTTGTGTAGCTGCAAATCAGACCCAGATGCCTATACAGATTGCAAACATGACTGAGAAAACAACTGTAGTCGTTTATAAGATTGCCATATACCGTTAGAAAACAACATTGTCGGTGGCAATTGTAAAATTCACCTCCTATGTAAAGTATTACTCCTTATGACTAGAGAGGGACCTGCCTTTTTCTAGGGTTAGGCGTGCAAGATCCAAAATGTTATTTATGTCCAAAACAATTCCTAAAGTGTAATTGCAAAATTACTGTTTGCAGGAAGTCCAGCATAACTGCCAGCTCCATAGGATATCATTTTGTGCTGATGACAAAACGGACAAAAGGATATTCACTTTCATATGCAAAGATTCTGAATCAAATAAGCATTTGTGCTATGTCTTTGACAGTGAAAAGTGTGTAAGTATGCCATGTATGATCTGATTTAGGCTAGGGGTTTTCCTGTTAATAGTTTTTGCCCTTTCTTTATAATTACTCTACAAAATAGAAATGAGAGTAAAACATGCTAACATTCCTGTCTCTGAAGCTACATTTATTATTATTATTATTATTATTATTATTATTACTGTATTATTATTTTGACTCAAAGCGGCTTGACATAAAAGCATTAGTATACAATTTAAAGTATTAGTTATTAGCACTGGAATGTTGATAATATCATAAGATGCTTTTATTGATATATTTTACTACACTGATACATAAGAGTGCCATTACCTCTTAAAAGCTTTTGTTTTAATCTTGCCAAATGAGAAACTGGCCAGCACTATTCAGAGTTTCCAACTGGAGCAAGTACGAATGTAGTCCAAAATATGAGCTGCCTTCCTGAACCTTGTGCAAAACAAATAAAGCATGAAAGGTGCATGCCTGTTGTCCTGCTACATATTATTTTGTAATTCTAGCTATCAGTAAGCAGAACTGAAGTGGGCTCTGCTTTTACATTTGAGAGGAATGTATAAAACAAATGCTCATGCCCTTGACAACCAATGTGTGTGTTTTATCCCACGGGATTCACAGTACAAAACAACCTGTGAAAATGTCCCGTCCCCCCCCCCCCCCCCCCCGTATTATGCTAGGAAACAATCTTGCCTGTTATCTTGATATAGAAATGCATTGTAGCAGAGCTTGGAAACAAATTGAGGTTTTTGTGGGGGGTGGGGTTGCACTGGAGCTCCCAAAATATCCCCACCAGGATGTCAAGAATTAATATTTTGGATTTTTCTATGTTCTTAGATAATGTGTCTTTATTTACTTTGGTCTCAATTTCTTGATGTTGATACACTTCACCTATATGAAGAATACTGATCTACCATCAATTTACAATTACATTTACATGTATTAGGATTAACCCATATTGGTTCAGTAGTCCAATTGTTTATTGGAATAAAGTACAGTAGAGTCTCGCTTATCCAACGTAAACGGGCCGACAGAACGTTGCATAAGCGAATATGTTGGATAATAAGGAGAGATTAAGGAAAAGCTTATTAAACATCAAATTGGGTTATGATTTTACAAATTAAGCACCAGAACATCATGTTATACAACAACTTTGACAGAAAAAGTAATTCAATACACAGTAAAGCTATGTAGTAATTACTGTAGTTACTGTAATTACGAATTTAGCACCAAAATATCACGATGTATTGAAAATATTGACTACAAAAATGCGTTGGATAATCCAGAACGTTGGATAAGCGAGTGTTGGATAAGTGAGACTCTACTGTACTAATATTCAGTGTTATGCTGCTCTGACTGAATCATGCTCATTGTACAGGGAACATCATACAAATATGGCCTCCCATATTTGCGGGTTTGACTTTTACAGATTTCATTATTCACAGATTTGATTAATACATCCTCTCTAGGAATTGCTAGGTCCTACACTGCAGCTCTATGATCGACTTAGGGTGGACGTTGACCATAGAACTGTGCTGGAAGACCTAGAGATTCCTTGAGCGATGTTCTCTCAGGTAAAAACATAACATTTTTATTTACAGTTTTCTCACTTTTGCAGAGATCCAGTGCACCTAAACCCAGTGAATTTGGAATGCCTATTACACACAAAAATCAGATTCTCTACCACTTCCAGGACTTTTATGAGTAGTAATTACTCTAGAATGATCTAGCCAATTGGAGTTTATTCAGAGACAGATTACTTACACTTAGTGGACTTGGCTCAAAAACAATTCCACAGTCATGCCAAATCTTTGTCCCATCTCAGTGTCATTCATCTAGCATCACTTAAACAGAATGCTGAACATCATGTTCTTTTCATTATGATTTACCAGCAATGCTCTGAATGTATTGTTTTCTGTCTATGGCACTTGCATTTAAAACAGATTGTTTTTAATGTGTGTGTAAAGATGTCATGATCATTGTGTTTTATTCATGATTGCTATGTTTAGGTTGACTGTTTGAGGTTATATATTTCAGCTATTCTTGTACAGAAGTTGGGAGCCTCTAAGGCATGGCCAGGAAAAGGGGCGTGGCTTCACCTTGCTGGTGGAAGCCTTAGAATTCAAATTTAGCAGTTGGAATTGGGCAGTTGGAGTTTGTCGGTTGAGCAGAGCAGTTGGTTCTGTTCAGTGAGAAAGGAGGGTGATCGAAAAAAAGAGATTGTGGGAGGAAGTTGAGCAGCTAGAGAGTTTTAGCGGAGAAGGGCTAAAATTAAAGTTGCTGAGCCTTTAGTAGAGATAACTAAAGAGCTGAGGCTGCATCCCTAAGTCAAGGAAGACTAGGGTTGACCAGTTAAACTCCCCAGTCCAAGTTTGATCGGGTACAGATCAACTAAGTTCAAGAAGGACAGTATTCCTAACTGAAAGAAACAAGTAATATAAAGTTGATACCATACTAAGCTCAGTGAAACTATTGAGAAGTCTTGCAACACTTACTGTACAGAAGTAACATCGTTCAACTTAAGTTATAACATTCTTGCAACCATCAAGCTTTGTGCTATAAATAAACAAGTTACTGTTTCTTCAAATGTTGCTTATTATTTGAGCAAAGCATCTTTCAAAGGTGGTGGCAGCGACAACATTGGAAAGTGGGATACATAGAGGTAGAAGTTGAATCCTTCGCAATTTGGTGGCAGCGGGGGGATCCAAAAAGATTCCATCCCTGTCATCACATCAAGTCTTCACAGTGTGGATCATTCTCTCCAGAATACTGTGATATTATAATTGGGCGGTCTCTAAAGAAGTCATATAACAAATAGGTTGTAGGGATATTTTAAAGAGAAATAAATTCCTCCAAAACAATAGGTTTGTGCACAATTTAAGTATGGGATTCAGTCATAACTGGTACAAATGTGGATTATATAATATAATATTCACTAAGATTATAACCATTTATTAAAATAAGCCGTGCATTGCACAGTTCAATCTTCCTTTCATTGTAATTTGGATAATACAGTCTTTGTTGATTCAGCATCTTGTAGACTTTCCATTTTGTTAAGTATCTTTGCATAGCTGGCTATAGGTAATGAACCAATATGTGCTTTTAAGATTTTTTTCTTCCTTACATAAAATACAGTTTGCATGCTAATGGTAATATTTGCTTTATATAAAGGCAGAAGAGATAACCTTAACTATTGGTCAAGCATTTGACCTGGCTTACAGAAAATTTCTGGAATCTGGAGGAAAGGATGTTGAAACAAGAAAACAGATTGCAGGGTTACAAAAAAGAGTAAGTTACATATTCACATGTTCTTTCTCGGTTTGCATAATGTATCGTTTAGATTTTTGTAAAAAAATATATTGCTGGAATGTAGCAGAAGAAGCATGATGAGAATCCTATCGTCCCATTTTGTAAGACACACATTTAAAGAAAGTAAACCAGGTCTTGGGTAAATTTCCAAACTAAGAAATAACAGGACTTGGCTGCAATTAAAAAAATAAGAGGAAAGATGAGAATGCCAACATAAGGCTACATGGTTTTAGGCAGTTCCATTATAAGCAAATTAGACAAATTCAAGAAAACTATTCAGTAAACAAAACAAAAGCGTAATTTTCATTAATCCATGAGGAGGTATCAGACTGGGCTGCATCTGAACATGCAACAGAATGAGTTGTATTCCATTGCTGATGAAACTCTCTTTGATATAACATGGGCTCCCATTTGTGAGATAGGGAGGAAGGTTATTACTAACCATTCCTCCTGCCTCTATTTCAGCCCCCAGCCTCCACATACAAAAACAAAAAACCTCTGTCTTCTGGAAAAGAGGAGCCCTTCAGTAGAGAGTGGGAGATGACATTTTCTATCAGTGGAAGGATACAAATTGGACAAAACTTGAACAGAAATTACAAGTGAATAGGAAAAATCATGGGGAAATCCATTGGTAGTACTGTACTGAATTAGTGTAGTAAGCAATCTCCTTTTTCATTCCACATCTGAATAATAATTAGCAAAATACCCAATCCTATGCATAGTACATATAAATATCTATATTAATAAACAAGGAAATGGGAAATTAGTATTTCAGACGCTATTCTGCACAGGATAGAATTTGGAACTATCCTTGTATAAGAACTCTTTTTTTCTTAGTGTAGAATTATGGAACCATAGAGTTGTAAAAGACACCAAGGGCCATTCAGTCCATCCCCATTCTGCCATGCAGGAATACAAAATCAAAGTACTCCCAACAGATGGCCAATTAGCCTCTATTTAAAAACTCTCCACCATACTCTAAAGCAGCATTTGAATCCCACCAGGAAATAAAGAGACCGGACACAAAGAAATGGAGAAATAATGGGCCATTTATTGACCTATTTAAAACTGGTAATTGAAATAAGTAACTAGCTGTGGGGGGAGACCTGCAACATGGGCAATGGCGTGAGGCCAGGTATCATTCTCTGACTACCTGCTAAGACAACTGCTGGTTGAAGCACCTGACCCCGGGGGCACTCCACAGTGATGGTGTACTATCTCGGCTGGTCATTACTGGAAGGTTCCTTCCTGAGCCACAGAACCCAGCAGGAGAGAAGTAAACCCCCCAGGTAAGCCCCAAAAGGAGATATTTTGAGGAACCCATTAAGCCACACAACCTATAGAGGTAAACCCAAAAGTCCCCCTTCAACCGAAACTGGAGGGGTGCCAGGGTGTACTCCGATCCATGTTCTCCCCCCACTTCTTGCCAGTGACACTTAGTTATGAAAGCCACACCCCCTTAAATTCCTTACTCCCAACAGTTTCAATATGGGGTAGGCAAAAAAAACCCTCTGTAAGGAGTGCAACCAGTGTTAACTCTTATTGAACTGAGAGCAGGAGGGTGGGTTGCACTGCCAGAGGCCGAATGCAGTGGGGAGCGGCGAACTGAAGGAGGTTTCCTTAATCCCCTCCCTGCTGCAGACTTGTGGCGACACCAGTCTCAGGAGAACATTGGTCTCCTCGATGGGGGATTTAAAGGCTCCCCTTTGGCCACGTGGCTGACCTTTCTGTCCGGAGGTGAGCGATTCCACTATAAAACAGCTTTTACCATCCGGAAGTTCTTTCTAATGTTTAGGTAGAATTTCTTTTCCTGTGGTTTGAGTCCCTTGCTTCATGCACTAGTCTCTGGAACAGCAAAAACTGAGCTTGTAAAGAAGCCATATACTGAAATTCATCCATAAAATATTTGTTCTTAAAGAGGGAGCTGTTGTCATTGCTACCATTTTATAAATTTCTATCAGTCATACAAACTGGAAACCATTCCTTATGAGGAGCAGCTTAGGGAGCTAGCTGTAGTCAGTCTGAAGAACAGAAGGTTAAGAGGTGACATGATAGCCATGTTTAAATATTTGAAGAAATATCATATTAAAGATGGAGAAAGATGGTTACTTTACCTCAATGATTTGTTTTTCTGGGCTGCTTCAAGAATGTTGTGATTGTTCAATAAACTTCCTTATCCACAATACCACTGATTAATCTGCATGTCTACTCACCATTCTGTTAACTACTTTTTTGTTAGATTAATGAATTAGAAACAGAAAACATGGAGCTAAAAAACAAGGTGCAAGATCTGGAGAACCAATTAAGAATAACCCAATTACACACCTCACCAGTAAGTACCTAGGCAAAAGCCATTTTTTCTAGCAAATGTGCTATTGCTTAACTATATTTACCACCTAATTTGCTTCAGAATAAATCAAAAGCTTTTTTTGCTCATTGAACTAACTCACGTTTCTGTGTTTAAGTAACTCTAAGATTGTGACAAACCAGACAAGGAATATTCAAATTCATGGCATCAGATATGTAACTTTATGATTCATTTGCAACTGCTGTTCTATATACAACAGTGTGGTTGTTGTTGTCATTGTCGTTGAACTGCTGTTCTATATATTCTAGTAGAGCATGTACAATCTCATTAACAATACTGATGAAGTTGGGGATAACTTTGGGGACCTAGTCTTGGGAACCTAAATTTAATTCCAGAGAATAGGGTTTGATTTGCAGTTGTGCTCAGCAGAATCAAGCCCTATTCTTCTTTTCAATGCCAGGAATCAACATTGGAACATTTTAAGCAAAAATAAATAAAATAACCCCTATATAGATTTAAAAAATTGTTTATTTTATATTTATTTAAAACATTTATATTCCACCTTTCTCACCCCAAAGGAGCACAACATATATATGGCAAACATTCAATGCCAGAACATAAAATAAACCATAAAAATACATAAACCCTAAAATCAGTTATCTGATTTTAGTTAATTACTGGCTAGCTTCAGACAATATACAGATTTAAAAGTTTACGAAGAAAGGCTTTCTGATCCCAACGTAATTGATTCTTTTTTTCTCTCACCCCTAACTTTTTTTCCTTAGAAATTAAGCATATCAAGAGAATTAGCCATGGATTTGGGCACACTTGATGTTCCTGAATTTTTGTCACATACATATGGTTACTTACTTATTTGTCTGTCTTATGTCTAATAGCATAAACGCTTCACTTTTGTGAAACTGTGTATAAATTGGGATTCCATGTTGCTTCCTTGTAAACAGTAGAGATGTTTTCCTGTTGAAGATACAACTTGACTGTTTAGGATTTTCTGATTAGGCTTGTTTCAGTGATTAATGGTGGATGCAGTATAATTTTAAAAGGTAGTATCTCAATTTAAGATGATAATAATATGGTCTGCGGTCTTACTATTGTATTATCTGATTCAGTAAGCTGATGACCTTTTAGGATTCTCTGGCACTGACAGTCAATTGTAAACAAAAATGAATCAAAATAACATCTAGAATCCCAAGAGTATACACGTCAGTGAAATGTTGCTTCATTATGAAAATTCAATATACTTTTTTTTATTCCTGATAAGATAATATTCTCTGTGTGTCTTTTCTTTAATTTAATTACCATTATTAATATTGTGAAAAAGATTTACTTTTGAGCTCCTATTCTCCATACAGCTGTGTCTAATGTAGTCCTTAGTGGCTGCTTGTAATCCAGGAAATCATTCTCCTTGTGTAAAGTATGATAACAATTTCATTAATATGAAAGATGATTAAACATAAGGTTCCTTCTCAAAATTAATTAGTTTTTCAGCTAAATAGTAACATTTGGAAAAACAAATGCAGTTGAAAGTAGAGTAATGAATTAAAATAGAGAGCTTTTGGGCTGGATGGTAGACAGATTTGGTGGAGGCTTACGTAATCTTACACACACACATACTCGTGCATATTGCGGTTAGTGGTTGAAAACAGCAGACTTGGAAGCAGAATCACTACTACCTAGAAATTTCAGCATGAAAGCTGCCTCTATTTTTTGCCTAGTGATCTCCACTACCACCACTAGGGAGACAAAATTCTTGACAACAGGATTTCTATCAACTCAAATAGTATTCATCACAAAGGCATGCGCTCTTCATTACCTCTCCCTGATCAGTGATTCCGGCTGAGACTGATGTCCCATGCAACAACATTTCTTTCCTACTACTCAGTTAATTAGTTGAGTTGTTGAGGTAATTGTTTGGAGGGGAGGAGTTACACTAGGAACATTGATCCTGCAGATCATGGATCATAGGTTCTGGAGTCCAGACTCCTAAGTGGTCTCTCTTTCTTAAATGTATGACCTTGTTAGTGATACTCATAATTATAACTTACAATCCATTCAGTCAAAACTTGTAACCTTAATCAAATCAGTATCTTTCAGTCCAGACAGAATGTTCCATCATTAATAAAGTCATAAAGTATATCAAGGACACAGGAAGAAGTACGTCTGCAACAAATATTGAGAAGTAAGGAAGAGGACACTTAGGGCAATTCCAGACAGCCCACAAATCCATACCAAAGCAAGTTTTAAAAACCCACTTTGGCGCTGATTCCCATCCTCACTCCCACCAAAAAAAACAAAAAAAAACAGGCTTTCCTTGGGGGAGGGGGTGTCTATATGCCATCCTGATTACAATTGAGATGGCATGCAGCCCCCCTGAAGCCCCCCAAATTTACCCATAAAAATAAAATAAAACTTACCTGGCCACCATAACATTCCTCCTTGCACCCTCCTGGTGTGAGGAAATGATGCTCCAGGTGACTGGGGATGGGGGAGGTTTGCAAGGAGAGTGCATCATTTCCTTCTGGAGCCTGAAAAACCAAGATGGTTGTGTGGGTTGGGCCCAGGAATCACATGACACAGTCCCGGGGTCCAATTCACACAGGGCCCGCACTTGGTAAGATCCAGGCTTTACCGCAAGGTCCAGATCTTACCAAATGTTTAATTAATTTGGAACAAACTCGGGCAACCCTGGTTTGTTCCAAATTAAATTGGCTTTACCATAGGCGAAGTGCAAAGTGCGTTAAAGCACTGAGCTGGAGACCGAAAGGTCCCAGGTTCAAACCCCGGGAGCGGCGGGAGCGGCCGCTATTAGCTCCAGCTCCTGCCAACCTAGCAGTTTGAAAACATGCCAATGTGTGTAGATCAATAGGTACCGCTCAGGCGGGAAGGTAATGGCGCTCCCTGCAGTCATGCCGGCCACATGACCTTGGAGGTGTCTATGGACAACGCTGGCTCTTCAGCTTAGAAATGGAGATGAGTACCAACCCCCAGAGTCAGACATGACTGGACTTAACGTCAGGGGAAACCTTTACCTTTACCCTAAAAATCCAGTGCTTATCTCATGCATTGATCTTACAATGTTATAAGCATAATTTCTACATTCACAATAACTTCATCACAGTCTAGAAATAATTATAATCAGAATGTGTAGAGACAATGAGTTATTCCAGAATGTTTTTATAGTGTTGATGTTTTCTCTTTGTTTTACCTAAACAATTTTTGTGAAGGTGGCTAAATTCCCTCTAACATTGCTGCAATCATATCACTGAGATTCACTTAATTCCACTATAGCTAAAAGGTGAAAGAAAAATCCATACTTGCTGTATGTACTCCTAATATTTTGTGTGACTTTTCCTCTCTTAGAGTTTTAAAACAAAAGCCAGATCCTTACCTTCTCAGATATGTCCCTAAGCAAGGTCTTTATTCAGACAAAAGGATACCTCCTCCCTCCCCCCAACACACATATCTGCACACTCACACACATTATCTTAAGCGTACTATATTATATCTAATATCTGAAGTGTTCTACTGCAAATACTCAATATCTGTACACACCACATTATATTCTTCCTACTGGGTTGTAGCATATATTCTTCCCCAGCCTTGAGATTGCAGATGTGGAATTCTAACAGGCCAAGGAACCTTTTGTACTATCATCTCCCTTTGTATAAGTGTTTCCTTCTTCAAAATAAAAATATTTATGGTAAGCTGCCACCACAGTCTGATCCTAGCTAAAACACTCTATCCAGCTGTTTGAGGAGAGGTCTGCACTCTATTCTGAACAAACACTATCTTTAGACCAGGTCTAGAAAGGTTAAAGTCCTAAGAACATGAGAGATAAATGCCTAGTCTTAACCAATGGAAGATTTTGGTGAAAAAGAAAATCTGAGAAATGACTTTTACAAATAAGCCAAAGATGGATCAATCAAATCTACCTATCTAGGCCTTTATTTGGATAGGTTGGGGCAAAAAATGGATATCAATAATAGATACAGGCTTACAAACAAAAACCATATAAATGCAATATACCTATATAAATTTTGTTTGCTTCAATATTGAAGAATGTAAAAAATTCCTTACAAAGATGATGGACTGACAGATAGAATGTTTGGAGGCCTGGTTGGGAATTTCCAGGAAGGCAAAAATATTAAGGTTTTGTTTCACATATTTAGAAGAATCTAAAGACGAATAAGATGCCTATTGCATTTTAGAGTAGCGCATTTGCAGAAACAATATCTGAAAATATTTTTAAACGGTGGAAGAGCATCTTTTTTTTTTTCCTAACCCTAATAAGAAGAATCCCAGGCTGATGAGAATCTTCCCAGTTCAGGACTTACATTTCAGAAATGTGTATGTGTTTGTTTTATGCATGAAATTGTATTTTCCCAAGAAACGGAAATGTTTTCTTTTCATAAAATTCTATATTTAATGAATTATTTTGCACAAAATTCACACATAGTTGATTTACATCAAAAACTGCATGTGGCTGTAGACTGAAGTTTTTCATTTATTGTCTTACATTGCTTTTTATGAAGCAAAGTGCAATTATTTTCAATGTAGAAAAATTGTATGTTTTTTTGGTTACTGTATCATATACATTCGTAGCTGATTTGTGTGTGATATGAATTAATGCTGTTTTGACGTTTTCCAGAATAATTTTGTAAGCAGCTAAAGCTGTATTGTGGTTGTTATAATGTGGTTTCCCTCACTACATAACAGAACTGTATTCTTTAATCCACCTACAAGAAGGGTTGCTCATGGGCAAAAAGTTCAGGAACTGCTGAGTTTACAACCGCAATTGTCCATCATGTTTTAGTGGTTTCGTTTGTGTGGGCTTTTGCATGTTTCTCATCATCGGACTTTTGGATTCATACATAGACTTTCTGTTATGTACTGTTGATTTTTTCAAGATTTCCTTTGGCATTAAAGCAGAGTTCCTCCCAGTATTTGACTCTGATCATTTGATGGCAGTACAGTTTTCAAAGCTATTGCTCCAGTATGATGGTGCTTTATCCTTCATACTCCAATAAGAGTTTTATTTTTCTTAAGAGATTTTTTTCTATCTATCCCAGATTAGTGTCTAGATGGTAGCTAATCTATTTCAAGCAGTATTTCCCCTAAAATATTCCTCTAAAATTATATATTATGTAGATCTCATTATTCTGAGGGATCTAGGAATACAAAATCACTGGCCAGTTCATTTGCAACCATCATAAAAAGGTATATATTAAGTGAGCTATTTGACAGTTAAAAAACCAAATAATATAATTTTGAAGAAACCTTGACTTGTAGACAAGAAGAACTGTTAGTGGGTGTTTTTAACAAGATCTTCCTGGAATCCTCCTTTCACATCTGAACATGTCAGCAAATTACTCTCAGCTTGAATCGCATTGTGTCATTGCTTAGCAAGCATGGAATAATGAGACTAGAAACATAGAACTGGGTTGAATAAAGGCTACTTTAGTTAATCTAGCACATATTTAAAATACGTTGAACTTGGAAAAGAGCAAGAGCGGGAAGTAGCCTAGTCAGGAGCAGCTGAGGCAGGCATCACTCCTTGACATCCTCCTCAGCCTTCCCCTGGGCAGATCACCCGAGCCCTAAGGGTCAATAATTTTGGCCCCATCTACACTGACTAATTAATGCAATTTGAAACTAGCTTTAAATAGGGGCAACAAGAAAACAAACTCCCACAAAAACATGTAAAAAAGCCCTCAACGTGCATAGTACTCTGTGGTTTATGCAATCAGAACTGGGCATGTTTAGCCTGCAGAAGAGAAGGCTGAGAGGAGACATGATAGCCATGTACAAATATGTGAGGGGAAGTCATAGGGAGGAGGGAGCAAGCTTGTTTTCTGCTGCCCTGCAACTAGGACGCGGAACAATGGCTTCAAACCACAGGAAAGGAGATTCCACCTGAACATCAGGAAGAACTTCCTCACTGTGAGAGCTATTTAGCAGTGGAACTCTCTGCCCCGGAGTGTGGTGGAGGCTCCTTCCTTGGAGGCTTTTAAGCAGAGGCTGGATGGCCATCTGTTGGGGGTGCTTTGAATGTGATTTCCTACTTCTTGGCAGGGGGTTGGACTGGATGGCCCATGAGGTCTTTTCCAACTCTACTATTCTATGATTCACCACCCAGGCCTCAAATTGTTCCCAGAATTTCTTTGTATTCATTTGCACAACATAGTTGCTCCCCATCTGGTAATTTACTGGAAGGTAGAACAGAAGGACACCTCTCCCAAGTTGCTGGATTTAAATGAGGGCCAATGCCCCAGGCCAGACCCAGGGCAGTCTCCTTCCCTGTGTCTTATGTCCTATTACCTAAATAGGCAGTGCTAAAGCGTTCACTCTAGCTTTTATTTTCTCCCCCCACTACTTGCCAAAAAAAAAAGGACAAGTGACAAGTATCTGCCTAGCCCCTGTCTCTCACTGGGCTGCCCAACGGGGCTGTAACTTCCTATTGCAATTTTTCCAGGAACAGTATTTTTACCTTTGTGCAATAAATGAACACCATCAGCCCTGTTGAGGTTAGGCTACTAAAATATTATAGTAGGATATGGAAGACGTGACTCGACCGCCTTTTCAAAGCATTTCAATTTTACCTTCTAAAGACCATTAACTAAGGTGCCACTCTTGTTATCTTTGAGTGCACTTACATCAGTGTCACCACCCACCACCGATGCTAGCCATAGCTTCTCCGTGCCACATTAAAATGCTTAATTTTATGGTTTCTATTTTCAAATGTCAACACTATGTGTCAAGGACAAAACGCCACAAGGTTCAAGATAACAGAGTTTATTTAATTACAGAACTCAAAAATGCCCGTAAAACACAAGGGCCAGGCAATTTTAGCCTTTAGGAGCAAAAAAGGGACAAGGAAAAAACGTACAAAAGATAAACCGGATTAAACCGAAGTTTAATCCGGGTAAAAACAAACTGCTTGCTTCAGCCTGAGGGTAAACAAAACAAAAGCCGAGGAACAAGAGATACAAAAGAATGCAACTAATTGGCAGCAGATTCCTCTCTGCTGCCAACACTGTGCTTAGAGGAACTTGCGTCGCTCCCACACACACACAGCAGACAGGATTTCCAACACGAACAGATCAGCCAAGGATTGTAGCAGAAGAGTAGACCCAGTTCCTTTCCGTGGTTCAAAGCCAGAAGTAGACGTTTGTAGTTTCCAAGTCCAGAAGGGGGAAGGCAAGCCGTGGTCAGTTCAATCCGAGTTTTCAAAGCAGGAGATGGCGTCCGTCAAGAAGACGACGGAAGGTCAAGCTAATAAGAGTAAGCACAGGTTTGCACAAACAAATGCCCACACAATTCCTCCCGCCGTCTGACCCTGAATTCCAAAACCACTTACGTCTCAGCACAGGAAAACACACCAGTCTTCAGGAAAGCGTCCCACACAGATCCCAAGCGTTTGTCCAGATTACCTTGCCCAACGCAATTTGCAATTGCTCCCAAGCCCCATTTTATGCCAGTTACAAATCCTCATCACTGTCAGCTGTCCTCCTTAACCCGGGCGTTTCCTCATCACTTTCCTCATCAGAGCTGGAACACCTCTGACTACGCCCCACAGCATCTCCAGCTGTGGATCCCGTCCCATCCCTCCAGCTAAGCCATGGGTCTAATCCTGAAAGTCCCCATTCATCTTCTATCCCATCATGACCAGTGGCACCCAATTCCTCCCTTACCCGAGTCCAATCCATCTCATCCTCCTCCGAGCTAACCAGCCCCTCCTCCATTCTCTCCGTAAACCCCTCAAAAGACTCTTCGTCAGATGGTGCTGCAAAAATGTCTCGCAGTCTTTTTCTTTCTCGCTCCTCGAGAGTATCTGACTCTCGAGGAGTCTTACGCCCACGTCTGTCAGTAACAGAGCCATGAGGCTCAATCATAACACTATGTTCCCTTATTTGTTTGCTTCCATGTTTCATAGTATTATACTATGATAGTACATTGCACTGCATGCGATATAACAAGGTTAGCTTTTCCCCATATATTTTTTAAAATACATGTTAACATTTTAAATACTTTCTTGACATTTTTCTTTTGAATTATATGCAGCTGTTTTTCATAATTTATTTGATTACTGTTCTCTACAATTCATTCCCAATTCTCTTTCTTTCATTCTATTATGTTTGTTCAGGGACAAGAGGGATGTGGCCATGATGATGATCATGTTTATTTCTACCCCACTTTTTTTCTCTCCACAAGGAGAGGCAAAGTGGTTTGCAGATGACATCATACTATTTAAAGTGATAAAACCAAAAAATCATGAAGACATCTCTAAAAACATATTTCCAAATGGCAAATGTGATTCAGTGTAAGCAAGAGTAAACAAATATGTATATGTTCAAAAAAAATCACATTTGTACTGATAATTCTTTATTAGGCATAACTACAAAAAAGATATAGAAAAGATTGAGGTCATAGTGGCTATTAGTACTAATAGGCTATTAGTCAGGATCATAGGCAGCATGCCTCTGTATATTAGCTGCTGGAAAATGCAAGAGAGAGAGGTACAGTTGCATTTTACAGTCCACTGAAATTAATCAGGTGCATCTTAATTATTTGTCCAAAGATTTCATTATGTATATGTGTCACATTCATAGGGAAGCAAACCTAGTCAACTTCTATGACATAATAACCTTCTTTTGTATATCTGGCTGGTGAGAAAAAGGGTTTGTGAAGGTATATGAAATGCACAAAATACTGGGCTGTGCTTTAACCACCCAACCATGTTTGCCTTTTATATGCAAAGCGGACATGAGAATTTGCAAACATATTTAGTACATGTGGTTATTTTGTAGATGAAAAATGTTTATTTTAAAAAAAATTAAATTTAATTGCAGCTTTTAAATGAACATATTCAACTTGCTTCTGCCAGAACTGGATTACTTATTATTGTTGAGGGATAAGAAAATTCAACTTTACTGGGGGGGAAAGTTGAATATCAGTTAGCAAGCAATACTTTTTAAAATGCACTTTTTCGTTTCTTTCCCTTCTCTTACCACTTTTCTTCCTTAGAATATTTTTCTCTTTCTGTGATTCCTTTACAGCTGCTGCACATAGAGTCTGATTATGAATGCCACATGTTTCAAAGACCCTCCACCTTTTTCTGGTGTAGCAATGAGGATTCTGCTCCTTGCTTAGATATCTCTTCTATTACATTCACCCCTGTGAGCTCTCCTGACTCTAGACAGTCATCTGGACTATTAACACCGCCACCTTCCAAAAGTGGTCTTCCAAAGCCAGTCCATGAACACATCATCCCAAGACCTCGTGTAATCCGGCTGAGCACAAGCAGTCCTTTTTTCCCAACCTTTCTATCTTTGTTGTGTATGGATTGTATCAAAATGCTACATTTTGTACAGTGGTTAAAGGACAGACCAGATATGTTTCTCATCATTATGGGTAGTACAAAATTTTTGAGCATTCTGACTCGCTTACATCTGAACCCTACACTTATACTATATGTTTCCCTACATTTATTAGAATTCTTTCTCTTTAGAAAATGCTTAATGATGAGTTTGTGCTATTACTACATGGGTTGGTTAGGTATGCCAGTAGAGTAAATAAAAGTGATGTATCCCAACCCAGAATGCCCTAATTAAGAAGTAAGGGTTCTTAAGATGAAGATTACTTAATTCCGAGTTGGTTTGTTTAGAATCTCAATCTAAACAATTCTCAGCAGATTTAGATAATGATCATAAAATTATTCATATCATGCTTTAAGAAATGAAGCACCTTATATAAAGTAAAATAGGAAGTGAGACCTCCTCCCAGGTTCTTTTTCTAAAAATCAGTATCTTTCAAGAACTGTGATTGGACCGCATAAAAAATTCAGAAAACAGTGTACAAGTACAGGCATGGAACCAATAATTTATTTTTGCAAAGTTCATTTTAACTCTGTGCAAAATGAAGAATGCCCATTGTTTATTCCCAAAAGAAGTTATTTCATGCTTACTGATTTTAAAAATGGGCTGATACAACATTCAGTTTCTATTTGCACTTATCAGTTGGCTGCCCCAGAAAACATTCAGGCTTTTTGCATGGATTTACTCAATTAAAAATGCTTCTCGTGATCATTTGGGTACTGCTAGTGCACATTTCTTTGAAAATAAAGCCTCATTATCTAAGAGAAACAGAAGTGAGTATTTATTTGCAGTGTGTGAATGGAAGAGCACATGGTTTAAAAGATATAGGAGTTACTATTTTTTTCTTATCTTCCAAAAGCTTTGTGACTTTATTAATGTCTGTTCTAGGCTTTTGCAGTAAAAATGTATTCTTTATAACAAAATTTTTTGTTTTAGCTATCAGTGAGAGATCTGTGTGCAAACTCATGGGTCATTCATTTCTATGGTCTATAATAGACAAGAGTCCAAGGAGCTACTCAGAACTAATTCTGTGTAGTAAACAATATATGTCCAGTAAGACATTGAACACAAATAGTTATTGAATGTTCTCTCAGTTATTACACTGCCTTGGCTGGGTAGATTTAGAGTCAATTCAAATTAATGGGGGATATTACAGAATAATCCTTAATCAGATGGAGCCTGAGAAGATAGATGTACTGCCTTATCCAGGATGGATGATTTTTTCTTTTCTTTTACCTCATCAGAACTTTTTTTTTTTGTTTAAACACATTGTTTCCTGTGCCCTTCCCAGAAAGGAAGGGAATATCCCTGAACAACTTCCTGGATGACAGGGTTGATTCAAGCTGGAGGGCTGAAACGACTTTGAAACCACCAGATCTAAAGGATGATTCTAGAAGTTTTATAGAATCATTTTGGCATAATTTTTTTGCTACTGCTGGAAGTAACTTTAACACCATTGGATTCCTGGGTGCCTCTAAAATGACTAGATTCAGATGCTAGATCCTAACCATATCTACTAATGTACATTAAAGATATTAAATTTGTAGCATTAACCATGACTGGTCCCACTGATTTCAGCTGGAATTGAATTCATCTAAACTTAGTCTAAATCTTGGAAATCTTTTGTTCACTTTTTGCACAAGGAAAAGAAGGTATTTTGAAGAATAATTTGAGGGGGAAGGGGGTTGTTCAAGAAAGGAGTCAATGTTGGAAGGCCTAGAAAGTGAAGCTTATGTTGTTTTCTTTTGGCTGGGTGAAGAGAGATCGGAGGTCATCTACTTTTTCTTTTCTTTATTTTTCTTGGCATTCTTTGTGTTTCTACTCTGTATTTCTTTTCTTGATTGATTTTTTTTACTTTTAATGTAATTTAGTTTTTAAAAAATAAAGTTAATTAAAAATCAACTTAGTCTAACTCTAGGGGTAGAGAAAAAACAAGTAGATTCAGTTCCATACTTGTTTAGTTCCTGTGATTAAGAACAATGCAGCTGGAAATAAGGACATTTAAAACCATTGATTTCAAATAAGAAGGTGTTAAGCATGCTGCCCATTTTTCCTGTAAATGTATATGATAAGGCAGGAATGAAGACAGCTATTTTCTGTGCTGGGCTTCATCCTTTCAGTATTTGAATTGTCTTTTATATGAAAAGAATTTCATCATCATAATTAGCCCCAAATGTATAATTTTCCTGTTGGCCAGGTTATGATACCATCACTCTGATGTATTTGCTTGTAAATCTCTATAGTTTAAGAGATCAGACTCATATTTACTTGCGATTATACATCCAGAAATCCACTTGTTGCATACCTGTGGTGTATGGATTAGTACAGGATTACCATAAGTAAAAAGTAGGTGTGCTAGAAACATAGGGCTTATGTAAATTATATATACACAAGCTTATTTAGGATTCAGCAAAAGCTGTGTATATTTACCAGAATTCTCCTGTATGAATTACCAGTTGTTATAGGAGCCCCAAAAACTGAAATGAAAACTAACTCGGGTGAAACTTGCCACCTTTTAGACAGCAGTTTTTCAGAAGGGTAGGGAATACACAAAACCAAAGGGAAAAAATAATGTATTTGTACATATGTATTTATAAATAAAGTATTTGTACTTATTTGTACCAATTTGGGCAGCTTACATTAGCATACCATCTGTAAGACACTGAATCATGTACCTTGTAATGTAGAAGATCAGATAATTCTACTTCTTTAAAAAATGATTTCACAGACCAGAGTTGTTTAATAATCATAATAAAAAGCCTAGCCATACAGTCTGAAGGAACCTCTTGTTGAGTATACAGCATTGGGTATTCATTCAAGTCTCCAGGAGAAGACTGAAGCAGAAGGGCTTCAACTTCAATAAACAACTTGAGGATTAGGAAGTATAGGAGATATATAAGCTCATATATCAGCTGCCATTTCAGTAACAATTTAAGCATGTTTTGGTAGTTTGATAAACCTACATTACAGATTTCACACAAGATCCTCTGCCAGTGTTTTTGACTGAGAACTAGAGTTAAGAGATATTTCTGAAAATCTTGTAATTGACATATTTATTACTCATGGAATAGAGGCCGGCCAGAAGAATACTTATTCATTCTCCCAAATAATAGTTACAGTCTAACTCCTAGTTCTAACACCTTCCAGAAAACCAAGCTCTTTGACTTGTAATACAGTAAGAGTTTGTAACTCTTAAAAAGGCATAGTATAAGAAGATTCTTCTTCTTGGAAGTGTGTATGCGTGCAAAAACAGAAAATTCATGTCATACTTTGTATTTTATAAACATTTTTATATTAACACTTAGGTTTTCTATGACACATTGTGGTGGATTATGAAACCTTTCTTTAATGTATATACCCATATATGTGTGTGTAGAAACATTCATAAAATCAACTAAATTTCTGTGTTGACTTATCTACAGGTCAGTGTAAGTACTATATCTTCATTCTTACAAAAGAGGGTGAGATCTTCCCCTTCTCTGAGTAAAGTGGAGAAAGGTGATTTGAGAAGGATCTAAAACAGTGGTTCCCTACCTTTGGGCCTACAGGTGTTTAGGACTTCAGCTCGCACAGTTCCTAATAGCTGGTAAGTTGGCTGGGATTTCTGGGAAGTCCAAACACCTGGAGGCCCAAAGTTGGGAAGCACTGATCTAAAAGAAATACCAGTCTTCTCTGTTCCCTCTGCTGCAGCCCCATCCCACGACGCACAGCCACTTCTGGTGACTGCCTGTGGGAATCTGTCCTGCCAGTGCCTGAAAATGGATTCTGTTCTTCATATTACAATAGTTTCTTATGTATCATTACTTGATTTTTTAATTTTAGGACAATATTCTTCCTTTAATAGTAAGGGAAATGAAAAAATGACAGTGAAATTTGATTGTGTTAACCAGAGAAAAAGTGTGTTTTAACAAAAAAATATTTTGGTGAAGTAAAACTGAGTTCTGAAATTTATTTAATTATGAGATATTTGAATGATTGTGATGTATTGGTATCCATGATGAATGTTTTTTAAGCATGTAGAACAACTAGTCTATCAGAATTCTCATCCCATCGTTGCATAAAATTGAGTTCATAAAGTGAAATGATCTTCTATTTTTTAATTACAGGCAGTAATTCTGTACATTCTAACTTAATGTCTAGTAAATGGGCCTTGTCTTTCTACTTTCAGAAGTTCTCATATTTTTCTAGTTCTTGTATATTTAAAAGTTATGTAATTTTAAATACTACAGAAAAGCTGTAAATGTGAAGTGATACGTGCAAAAGCTTTAGCATGTCTCATAAATCTTGGGCTGCAAATGCTGTTTCCTCCGTATTGGCAATTTATTTTGGCATGCCATTCTGTTTGATAATGTAGCCTTTTATCTTCTGCATGCAAAAAAAGTTCAATATTGCTAATTTTTCCCCATGTGAAATATTACCCTAATGTTTATTGTCCTTATTGTAGGCAGGCAGTGTGACACCTAAATCACCCTCCACTGACATCTTTGATATGGTTCCCTTTTCTCCCATATCCCCTCAGTCATCAACACCTACTCGCAATGGCACACAGCCTCCTCCAGTGCCAAGTAGATCTGCAGAGATCAGTAAGTTTGTAATGAGTGACCTAATATTTTTCTTATATTGGGTTTTTCATGCAGCAAAAAGGGTTTATTTACATCTTCATGCTAAGCAAAAGACAGCCTATAGAAAAACCACCTATTTAATTATTATGTGGGGGTGCATGTTGCTTTTGTTTTGTGGGAGGTTATACTATCTGATCCTTTGATGTATACTCATCCCTCTGTATTTGTAGTTTTGACTTTTTGCAGATTTAATTATTCATGGGTTTAATTTAAAATGTTCTCACTAGGAATCCCTTGGTCATCCAGTATGACATTATGGTCAATTTCTTCCCGTCATTCTGGAGGACCAAGGGATTCCTAGTGAAAACATCTAGTTAGAAATATGTAGGCTCTCCAATGCAATTCTGTGGTGAGTTTCTGGAAAATGTTGACTACAGATCATGCTGGAAGACCTAGACATTCCTAGAGAGGTAAAAAGGATAACAATTTCTTTTATTCACCATTTTTTACTTTCACAGGGATTCTATGCCCCTCACCCCGGCAAATGTGAGGACTGGCTGTATATACAACTGAATTAATAACATCATTAACAGTTCACAGTCTGATCCAATTCTGATGAAATCTTAATCTGTCCCTTCTAATTACAGTATAGTCTCACTTATCCAACATAAATGGGCCGGCAGAACGTTGGATAAGTGAATATGTTGGATAATAAGGAGGGAATAAGGAAAAGCCCATTACACATCAAATTAGGTTATGATTTTATAAATTAAGCACTAAAACATCATGTTTAACAATAAATTTGACAGAAAAAATAGTTCAATACCCAGTAATGCTATGTAGTAATTACTGTATTTACGAATTTAGCACCAAAATATCACGATGTATTGAAAACATCGACTACAAAAATGTGTTGGATAATCCAGAACATTGGATAAGCGAGTGTTGGATAAGTGAGACTCTACTGTATCACTAAACGAGCAAAGGAAAAACAATTTGCTCATTTGTCATATATTTGTCTGTTTTTCTCCTCTTGATTGTTACGTAGCATATAGTTCTGCTAAATATGTACCACAGACAGAAAGTGACATTCAGAGTTGACTTTCAGATCTGTGATTTCATTTGTTACAATAGTAATATTAGGCTACCATTATACATACTTTGTCAGATCAGAACAATCTGGTCCCATCTTAATTTCAGCAGAAAATGTCTGGATTTTTAATCATGTCATCTTGGCTGTGATTCCACTGTTACTGGTTTCTTATACAGCTATCTCATATTCCTGTAATGGAAGAAGCACAGTGTTAAAAGACTTTGAAAGAACACTCTACACAACTACATCTGGCTAGAATGACTCATGTAATTAACACTGTATTTCAAAACTACCTGTATCTGAAAGGAAACATCAGTAAAATGATTCTGCCCCACCCAATATACTTAAAACCGTATACTAAAGTAAAGTTGTCTGTGGTTACTAATTGACACACAGGTGCTACCAAATAATTTGTGTGGATATCCTGTGTAACCCTGGGTGAATGGCCAAGGCTGCGTTTAACCAGGGAACCCCAAATACTCATCCTAAAATGGCCAAAAATAGAAATAAATGCATGAGAAATTAAATATTTTCTTTTGTTAAAAAATTGCTCGTGACTTTGCAGGCAACAGATGAGGCAAATTTTGGTGATCACATAACCTCCCCCCCCCCCCCCCCCCCAGTTGATGTAAGGAAATAAACCAGAAGTTGACCTCCAGTTTACTCTCTTGTTGAAAATGACCTAAAGCCTAAAGCAGGTCAGGAAGGCTTAAAACTATGGTAAAATTGCTCCACGACTCCTCAAAATTGGTGCACATAGCAGGTGTGTATGTGTGTCCTTTTGAAATCCTGTGGGAGGCCAATACATCCCTTAATCAACAGTGGCCTACCAGTGAGATAAGAATTTGAACTTTAAAAGTTTCAATGTCTTTTTTTCTTCTTGGCCATGAACAAACTCACTAATTGGCTTAAGGAAAGCTGTTATGTCTTAGACTCCCTCCCCAAACCTTTTATAGTATTTGGGAAAATAGTATTAGCCTACCTTACAGGGTTGTTGTAAGGATTATGTTATGATTTTGATTGTTAATTTTTGTGAGATCTTTCTTGATAACATGTAAACTCAAAGCCTCCCTTTTTAGTGACATTAACACATTATCTTTTCAATATATTTGAGAAACTTGTGAATAGTGGTAGCAATTTTGAAAAAATAATATTCATGTCAAGATGTTGAAAAACATCCCACTAAGCATCACATTATAAATGTCTCTTGTTTTACAATGCTCCCGTAACTGAGAAATCCATATATACATAAGACAAATTGAACTGTTCGCATATGCTGGGAGTGTTTGAAGAAATACCTACTCAATTTCTCCTATCAGAAAACGGAAATGATTTCTTCATAAAATTCATTACAGGGACAAACATCACATAAAAATGATTACATGAAGGTAATCGCCTGAAATAAAGGAGTAGGGATAGAGAGATTAGAGAGAAAATATTTGAATTTGTTAATGAGATATAATTGTATTGTACCATTGCACAGCCAGTTTGTAGCACAATATATGGGAGGTTATACATCTAGAGGGGCTAGTTACGTAGAGGGGAAATGGGCAAGATGTAGTTCCAAGCTTTCCCATTTTTTATATGAAGACATTTTTAAAACATAAACCATGTGATTACCTCTATCTGGATCTGTTCCACTCTGTCTTCTTTTGTCTATAATTGCTGATAATCTGTGACTGCTGGGATTCGAGGTGCTATGTAAATGAAATGAAAGCAAAGCCTTTTTTCAGTTTTTTTTAAAAAAACATTGCTTAAAAAACTACATTGGGGAGCTATTACCTAAACTGTTACCTTGTTGATCTGAATATTATTTTATAGACCAACTTAAAAATTCCTCATGTCTCTACTTATTGGCCATTTATGCAAACTTGAGTCTCTGATTGGCCTTAACATTTATTTATTTATTTTATATCAAACTGTTCTCCCAGCATGGAATTCAAGTTGGTTTACAGCCATTGACAACCATACTCCATGGTCTAGGATTTTTGTAAATGTACTGTGATCAGTCCAGAGAAAATTATTTTTAGGGAAAGAAAATGAAATCATTGGCATAGAGGTAATAGGCAATAGTCCAAAGTAGATTTCTGAACACAACTATCCCTACTGTGACCTTCTAGAAGATAGCATAACTATGTCTTCAAGTGTTATTTGGAACTCTAGGGCTGATATTTTACCAGATGGTTTAAATCTGAGTTTCCATATTGTGCTCGGATGTGTTGCTGACTTCTTCTTTTTGTTTGTAATTCTTTCTAGAGAGAGACCTTTTTGGAGCAGAACCTTTTGACCCTTTTAGCTGTGGAGCAGGAGATTTCCCTCCAGACATTCAGTCCAAACTAGATGAGATGCAGGTGATCAAATATTTACTTCTGCACAAGATAATGTTTCCAATGCAATGTAAATATGGGGTGCTTAATAAGGGAAATGGATTATGTGGTGGGTAACATGTCCATTGCCTATGAGATGTTCAGTATTACAATAAGAAGGAGTGGGGTTGGCTGGGTTATTCACAGAGAGCTCATCTTAGTCTGTAGGATAGGAGTTCAGTTTCCTTGACATTTTGATGCTCTATTTGAAAACACCAGTCCTGAAAACTTTTACAGGACTACCCCAGAGGAAAGATGTCTAATTTATCATTGTTTACCTTCTGGAAAATCACCAATAATTTTGTAGTGATCAACCAGAGAGGCAGGAAAATGAAAATGATTATTAGTGAGAAGGTCTGTTATTGTTATGTATCTTCAAGTCAACTCAAAATCATGACACCCATCAGGGTGCTTCCAGACAAGAATAAAATCTGTGCCGAAGCAGGTTTTTAAAAAACCCGGGATTTTCTGGGGGTGGAAAGAATTACCAGGAGAGTGCAAGGAGGAAAGTTAGGGTTTTACTTAACTTTTAGGGCAAAATTGGGGGCTTGGAGGGAGGGGGGTTGGCCTCTTCCCACACCTTAGAGCTCCAGGAGCCCAAAAGGTTCAGGGTTGCAATGGAGACCTGCCCCCGGGTAGTCCCAGGACTACTCGGAAGTGAGTCCCCATAGGCACAATACCCCAAATTAATTCAGAACGAACCAGGGAAACTTATGTTTGTTCTGAATTTTTACCAGAGGTGTCATTTGGCTGCCTCCAGTAAAAACCGAGACAGGTCCCAGGATATGGGCCTTTCTGAATGGGCCCTAAGAAAACTTATAGTGATTTTCTTAGCAAGAACAAGTGACTTTCTCCTCCTGAAGTATCCATAGCTGATTGAAGATTCAAACTCTGATTTCCTGGAGCCCTAGTCCAGGGCTCAAACATTAGACCACAGTCTCTCCTGTACATTGGGCCTTATATAATATCTAGCCCAATTAATGCTAGGGCTTTATTACCTATATGCTAGCTGTTGAAGCACATAGCAAAGAGTGAGGACAAACTGACTTTCCCAGTTTACCAAGACAATTTCTCCATGGCCCTTACTTTACCTGTTTTGGTCCTAAATTCCTATTGTTGATCAACTACATTTCAATTCCCACAGGACTGGGCACATATATTTTTAGTTGTCACTGGGAAATGTAGCCTGTTTACTGCCATTTCCTTATCTTCTCAGAGTTGAAGGCATTGCCTTATATCTTCAGACATTAAAGCACAGAAAATATTGTGGTTGACTTATTACTGTTACTTATTACTACTGGTGAAGTAAAAACAAGATTGGGTGTGCTTTAAAATATTTTGTTACCTGTAAAGAGCAGAGAACCATACAAAAGCCATAATTATGTGGTACAGAAAATGAGTATTATTTGAATACAAATGATGCTAATTCTATGAAGTTTTTGCATCTCTGTAATGGAGTACTATGAATACATTTAGGATTTGAACAATGAAAAAATTGTAAGTGCAATCCTATTCACACCTTAGTTGACACTAAGCCCTGTTAAACTCACTGAGGCTTATTAGCAGTTATATTTGTACTGCATGACACTTTTACATCCATAAAATCCTTTGCTTCTAAAGCAGCCCCCCCACCAAAAAAAAAAGATTTATATATGCACATGTTTTGTAATATCTTTATAGTGCAAGGAACATCATGAAAAGTAAATGGAGTGTTTTTATCTCTTCTGATTTTAATATGCATTTTAGTTGTGTAGTAAAGGTATAACTAAAGTAGTAGAAATATTACTGATGCCTACCAGTCTGTTGAAAGCTCTAATATTTCTTCTATCTCTTTGTGCATTCATGGGTGTGCAGCGTCAACGATGGTTTGTATATTTTTTTTCAAGTTTCACTTTATCTCTTATGAAGTTTGTATGTGTTGTTCATGTTGTTCATGTTGCTTATGTTTGAACTATTGTAAAAGATCTATACCTGTGTCCCCAACAATACCACTCATAACCATCAAGCCTTCTTTTCTTTTTTCATGACATTACACTTGATAAATTTCTTTCTGTTTGGTATTGACTTCTTGAATGGATTGTTTCTGAAGCAATCCTCTCTAACAAAACATAAAAAAACTTGCCAGAAATCTTCCCATTTTATTTATTTGTTTGTTTGTTTTACTTCCTACAGGATGTGTTGCTATCGTGTAAAACAGAGCCAGCTCATCCTCAGGTCCATGACCTAGCTCAAAATAGGGTTGTGGCAATGCACTTCAACAAACATACTTGTTCGATGACTCCTTAGATGAAAGTTAGCTAGAAAAAAAATCCACTGTATATTTTCCAGCTGCTTTCGCTAGACCTTGGTATATCAGATAAAATCTTTAGTTTCCATTTCCTAATAAAAAGAAATGTATGCCATGAAGAATCCAGGAAAGACTCTTTTCCATATTATAGTATGAACACCAATTTATACATTTAATTATAATATTGGAATCCTTCCATCTGTATTTTTCTTAGCTTGTACATTTCATTACCACAAAATTACACATGTGCACACAGAAGATTGTTGATGTTTCCACCAATCCTCTAGATCAGGGGTCCTCAAACTTTTTAAGTAGGGAGCCGGTCCACAATCCTTCAGACTGTTGAGGGGCCGAATTATCATTTGAAAAAGAAATACGAGCAAATCCTTATGCACACTGCACATGTCATATTTGTAGTGCAAAACAACAACAACAATGAAAGAACAATAAAATATTTAAAAATGAAAACAATATTAACCAACATAAACCTATCAGGATTTCAATAGGAAGTGTGGGCCTGCTTCTGGCCAATGAGATAGTCAAGTTAATTAGGATTGTTGTTGTTGTGTGCCTTCAAGTCATTTCAGACTTTGGGTCTACAATTATTTTTTTTTTCATTTACTACATTTATAATCCCGCCCTTCTCACTCCGAAGGGGATTCAGAGCAGCTGTATGTACATACAATATATTATATTATTAGCATATTTATTTATTTATTTACATCACTTTTACCCTGCCTTTCTCTCCGAGGAGACTCAAAGCGGCTTACAGTAAATGGCAAAAATTCAATGCCTAAAAACAATGTAAAAACAACAATTCATATAAAACAATCTACAAAACAACAGTTCATATAAAACAGATACCATTACAAAATAAAATCATATTATATAAAATTTTAAGAATGTCCAAGATTAAAATCCATTCATCCAGAATCCTCAAGTCTTCGTACAGGTCATGTAAAGTTTCATTCATTAAAAGCTTGTGTGCACAACCATGTCTTTAAGGCTTTCCTGAAGCCTAGGAGAGTTGCTATCTGCCGTATGTTGCTGGGGAGGGTGCTCCACAGCCGAGGAGGCACCACCGAGAAGGCCCTGTCCCTGCGAGGCTGGTGGGACCAAGAGCAGGGCCTCCCCCGATGATCTAAGAGTTCTAGAAGGCTCATAGCACAATATTAGCATTATATATTACTATATTGAACTATACCACTATACTGTAATATTATATGTAATATATAACATGTAATTAATATTATTATATGGTATTATTATTAGTATTACATTGTATAACATGATAATATTATCAATATCATATGTATATATAATATATTATATTATTAAAACTGATATAAAAATATTATATTATAAATGAGGGCGGGGGCCAGGTAAATGACCTTGGAGGGCCGCATCCGGCCCCCGGGCCTTAGTTTGGGGACCCCTGCTCTAGATATTCCTATATGGCATATCCACTAATCTCTGGCATATCCATTCACCTAAGCAATTCCAATCATTCACTCTGGATGAAAAAGGTTTCTTGCCAAGAATACAATGATACTACTTCCTTTTACACATATGGAGATCAGCCATAAAAACAAGGAATAGCCAGGTTGCTCAAGGCTTAAATTTATCCTTTTGTTCTCTGGGCACATTTCCACTTTATTATAGGAAATGGAGAACTTCACTATTCCTAGTAAACAACAAATGGATATTAGGAAGGAGAATAAAGGTATTCTGTAGTTACCAGTATTTTTCATGCATATAGCATATAAGTGAATAAACATTTCACAAGATTTGATTAGGTCCAATTAGAAAGCTTCTTTTATCTAAGTATCAAAGAAAGCTTAATTTTATTTTAAGCTGTAAAAATAATATTATCATAGGTGACTTTGTTAAAACAAGGCATCTATCTTTCATATAATAATGGAGATGTTCTGCTGGATGAAAAGGCAAATCTCATTCCCATAATGAAAAAAGTTTCCCGCAGTTCACAAATGTAGAAGAGACTTAAAAGTCATGAAAAATAGGACATTTGTGACTCTGTTAAGGGGAATGTTAAGAAGTGACACTTTGGTGTCATATATATGGCTCTGTGTTATTCATGAAACATAACGCCCATGATTCAGGGCAAACTGTAGGAATTAATGCATAGAGCAAAAACATGAAATATCCAACAGTCCTGTACAAAAAATATATCTCCAAAATATGTAGGACTAACCCATACATGCTGGTTTTATGAATCTTTTTCTCATAGTCCAGTGGGGATTTCTTTCTAAGTTCCAAGTAAAATCATAGAATCATAGAATAGTAGAGTTGGAAGAGACCTCATGGGCCATCCAGTCTAACCCCCTGCTAAGAAGCAGGAAATCGCATTCAAAGCACCCCCGACAGATAGCCATTCAGTCTCTGCTTAAAAGCCTCCAAAGAAGGAGCCTCCACCACAGTCCAGGGCAGAGAGTTCCACTGTCGAACAGCCCTCACAGTGAGGAAGTTCTTCCTGATGTTCAGGTGGAATCTCCTTTCCTGTAGTTTGAAGCCATTGTTCCGTGTCCTAGTCTCCAGGGCAGCAGAAAACAAGCTTGCTCCCTCCTCCCTATGACTTCCCTTCACGTATTTGTATATGGCTATCAAGTATACCAATAGATAATACAGACCAGGATGTTATTTGTGTATTGGGAACAAGGACAGCCCATCCTGTTGTAATTCCTACGACAATTCACAAAACAAATAATAAAAAATATATAGAAATTTCAAAAGTATAATGAAGTGTAGACAAAATAAAACATCTTTATGAGCAAGCATAAAGACTGGAAATGGAAGAAAGTTTTAATGTGTTAGCAAGAAATACAAAATTTGGCATGAGGTAACCTTCCAGGGAGGACATTTCACTGCTTGTCTCTTGCCTAATGCAACACACCCCAAAGGGAGGTTTTATTAAGGAAGACAGTTCATGTGAAAGTTGATGGGGTTTTTTTTTAGAAACCCATTTTCCCAAGCAGTGTCACTTGAAGGGTGGAACTCTAAAAGCCCTTACCTAATAGTAAATCCCTGAGAGCTCAGCAAAGATTTACTTCTGAGTTCATAAGATGGACCAGAATCCTTTAAAGATTTCAGCCAGGTGAAGCAGTTGAATCCACATTGGAAAGTCACATTTTGGATCTTTGAATTCCAATCCCCGAGATATGAAGGAGGATACCCCTCAACCTAATGTTTCAGCAAGAGACTGATTCTCTAATTAATAGATAGATATCAAATGAATTTGAATAAGTTGTAAGTCATATTGGGGAGGGGGGACTCTCCACCATTTAGAGTTTTGTAAAGTAAAGATAAAGTATGAAGTAGATAAAACTACAGCTTATTTAATTACAGTGTTTTTCTCTGTGCTCTTATTTAGGTACCATGTTCTGAAGCCTCTAAGCTTTTCATGTTTCCCAAATAACTTCATTAGAAGGTTAGACTTCATAGGTTTTGTAAGATTCCCCCTATAGTTAGAAGGCAATATAAAAAGTGTACAGTTCAAATGATATGTTGTTGCATTACATTCAACAACAAATATTTTTCTTTTTAATGTGCACCTTCAAAATTGAGGTGCACATTACAATCAGTAAATATGGTATACTAACAAGAGTTCCAAATATCTAGAAGTAAAGCTTGTGGTTCAATGTCATGTTAGACCATTTCATTCAAGTTCATCCATGAGGCTAGTAAGCTTGCTGCTTGAAAGCTGGCTGGCCGTTGGACACTCTCTCTCAATTGCATGAAGCATTCATTGGCGTAATCATGCCCCTTTGACCTGAAGAGCAGAAAGAGAAGACACCTTCCAACAAAGGACTAACTATTTAAATGGCTGTCCAAGTCCAGTTTAATGATGAAGAACCATGAGAAGAGACAGACAACAGGGGTTTTGAGGTTGTTCACAATGGATTAGCACCCGGAAAGCAAACAGAGGAAAACATATATCTAGTGGTCACAATCTGTTGCTCTGTGGTGAAGAATATATTACTGCTGTAATTATTTCTAAATTAGCAGAAAAAATCAAATTAAAAAGATACATTTCCACTTGTTTACTTTTGTGCTAAGTGTAGAGGACTACCTTACTGTTCACCTACTAGAAACTTCATACTATGCTAACACAGACAGCACACAAGAAAAATGAGTTGAGACAATGATTTCTACACACGGTTCCCCAGTGAACACATGAGTATTCTCAACCTCATGGCAGCCAGATGAGCTCATCTGGGGAACCATATGTAGGGGAAAGCCTAGTTAATGCCTTTTTCTATAACTGCTGTTATAAATAATTTTGCCAGGAAAATTTAATACATCTTTCCTTAATGATTCCCATCAAGGTTATTATTATATCACTTAACATATTTTTCCCATGCATTTGTAATTTCATCTGGGAATTACTAAAGTTTCTGGCACTTCCTATTCTAATATGTGTCTTAAATATTTAGAACAGCATTTACCTAACAGTCTGCTATAGGATTTGTAATACCAAAAACATGTAGGTGATGATGATGGTGATATTTTTTGCATGAAGTAATAGCAACTGTTAGAAAAGAGCATTACCAAGACAATGAGACTAAACTGCACGATTCTTAGATGGTACAATCATTGATCATCTCTTTATTGTCTCATCTTACATTACATGTTCATTTTCTATTGCAAAAGAGAGGTCCCTTGAGCATTTCCTCCAACAGTTAAGAAAGAAGACAAAGGAACTAAGTATAGCTTTAAAGCCGCCTTTGATTTGTCTTATGATGGCTGGTTTGATTTGTTCACAACTGATTTGTTCTGACCTGGACTCATTTGTTACACTTAAATGGTTGGGAGCTATTCTGTCATTATTGTAAAGTTCAAGTTCAAAGACACAGTGCTAAATGAGTAGCCTTAATATTAAACAGGATCTCACCTGAGGATATATATCACACACCATTGAAAATCACAAATGTTATTAAAACTGAGCTACAAATAAAATCTTCACATTGGTTTTTAATTCCATATTGGGTAGAATTTTCATGTTAATGCTCTTTTTAATTTAACAGAGATTCTTTGGTGTAGTTGGAGATTCTAGACTGTAGGATTTTGAATATTTAGTACATTTTACCCAGTATTTGTAAGTTTGATCAGGACGCTATTCTGAGGAGAAATTACACATGAAGCTTTTGCATGAAATTGTGGGTTTTGTGTAGAAATACACACTCCATGCAAAAAGAAAATAGCATTTTTGAGAGGCAAATTGTGTTTTAGTGCAAATAATGCCTGTTTTGCCCAAAAACATGTATTTGGAAACTCTGTTTACATAAAAATTGGGGAGGCGTGGTTGCATAAAACCATTTTTGTGAAAAAAAATAAACTTTATGGATATTGTTGAAAAAATCATGTAAAATCAATATTGCTTGAAATTCTTTTTGCATGAACAACTATTTTGGACAAACCTCACATTGTTATTTTTGTATATTGTTGTTTTCCAAATCATGTATGGATGTTTGAGTCCCAGGCAAAAGCTTCAAAGAAATATTTATTTTGTCCCACTATGGAGAGAAAGCTGTGGATTGCATTCATCTTTACATGCAAGAACAAAACTTTCAAAGATGTATCATTACTGTTGACCATCTTTAAGTTGGAAAAAATTCAACCAACCAAGGTACAAATGTTTGTTGAACTAAGTTCATTTTAGTAAAATACCTGACTTCATTACCCTTTTGTTCTTCTTTCTCTCTTCCAGGAGGGGTTCAAAATGGGACTGACACTAGAAGGCACAGTATTTTGTCTTGATCCTCTAGACAGCCGGTGTTGATGCCAAGAAGAAAAAAATGAAAATAAAAAAATCATTTTTTAAAAAAAGTTTTAAAAATGTATTACAAACATTATAAATGTGCCAAAAAAATCAACATCTTACCTTTTTGTGAGGTTTGCTTCTGTAAAACTCCAAATAGGTTCCAGTATTATCCCTGTACAAATGTAAAAAAAAAACAAGTCTCACATGTATATGAAACCAAAATGAAGTCACATTGCTGTTTTTTCTTTGACTTTTGCATTTTGGATGTTGTTACCTGCAATTTTTTTAGCAATTCACTGTGTGTTTATGGCAAGTCCTTTGGATCATTCATGCATACCACTTTTTGCGTTGTCAGGTGACATCTGTTGGGACTGTGATTTGCAATGGCAACATATTTTAAAAGTTAAATCCCTACAGCTGGTTTCTTAATTCCAAAACTGAAGGTGAAATAGTCATAAAATATGGTTACAAATTGTGACACTGAAGATAACAGTATGGGTGAACTGCTAATACTTCACAAAACATTTTTGTTATTCAATGTGATTACGGCTGAATTTCCAAAGCACTTGTGTGTGGCTCTTCTCATTAGCAGTGTCCCCTTTACCTCCATGACTGTCTTTTATGCATGCAGTTTTCCTTGATGTAAAATATTTGATGGCAGCAAATTTTGTACACCTTCAGTTCGTTGGAACTGCTGGATGCTCTTCCTGTGTTAAATCGAAGCCAGTGATAGCAATGCTTGGCATCACATCCAAGTCTTCTTTCAATACACAAGGAGCTGACCAAAGAGGGAATTCTCTCTCCAAGACCTACCCCATAGGATCTGCCCTCCCAAGACAAAACAATCATACTGATCGGCACCAGGGCACAGTCCTAATTCACAGACACTGTAGCCCATTGGGTGATCAACTATGTTCAAAAGGAAGGGATCCCAGCCACTCTGTTACTAATCAGACAAGTGGGATCCTAGATGAGCAAAAGCCAGACAGGCATAACACTTTAAAACCTAAAGTATTGAATCTGTAACTGTAATCAAAGATCACTGTACCAATTTTATATTATTTTGCTAAAAATGTTCAAGATTTCCGATCAGATATGCTAAAAGCAAGCTTGTTAATCGCACTCGGAACAATGCTTTGCAATTTCCTATACCTGTTTTTTAATGGCCACGCTTGCCTGTTTACAACTGTACATTTAGTTACAAGCATGCCTTATACACACAAGGATGTTCACGATTAGGGCACAGTATAACATTCCTCAGCAGAGTTACTTGGATATCTTGACATCAGTAAATTAAAACTGAATTAAAGCTGAAATGTGTTTAGGCTGCTGGTGGTTAAGTTGCTATGCCTAACAGAAATGCTTTAACCTGATTGATAGGTACATGTCTTTCTTGAAAAGAAGTCCTGGGTGTTTTGAAGTTAGACTTTCTAAAGGATTGTAGAGTTCTGTTTTCCACAGTTTTAATGGCCTGGAAGGAGCCTCCGGTGGCCTAGGGGATAAAAGCCTTGTGACTTGAAGGTTGGGTTGCTGACCTGAAGACTGACAGGTTCGAATCTCACCCTGGGAGAGCACGGATGAGCTCCCTCTATCAGCTCCAGCTCCATGCAGGGACATGAGAGAAGCCTCCCACAAGGATGGTAAACATCAAAACATCCGGGTGTCCCCTGGGCAACGTCCTTGCAGACGGCCAATTCTCTCACTCCAGAAGCAACTCCAGTTGCTCCTGACACAAAAAAAAATGGCCTGGAAAACAGTCTGCAAAGACATAATATAGTTCTCCTGGAGCTTAGCAGTAAGATCTGTAAGCGAATGAAATAGGAAGTCACGGAAAAACTATATACAACTTGCTTGGAGTAAAAATGTGACGAATCAGTAAATCTCATCCTACTTCCTAATGTTACATTTACAGCTGAGTAATTAAACAGGAATCAATTGCTTATAAATGGTGGGGATAGACTCTCTTACTGTGAATTGTGCACAGCCACCAGTTGCTGGACATCTGTGTATTGTTGCCATGTCTCTGCATAAAGTTTCCCCTTCCAACTAGCAATAAGTAAACCATTTAGTTGTCCATTTCATTCCTTCATCACGTAACATCTCCCTTCATGTTTCCATTCCTGCCATTATTTTGCTCAATGTTTATTTAAAAATTACAACATTTACCTTTGTGATAAAATTCTCTCTCCTGTACGGATCCTTTTGCTGAAAGAGAGATTAAAGATGGGGGGAGGGGGGGGTGCATGGGAGAAAAAAGAGAAAAATGTGAGATTATTTTGTTGGCTTTATCTTTTGGAAGGAGGAAAAAGAACTAGTTTTTTGGTACTTGGTTTGCAAAAATATAGTTTTGAACCGTATACGCTGAGGTTTACAGAGATAATAGAAAGCATTTATGCAATATTATTACCTTCTCAAGCTTAGTTCTTGGACAATGCTTAAGCAGATGCCTAGAAAGCCTGGAATTTCCGCTTGCTTTCAATTGGGCAGCTGCTTAGGTATGTGGCTCCACTGAGTCTTAACTCTTTTGCATCGTGTTACGTCTTCCTTCTTTATTCTTTGGTCAGTGTGCATGTATATCTATACCTATGGCCAGAATCCAAAGAGATGCAATGTGTGTGCAAAGTATTTCTTAACAAAGCTGGAGGAAAGCAGAGGGGCTGTCTCCTTTTTCAGCTGTACACATTTCAGTGGGTCCCAAACTGCAACTTGAGGAAAAGAAGGACAGTTGACTGCAAATGAGAGGAGTGAAAACTACCCATAGGTATGCAAACCACCACAAGTGACCCTTTGGATTCTGGTCTCTGTGCCTGTCAATATAGATATATATGAAATCACGAAGGAGGTATATTAGGCTGCATTTCGTAGAACGAAGTCTATAATTTTGTTTGTCATATAGTATTTTGCAATTTGTACAAGGATGTTTAGTAGCCATATTAATGGCTTTTTTAAACAAATAGAATTTGTATTTTTATCGTACTTTAAAGAAAGCTTTACGTAATAAGCATATATCTAGGGGCCATTTACTATGAATGGTATTAAAAAAACACTCAGAAACTATTTGCACATTTTAAGAAATCTTTGTTTTACTGATTTTTATGGAGATTGATTCTGCAAATTGCTAAATGTGATCTAATTGATCAGATCAGTACAAAAACACCTAAATTAATTCAACAAGGAAGTACATTTTTAAAGAAAAGGTTTAGTGCTCTGGTTGAAATTTGTATTTCTATGTAATCTCAACTTGTCTGTTTTATTTTGCTTCGAATAAATGTTTTAAATAATTTTGTCTTGTCAAGTGGAATGTTTATTTAATACTTATGCTCAATGGGAAGACAAGAAGTCGTTATTGAACTCAGTTACCTCAATTCAAGGAGCCTCCGGTGGCCTAGGGGATAAAAGCCTTGTGACTTGAAGGTTGGGCTGCTGACCTGAAGGCTGCCAGGTTCGAATCCCACCCGGGGAGAGCGTGGATGAGCTCCCTCTATCAGCTCCAGCTCCATGCGGGGACATGAGAGAAGCCTCCCACAAAGATGGTAAAACATCAAAACATCCGGGCGTCCCCTGGGCAACGTCCTTGCAGACGGCCAATCCTCTCACTCCAGAAGCAACTCCGGTTGCTCCTGACACGAAAAAAAAAATAAAACTCAATTCAGACCCCTGTGTGTACTTACATAGATAAATATTTCCCTCTATTAATGTCAGTGTGACGTGTGTGTGTGTGTGTTGTTCCCCTAGTTGGACATAGTGTGAACAGACTGAGAAATTGGATTAGCTTTTGACTGATTCAGTTTCAATCATGCCTTCTTGTATTCCAGCCAATCAGCCAAACCTTTTCTTAGGATACTCCATTCTACACTATGTAATTTCACACACAGTGAACCCGACAATTTTACATCTAGATTCAGTTTTCAAAGTAAATGGAAGGATTGGGCTAAGTGTACCCCCCTAGATGTTGTTGGAAGTTTCAAATGATAGGTATAGATTAATAAGGCTGTGGATATTAACTTAATAAAGAATGAAAATAAGAAATTGAGCTTATGATATGGGAGATTGTTCAAGGACTCCAGAAACTCTTAATGCAAACCCAAGTATTACAGAAACATAGTTACACTTGGGTTTACATTAGAGTCTATAGACACACACACCCAAATTAAGTTTATTTGATGTTCAGGAAATCCCCGTTCTGTTTTGATATTTTGAGATGGTTGGGGTGAACACCTATATTAATAGCTTTGATTTTTTTCCCCCCACTGAGTGCTGCCAACAATGGTCTAATGTCTGTACACAGAGACTTTTTTTACATAGTCTCTCAGTGTGAACTGATTTATAGAGACAGTATATTTATTCATTCTCTGTCTCTCTTCTCTCCTTTCTTTCTGGACTGTTCTTTTGCATCTCCTTTAAAAATGCTATGGTTCAAAGTGAGTCATTCTGTAGCGGGCTTATAATGGAAGTGAAAAGCACTTCACATGAGTCTATTTTTCAGTATTCAAGATTTGACAGAGATTATACAGTACAGCTATTCACTGGACTCAGATGAAAGGCATAAGCCCTCTATAATATTGTTTAGATTATACTTTCTTCAGAAGCCTTGAAAAAAGGACATCTTGCATCAGTGACAACCACACTGAGAAACGACTCTTCTCTCTGTAGAGTTCCTGCTGTATGTAGCCAGAGCATGCAAAAACTTCAGATTTGCTAAGGACAGATTTCAGAATATTTGTACCATAAAAGAAAAGCAATGCAGTGGTTACTTGCTATGAAGTTGACTTTGACTTATGGTTACCCTATGAGTAACATCTAAGATGATGATGTTGTTGCTGCTGTTGTGCTTTCAAGTCATTTCCTGGTTATGGCAATCCTCAACTTGCCCAAGATTTGGATAACACTTGCATACATTAACATAAATGTATAGACAAAGTGTGTGAAAGGATCCATGGATGTGTGAAGATTGAGAAGGAAAAGATCTCATCACATTACCAAATTTCAGCGTCCCAGGACGCTTACAGTTTGCTGGGAGGACAGAGCCTGCTGGAGCCCATCAGATAATGTGGGGCTACTTCCAATGGGGCTCTGTCCTTCCAGCATCCTGGCAGCTTGCTAGGATGCTGTCCAGAGAATATGGGAAGCTTCCCATGTTCTCATAGGAAAAAAATGGGGCAAGCTCAGGTGACGCTTCCCCCATGGGATTGGTAAGGTGGCAAAGTGGGCCATGGAAAGCACGGGGCGACCATTTCCACAACAGACTGCTGGATTCACCATGCTACCTGGCAAATCCCTCCACTATCACCCGCATTTTGGACCTCAGTGTGATGAGGTCCTTGTCTCACACATTGGTATATTTCAGTACACAATAATGCTCCTGTGCTGTTGCCTATTTTGTGCAATCTTATAGAGGGTCTCTGCCATCTTGCTCCTTGGGGGAGCAGGGAGGGTATAAAAGGAAGGGTTGAAACTCTATGAAGAGGGAGATGGGGGGTGGTGGTGGGGGGGAGAAAAGGGGTCTAAGTTAATTGCTGAAATAACATGTTTCATGTATATATCTATGTTTGATGTTTTTATAGTTTTAATGGTTCAATCTGCAGTTATATGTTTTTTATTTAGATATGTGATATATTTTTATACATATGTGAGGCATTGAATGTTGCCATTTATTATGTTGTAAACCGCTTTGAGTCCCCCCAGGAGTGAGAAAAGCGGTATAGAAATGCAGATAATCATCATCATCATCATCATCATCATCATCATCTTAACTTAATATTAATGGGTCTCAGCCATATTTGTGACCTAATACCTAGGGGTGCTTACACTGTACAATTTGTACAGTTTGACACCACTTTAATTTCTCAATGCTAGGGAATCATAGAACCTGTCGTTTTATTAAGCCTTTAGCCTTCTCCGCCAGAGAGTGTTGCCAGAGAGTGCTTTACCAAACCATAATTCCCATAATCCCATATCACTGAGCCAAGGGCAGTGATGTCAAACTGCATTCTACAGTGTAGATGCATCCATAGAGTAACTAAAATACACTAAGGAAATTAACAGATATGTCATCAGGGAAATTTAATGGGACGTCCATATTATGGCTTTGTTTGAAAATCCTCTGATGTTCTGGCTATCCAAATTTGAGCTTGAATTTTACTTTAGGCAACCTAAAAGCTATAGTTCATTTTTTTGCTTTTTGTTTCAAATTTATACCCACCTTTTCTTCAGTGAACAAAAGGCAGTGCAGATGTCTCTCTTTTCCCTTGCTTTACCCCCATCGCAACCCTACTATGTAGATCTGGCTCAGAGAAAGTGAGAAACTTCAACTGGGATCTCTCAACTTCCAGCCCAAAACTATGACCACACCACATTGGTTTTTATTGAACACGTCTGCCACCTGAGAATAACATTTGTCTTTCTAAAATATTTTTACTTCCCTTGGTAATTATGTGGGTTTTCTCTTAACTTCTAGAGTTGACTCCTACTCAACTCAAACCAGGTCTCCTCTACCTTCAACAGTTGTATGGAAGGCAGCATTTCTGCACCTGGAGTTTGTCAGGGAAGCTATGCCTGTTGAAATTCCCTCAGTTATTAAACGTACATGAGCCCTTTCTTTTTTCTTCTTCTCATATTGTCCACTACTGTGAGGAAGACTGAAATAAACATGACAATAAATAAGTAGTATTAAAAATAGCAAGGAATAGTGCAGCTATGGGGCACTATCTTCATTCTAATTTCTCCCAAATAAATATTTATAAAAGCCACTTGTATTAGAAAAGAGATATTTACAGAATCCTTTCAGAATGAGGGACTTGCCAATGAAAATGCTAAACCAGCCTCACTTAAACAAAGTCAGAATTCCAGCTGCAGTTTAATTTTCCTTCCTTCCTATTCCCTTTAGAAAACGCACGACTTGTGGGTGGAATTTAATTGTTTGTACTATTTGGTTGTTGTTTTTCATGGAAACACTTAAACTGAGCTGGAAAGGAAACTTTCAAAGAAACATTTGATGATATTTTGCCTTCCTGGAGATAATGAAATACCATCACTTCACAAAAAATGACATAAAATTCAGTTTATAAGCCTAAACTTGGTTGGTTTTAATAGATGCGTACTATAAGAAATAAATACAATTCTCTTCATGCACTCAGGGTTTTAGAGAAATTGTGTTGAGTTGTATATCTTTAACAAGGTTATGACAGAAATAAAATCTCATATTTGCTTCAGGTTTTCAAAAATGCAAGAGACCCTCTCCGGATCCTCTCTGAATTATTACAAGCTTCCAGGCACAAGAGTGAGTTTGTAGCAATACAGTTATTAAAAGAGCTCTTTATTATCTGCACAAGATTTTATGAAAGATGGGGAGATATCAAGTGAAACCAAATAACACAACTTCCACATAGTCATTTATAATTTTCAAGATCTCTTCATCCTACAAAAATGGTCTCCATACCCTTAGGTTATCAAATATTAAAATCAAATAAGGTAATAATATTGTACACCCTATGGCTGCCTGCTTGTCCTTTCAAAGAGTGAGTTTATGACTATAATAAAGACTAAGAAAACTCTCAGCTTCACATAGGTTTGTGCAAATCATTTGTATGAATGCAATGTTTTCAGGATAGTTATCTGTTTCCCTCTTCAACACAACCAAATGCACTGAAATCTCAAAATGTTCTTTAACATTTCTCCTGACTTGTCATCCCATTACAATGCCACATTGTTGCAATGCCACACAAGGTATCATGTGGGGAGAAGCTACCCATAGAAAAAAATTGGAAAGTAGATATCTTACGAACTCCTAGTGCCTGGCATAGTTCAGAACAGCACATGCAGCAGCATTTGCAGAGCCTTTGAGCATGGAAATCTTGACTGCCCACAGAAGGACCTTTATCTAAGCCTTTACCCAGTATACTTCTGTTATTCATGACCCACCCTATCATTAGAAAACATGATGCAGTCTCCTTATGCGATTTATATTAACTGAGGGCAGACAGGTGTTGAAGGAGAGAGCTCTCTCTTAATACTGAACGTGGTTTCATCCATTGTACCTGAATGGTAGGCGGTTCAAGTTAGATGAAAGGAAGTACTTCCTCACGTTCACATAGTACAAATGTGGAGGTCACAACCACTAGATGTACTAATAGCTGTCATCTGGGCTGGCTTAAAAGGAGATTGCATAAATTTGTGGAGATTTGGGATATCTGTGGGACTAGTAAGGACAGCTACATATCCTCTTCAGTATCAGAAAAAGGATACTACTTTGTGATAATAATAATAATAATAATAATTTTATTCTTATACCCCGCCCCATCTCCCCGAAGGGACTTGGGGCGGCTTACATGGGGCCAAGCCCAGTCAACAACAATAAAATAACACCATAAAACAGATTAAAAACAATGAAAACCAGTCATAAAAATTTACATATAAGGACAAAAGGTAAAATCTAGATAAAATCAGGAGAAACCTGGGCCAAAGTGCTAATTATGTCGAAATCATCAGGAGGGGGTGGATTGTCTAAATTATCGTCACCTTCAAGGTGCTGGAAGAGGCATAAACACGGGACTATAATTGGAAAGAAAAAAAAACAACTGGTCGAATTTACCAAATCAGTTATCGAAGGCCTGCTCGAAGAGCCATGTTTTCAGGCTCTTCCAGAATGAGAGAAGGGTAGGGACCTGCCTGATCTCCCTGGGGAGTGAGTTCCAAAGCCAGGAGGCCATGACGGAGAAGGCCCTCTCCCTGGTCCCCACCAACCGCGCCTGCAAGGGTGGTGGAAGCAAGAGGAGGGCCTCCCCCGACGAGCAAAGAGATCGTGCAGGTTCATAGGGGGAAATACGGTCACGAAGGTAGGTGGGTCTCAACCCGTTTAGGGCTTTGTAGGTAATAACCTGCACCTTGAATTGGGCTCGGAAAATAAACGGCAGCCAATGGAGCTCCTTAAACAGAAGCGTTGAACGCGCCCTGTAATTTGCTCCAGTTAGAAATCTGGCTGCCACACGTTGTACTAGTTGCAGTTTCCGGGCCGTCTTCAAAGGCAGCTCCACTCAGAGCACGTTGCAATAATCCAGTCTAGAGGTAACTAAGGCATGGACCACCCTGGTCAGATCAGTCTTCTCGAGGTACAGTCGCAGCTGGCACACAAATTTTAATTGTGCAAAGGCCCTCCCAGCCACAGCCGACACCTGAGCCTCAAGTGTCAGTGCCGAGTCCAGGAGGACCCCCAAGCTGCGGACCTGCACCTTCAGGGGGAGTGCGACCCCGTCAAGCACAGGTTGCCACCCTATACCCTGATCGGACGTACAACTGACCTGGAGGACCTCTGTCTTGTCAGGATTAAGTCTCAGCTCATTGATCATTGGTGGAGAGTTGAACGTATGTTCCTGACTGATTGGTCACTGTAGCCTCTGTGATTTTTGGTTTTGTTCAACGTGGCTCTTCTTTCATTCTTCTACCCCAGGCTAGATAGACTACTGTCCTCAGCTGCAATAGAAGATACTGTCACCATTATGGATCAACCACTAATCCAAAAATGTTTTGTTGAATGTACAAAGAGGAAGGATGCAACATCTTATTCTTTGATGCACAGTACAGAACTTTTTCATCTGTCCCAGCATACACCATTTTTGAGCATTTGTGCTGCCTTTGAACTAATGAAGGGGTTCTTTCCAGGGCATGCATCCAACCACTGATGTTTGGAGGTCAACCCATTTGTGCTGTTTGTGAAGCCCTGACCTCTGCTTAAGCATAATTCCCCTGCCTTCTGATGCCACATCTTTGCTGGGGAAAAGGAAATGAAATAGAAGGAAGGAATGATGAATGGCCCTTACACTAGACTCATTGAATCCTTTGGTGGCTTTGGAGGAATGAAAATGGCACCCAATCAGCTGTTGCCGAGTAGCTGTGGAAAACTGGCATAAGGAAATGTAGGGGTTACATCATCTCTATTAGCATGTCTATAGTGCCCCTTCTCCTGCCACTTTACACATCAACCAGCTCTAATATTTAGCCTTAACATGAACCAGCACCATCTCAATATGAAAACAACTATGGCAGTTTCAAGTATAGGAAACAAATCAGGACAAACCAAGAGTAGCCAATGTATGTACATACATCAATAAGTCTGAATCCCATTTCACAGATACACTGTTTGCATGCTGACTAAAGTACCACATTTCCCATATGAACCTGGCTAGATGTTATGTTCCTCATGGGAGGCCTTTCACTTAGTTACACCATCCTTTCATACAAAATATGGGAATAACAAGCACCTAACAAGCATCTATGCAAAACACTTTACAATCCAACAGTTAAAAGCAGGATGCAAGCAGGATAAAACAGAGCATGCAAAATATACATCGTGAAGTGCAGTGACACAAGTGTGACGTGCACTAGAAACTGCACATTCACTAGTAAGAAACCAGTATAAAAGATCAGTCATGTTAAAAACTTAAGTACAAATGCCTTAGGGGTAATCAACCCCACTTAGGCTAGATAAAAGCATTACCGGCACAGTCAACTGCGAGGTCCATAATCAGTCTTGCCCTGATTTTATTTGCTGCCAAGAGAGAAACCTCATAAGTGATTGTGGAGTTGGAATCGGATAAAAGGTAGAAGATATTTTCTACAATTATGTTTGATTGTAGGTGCCATAGAATGGGCCCTAAGGATTTATTTCTTGGTGCAGAGTGTAGAGAGCAGGCGAACAAGTAGTGGGGCAAATCCTCAATTTTTGGGGTCCCACAAATACATAACTGACAAGCCAAAGGAGTGCCCGAGTATCCACCATTCGACACTACTGAGAGCATAGTTAGGAATCGTAGGGCTGTAAAAACTTGTCTGAGTTTAGGGAATTTAAGGTTGGTTAGGTACATAGCCCTTTCACGGTCAAATTTGTGCAACTGTAACTCCGGTGGCGAAGTGTGTTAAAGCACTGAGCGGCTGAACTTGCAGACCGAAAGGTCGCAGGTTCAAATCCCGGGAGTGGATTGAGCGCCTGCTGTTAGCCCCAGCTCCTGCCAACCTAGCAGTTCAAAAACATGCAAATGTGAGTAGATCAACAGGTGGGAAGGTAACAGCGCTCCATGCAGTCATGCCGGCCACATGACCTTGGAGGTGTCTACGGACAATGCCGGCTCTTCGGCTTAGAAATGGAGATGAGCACCAACCCCGAGAGTCAGACATGACTGGACTTAACGTCAGGGGAAACCTTTACCTTTACCTTAACCATGTTGAGAATTTGGAGCTGATAATAGTCTGTCTGTCCATTTGAATGCCTTAATTAATACATTCATGCAGCTTCTCTCTTGAGTTCAACATTGAAGGCTTATGAGGCAGGTTAGGATATACTTCCAGAAATGTCTGGTGTTTTGAGCTCCAGATTTTGCATTCTGCTAAATGTTCAAAACATAGCTTTGGGAAAACCATATCTGAAGAATCCTTTATGATTCTCCAGTACGTATATAGAGAAAAATCAATGTGTGATCTTATGGAGCCTTGGTCAGGGCCAACCTCTGACCTGCCCAAGGCTGCTGGAGTGCCCGGTGGGAGTCTCAGCAATTTCTTAAGGAATGTATTCTGGAGGGCCTCCAATTTCATTATCTGTGAATCGTCCCATCCCCAAACTGTGGCGCCATACAAAATCTGGGCAATAACTTTGCTCTGGAATATTTTCAGAGCTGGGGCAACCAGATGGCTCCCTGCCATGTTAAAAAAATCTGAGGACTCCACCAGAGTGGCTTCAAACTACATGAAAGGAGATTCCACCTGAACATCAGGAAGAACTTCCTCACTGTGAGGTCTGTTCGGCAGTGGAACTCTCTGCCCCAGACTGTGGTGGAGGCTCCTTCTTTGGAGGCTTTTAAGCAGAGGCTGCATGGCCATCTGTCGGGGGTGCTTTGAATGCGATTTCCTGCTTCTTGGCAGGGGGTTGGACTGGATGGCCCATGAGGTCTCTTCCAACTCTACTATTCTATGATTCTTTGATTTTAGCGCCACTGCTCCTATGGGGATATAGGACATGACATTCTCTGTGGCTGCTCCCTGGCTGTAGATTTCTTGTCTATGAAAGAGTGATTTGCCACTCTATTCCTGCCATTTTTCTGTTAACAAGCACACATTGTTTTATTCAAATCTGCCTTTGGGTGATAAATTGGTTGCTAAGAAAGAAACATTGAATGGGCAAGTCCTGTAAATGGACATGTTTTAAAATGTTGTCTCTTAAAATTATTTTTAATTATTAGTTTTGCCTTCATTTTATACCTTGTCTGGTTACATTTTGGTACTACACTATAATATTTTGTGTGTTTATTATTAATATCCTTTAGATTTCATCATGTTGAGAGGTTTTTTTGCGTCTGAATTTTAAGGGTAAGATAGGCTATAAATCATATAAAATTAATCAAACTAGCTGAGTGTGAGGCTGAGTCACAACTCCCTCCCTGAGCAAAGTGAGGAGGTGTCTCATTCCAAAGCTGGGTGCTGGACACTGACACACACATTAATGCTATAACATGGGCTTTATTGGTGGGAACTGATGCAGCAGATGGTGTGCAGTAGAGAAGCATTCCAGCCCTTTTGCTCATAAGATCCAGCATCCCTTCACAGCCAATAGTGTAAATGGCCCCATAAACAAGTACTATTCAGATGTATCCTTCAGCTGGCAATCAAATCAAATCCCATCACTGGATTTGGATGAAGTTCACCCACCCACCCACCCACTCACATACAAACAAGTCCAAGATGGGTTTCCAAGAGTTATATAGTGTAAAAGCAAACAAAGAATATTAAAGTACTTGAGTATGGCCAACTTTATCCCAGTAGCTATGAAAACACTATAAGTAGGTTAGGTAGGTAAAGGTTTTCCCCTGACGTTAAGTCCAGTCGTGACCGACTCTGGGGGTTGGTGCTCATCTCCATTTCTAGGCCGAAGAGCCGTTGTTGTCCGTAGACTCCTCCAAAGTCATGTGGCCGGCATGACTGCATGGAGCACCGTTACCTTCCCGCCAGAGTGGTACCTATTAATCTACTCACATTTGCATGTTTTCGAACTGCTAGGTTGGCAGGAGCTAGGGTTAACAGCGGGCGCTCATTCCACCCCCGGGATTTGAACCTGGGACCTTTCGGTCTGCAAGTTCAGCAGCTCAGCGCTTTAACACACTGCGCCACCACCAGGGGTAAGCAACAGAGAAAAAAATCACTCCTCCAGTTGGTTCTCAATCTTTTCAAAACTGCAAAGAAAATACAAAAAGTAACCCACAAGGTCATTAATACCAGTGAATTCTTTATGCCAGTAGATAGCTATTAACGTTTGGTCAGAATGCTAACAAGAACTCCTGAACACATGTATCTGGTGGTAGACAAGGCAGCAGAATGTACTGTAAGTGTCACAAAAGGGAAATGTATGGAGTATCAATTACTTTGTTGTTGTTGTAGCTTTACTGTCAAATTTGTTAAGATTTAAGTGCTGTTTGTAGGATTATTTGCCTCGGCTGTCAGAATAACTTGGCTAGTTTTAGGTATAGGGGCCCCTGATGGTGGCGCAGTGTGTTAAAGCGCTGAGCTGCTGAACTTGCAGACCAAGCTTTACTACTAGGCTTGAGCGATACATGAAAAAATTGATTCTAAACTCGTTTCAAAAGTAGGGGGCGCCAGCATTTCGTTTCTGATGTCATTTCCGAATTTTGCCCCCCCAAAAATTCGAAATTAACGAAAATTCGTTATTTTCGAAATTAATTCGTTAATGGCGGACGCGCATGCGCAGTGGCAAAAAAAAACAGCACGAGGGGAGATTTTACAGGACTCGCCCGCCCTCATTTTTGAGTGATCTTCTTCAAACTTAGTACAGTGGTAGAACACATTTAACACTGATAGCTCACCAAAATTTGGAATGTTTCCCTTATCCTCTGATTTTTGGCGAATTTTCATAGCTTTTATAATAAACCATTTTTTAATAGGGTTGTTGTATGTCTTTCGGGCTGTGTGGCCATGTTCCAGAAGCATTCTCTCCTGACGTTTCGCCCACATCTATGGCAGGCATCCTCAGAGGTTGTGAGGTATGGATAAACTAAGTCAGGAAAGGAAAGAATATATATCTGTGTAGAGTCCAAGGTGTGGCAAGAGTTCTTTGTCACTGGGAGCCAGCATTAATGTTTCAGTTAATCACCCTAATTGGCACTGGAAATGTTTTGTCCCTTGCCTGGGGGCATCCTTTGTTCAGTCAAGTCCTCATTGTGTTGGTTCCCATCTACTGTTTTGATTTTGGAGTTTTGTAATACTGGTAGCCAGATTTTGTTCATTTTCATGGTTTCTTCCTTTCTGTTGAAGTTGTCCACATGCTTGTGGATTTCAATGGCTTCTCTGTGTAGTCTGACATGATAGTTGTTAGAATGGTCCAGCATTTTTGTGTTCTCAAATAGTATTCTGTGTCCAGGCTGGTTCATCAAATGCTCTGCTATGGCTGATTTCTCTGGTTGAATTAGTCTGCAGTGCCTTTCATGTTCTTTGACTCTTGTTTGGGCGCTGCGTTTGGTGGTCCCTATGTAGACTTGTCCACAGCTGCATGGTATCCGGTAGACTCCTGCAGAAGAGAGAGGATCCCTCTTGTCCTTCGCTGACCGTAGCATTTGTTGGATTTTCTTCGTGGGTCTGTAGATAGTTTGTAGGTTGTGCTTCTTCATCAGCTTCCCTATGCGGTCAGTAGTTCCCTTGATGTATGGTAAGAACACCTTTCCTCTGGGTGGATCTTTGTCTTGACTCTCATGGCTTGTTCTTGGCCTTGCAGCTCTTCTGATGTCTGTGGTGGAGTATCCATTGGCCTGTAGAGCCCAGTTTAGGTGGTTGAGTTCACCTTGGAGGAGGTGAGGTTCGCAGATTCTTTGTGCACGGTCTGTCAGGGCTTTGATTGTGCTCCTTTTTTGACTTGGGTGATGGTTGGAGTTTTTATGAAGGTATCTATCTGTATGTGTAGGTTTTCTGTAAACTGTGTGGCCCAATTGTTGATTGGGTTTGCGGATGACCAGAACATCTAGAAATGGCAGTTTTCCTTCCTTTTCTTTTTCCATGGTGAATTGGATGTTTGGGTGGATGCTGTTAAGATGGTCCAGGAACTTGCTGAGTTCTTCCTCTCCATGGCTCCAGATTGTGAAGGTGTCATCTACGTATCTGAACCAAACAGTTGGCTTTTTTGGTGCTGTTTCTAGGGCCTGTTTTTCAAAGTATTCCATATAGAAATTTGCTACTACTGGGCTGAGAGGGCTCCCCATGGCCACTCCATCCTTCTGTTCATAGAATCCAGTGTCCCACTGAAAGTAGCTAGTGGTGAGGCAATGGTGAAACAGGGCTGTGATGTCTTCTGGGAAGTTTTGTTTGATTAGTGTGAGGGTGTCAGCTACTGGGACTTTGGTAAAAAGGGACACCACATCAAAGCTGATCAGGATGTCCTTGGTGCTTAGATTGAGGTTGCTGATCTTTTCTATAAAGTGTGTAGAGTCCTTGATATAATGTGCAGTGAGCCCAATGTGGGTTTGTAGCTGTGTAGCCAGAAATTTTGCCAGGTTGTAAGTCGGCGATCCAATGGCACTTACAATGGGTCTGAGTGGGATGGAGTCCTTGTGGATTTTGGGGAGTCCGTAAAGCCTGGGTGGGAGGGCTTCTGATTTGCACAGCTGTTGGCGTATGTCAAAGTTAATGGAGGAGTTCTTGATTAGAGTGTTCGTTTTTCTGGTGATTTTGTTGGTGGGGTCTTGTTTACAACCTGGCAAAATTTCTGGCTACACAGCTACAAACCCACATTGGGCTCACTGCACATTATATCAAGGACTCTACACACTTTATAGAAAAGATCAGCAACCTCAATCTAAGCACCAAGGACATCCTGATCAGCTTTGATGTGGTGTCCCTTTTTACCAAAGTCCCAGTAGCTGACACCCTCACACTAATCAAACAAAACTTCCCAGAAGACATCACAGCCCTGTTTCACCATTGCCTCACCACTAGCTACTTTCAGTGGGACACTGGATTCTATGAACAGAAGGATGGAGTGGCCATGGGGAGCCCTCTCAGCCCAGTAGTAGCAAATTTCTATATGGAATACTTTGAAAAACAGGCCCTAGAAACAGCACCAAAAAAGCCAACTGTTTGGTTCAGATACGTAGATGACACCTTCACAATCTGGAGCCATGGAGAGGAAGAACTCAGCAAGTTCCTGGACCATCTTAACAGCATCCACCCAAACATCCAATTCACCATGGAAAAAGAAAAGGAAGGAAAACTGCCATTTCTAGATGTTCTGGTCATCCGCAAACCCAATCAACAATTGGGCCACACAGTTTACAGAAAACCTACACATACAGATAGATACCTTCATAAAAACTCCAACCATCACCCAAGTCAAAAAAGGAGCACAATCAAAGCCCTGACAGACCGTGCACAAAGAATCTGCGAACCTCACCTCCTCCAAGGTGAACTCAACCACCTAAACTGGGCTCTACAGGCCAATGGATACTCCACCACAGACATCAGAAGAGCTGCAAGGCCAAGAACAAGCCATGAGAGTCAAGACAAAGATCCACCCAGAGGAAAGGTGTTCTTACCATACATCAAGGGAACTACTGACCGCATAGGGAAGCTGATGAAGAAGCACAACCTACAAACTATCTACAGACCCACGAAGAAAATCCAACAAATGCTACGGTCAGCGAAGGACAAGAGGGATCCTCTCTCTTCTGCAGGAGTCTACCGGATACCATGCAGCTGTGGACAAGTCTACATAGGGACCACCAAACGCAGCGCCCAAACAAGAGTCAAAGAACATGAAAGGCACTGCAGACTAATTCAACCAGAGAAATCAGCCATAGCAGAGCATTTGATGAACCAGCCTGGACACAGAATACTATTTGAGAACACAAAAATGCTGGACCATTCTAACAACTATCATGTCAGACTACACAGAGAAGCCATTGAAATCCACAAGCATGTGGACAACTTCAACAGAAAGGAAGAAACCATGAAAATGAACAAAATCTGGCTACCAGTATTACAAAACTCCAAAATCAAAACAGTAGATGGGAACCAACACAATGAGGACTTGACTGAACAAAGGATGCCCCCAGGCAAGGGACAAAACATTTCCAGTGCCAATTAGGGTGATTAACTGAAACATTAATGCTGGCTCCCAGTGACAAAGAACTCTTGCCACACCTTGGACTCTACACAGATATATATTCTTTCCTTTCCTGACTTAGTTTATCCATACCTCACAACCTCTGAGGATGCCTGCCATAGATGTGGGCGAAACGTCAGGAGAGAATGCTTCTGGAACATGGCCACACAGCCCGAAAGACATACAACAACCCTGTGATTCTGGCCATGAAAGCCTTCGACAACACATTTTTTAATAATTGCAGAAATCTGTTCCTGCTTTGAAAGTCTTATTTCCTGTTAAATTGGGTTGTCTTTACTGTGAAAGTCATTGTTCTACTTCAGAAACTTTGTTTTTGTGGCTGAAACTTTGTTAAATTGGTGTGTGTGTGATATATACTGTATATATATATATATATATATATATATATATATATATATATAGTCCCTGCATATGTGTGTGTGTGTGTGTATATAGGTAAAGGTAAAGGTATCCCTTGACGTTAAGTTCAGTCATGTCTGACTCTGGGGGTTGGTGCTCATCTCCATTTCTAAGCCCAAGAGCCAGTGTTGTCCATAGACACCTCCAAGGTCATGTGGCCGGCATGACTACATGGAGTGCCATTACCTTCCCGCCAGAGTGGTACCTATTGATCTACTCACATTGGCATGTTTTCAAGCTGCTAGGTTGGCAGAAGCTGGAGCTAACAGCGGGCACTCACTCTGCTCCCGGGATTTGAACCTGGGACCTTTCGGTCTGCAAGTTCAGCAGCTCAGTGCTTTCACACACTTCGCCATCGGGGCTCATGTATATATAATATACATACACATACACACAATGTGGAGAATATGTGGAAAGGTAGATAGATAAGTTGGGAGCCACAGCGAAGGCACCTTCCTGGGAGCAAGGTCTAATAATAATAATAATAATAATAATAATAATAATAATAATAATAATAATAAATCCCTTACAATATCCAAGATGGCTCACTGCTACAGAATCTTGGGAGGTTTAGTTTGGTATGGTACCATTATTGGCAGAGAAAGCTAAGCTGTAGGAGTTGAAATCCAATCATTTATCCTCCCTATCAATTTTATATGCATTTTTAGCTACAGAAAAGCTAAAATCAGGACAGTAAAAGAACAACACCCAGAAAATGGGAATTCCAGACAGGAAACAATCAGGGCCAGCTAATACCTCCCAACAAAGGATTCCCCCAGGTAGGAAGCAGCCAGGCTTTGAAGCTGCAAGGCTATTCAATGCCAATCAAGGTGACCAATTGCAACATTCACACTTGCCTCCCACAGACAAGAGTTCTTTCTCCCACCCTGGACCTTCCACAGATATATAAACCCCACTTGCCTAGCTTCGCACAGACGTCAAAACCTCTGAGTATGTCTGAGTATGTGGGTGAAACGTCAGGAGAGAATGCTTCTGGCACATGGCCATAGAGCCCGGAATACATACCACAACATTGTGATCCCGGCCATGAAAGCTTTCGACAACACAACCACAGTATCCATTCAAGTTCATGTAGCGCCGTATGGAGACCTGTATTGGGGGGAGGGAGGGTGCGAATCTGGGCCCCTGGGAGTCGTAGTCCTCCCTCCCTCCCTCCCCGGGAGCAGCCGAGGACGGGCCTGGCCCACACCCCCTCACATCCCGGGCCTCTTCCTCCTCACCGCCGGGCCCCGCGCCAGCCTCCATCTCTGCGTGTCTCTGTCTCTCTCGGTCTCTCCATTCCCGGCTCCATCCGCCGCCTTCCCGCCTCACAGAGAGACACCAGGTCTGAGCTGAGGCGAGGCGGCGGCGGCGGCCATTTTCCCCCTCCGTCTTCCTCCTCCTCCTCGGCCTCCTTCCCCCTCGCCCCCTCCCATTGGCTGAGCCCGTGACGCCCCTTTTGCTGAAGGGCAAAAGGAAAGGGCCTGAGGCTGTTAGGAATGGTGGGAGTTTGGGTGATTTGCAAAAGCTTTTTTTCCTAACGAAAAAAAGACGACATAACAAAAAACGGCCTCTCGCGGTTCGAAACCGCGATATCCAGACGTGTGGACAATCAAGGCCGTATATTGCTTCAAAAGAAACGAAAGTAACAAATTAATAACGGGTAACGGGGAAATCGAATTATTTGAGCAAGCCTATTTACTACCATGACCTCAGTGGGTGGAAGAACATATTTGCTTTTGTGCCTCCGGTAGCAAAATGCCTCATCCTGACCTTGTCATGGTGCCTATTCCATCAGAGCAACACATGATTTGCCAAAGAGCACCTCTGCTATATTTCAGAGAAAGGAACTGACAAAAACTGCATCCAAGCATTCCTTGAGTAAAAAAACTCCATCAAATCCATATAGTTGCCATTGGTCAACAGGCGACTTGAAGGCACACATGAATTTGCAAATGCAACCTGATTGCAGTCTTATTACACTGTGACTACTTAGACATCTTAGGATATTTAGATGTCTTCTTTAAACATATTTGAAAATATCTATGTGTGAAGACATTCAGGGCATGTTTGGTTTGTCATTCATATAATCCTCATTTTATTTGCCCTGGCTTTCCAGAGTATTCTTCTGAGACTTTTTTTTTGCCTTTTCTTGCTTTAAGTACAGTATCGTCATATGAGAATAAATCACTCATTCTGTGTAAGCATGCAAGCTGAGTATATACATGCCAAACTCTATCCCAGTGGTGCTGTGTGAGAGGGGAGTGTAGCAGGCATAGTTGTTGACTGAATCACAGAGTGTTCTGCTAGCTTCCATTCCTTTTAAGAGCATCTTTCCATTCTAAGCCCCCAGCTTCTCCTCTCCTGATGTTCCTCAGAGTGGCGCTCTTGCTCTAGAAAATAATAGGAGAAATACTCCTAGAGTGATTGGTATAAACATAGAAAGATTCCTTAGCTCTCTCTTTTAAAGTTCTCATGGGAGGAGGGGACTGAACAAAGTCTATACCCTCCATTCATTCTGTCCAAACTTCTCCAGAAAGTACTTCTTGACTTCAAGAAGTACTAATTTGTCAGGTACAGAATATTTGTCAGAAGTCCCAGATTAAAGCATTTGAGTTCAACAGCTGAAATATTTTTATTTTATTTTTTTTCATGTCGGGAGCAACTTGAGTCACTTCTGGAGTGAGAGAATTGGCCGTCTGCAAGGACGTTGCCCAGGGGATGCCTGGATGTTTTTGATGTTTTTACCATCCTTGTGGGAGGCTTCTCTCATGTCCCCGCATGGAGCTGGAGCTGATTAGAGGGAGCTCATCCACGATCTTCCCGGGTGGGATTCGAACCTGGTAGCTTTCAGGTCAGCAACCCAACCTTCAAGTCACGAGGCTTTAGTCCACTATGCCACCGGAGGCTCCAAACTGAAAGATAAATTGATATGGGAAACCTTTTTTTTTTTTCAAAATCTAGAGAAATCCCTGCTAAACAGAATTGGGCTAAATGGACTAATCGCTCCGAATGAAGGATTTGAGGCCCCTTCTACACTGCCATACAAAATCCAGGTTCTCTGCTTTGAACTGGATTATATGGCAGTGAAGACTCATAATACAGTTTGAAGCAGACAATGTGATTAACTGATAATCTGGATTATATGGCAGTGTGGAATGGTCCTTAGGAACAGGTCACAGATCTCACATGGATGAATGTTTGAAGTGAAAGATGAGTCCTACAACAAACAATTGCAATATAGAGCGAACCTTTTCAAACATGTGCTTCTCCATCATATTCCATCCTTTCTTCCTCATGCTTTGTCCATAGTTCAGTCCGCTAGTAAGCATGCTTAGTCCTCGTTGGCATATTTTTGGTCCCATCCTTTTTTTAAAAAAACAACAACAACAACTCTTTTTAAAATGTTCTGCTGAGCATGCTAATATCTCTCCTTTGTGTGTGGGTTGTGCTGTTTTGGCTAACCAAACAACAGCACCCACACTTAGGACACAAGTCATCATTGGGGCAATGATTTAGTAGGGAGAGGAAAGTGCTTTCCACATGTTTGATGACGTATTTGTCTCTTTTATTGCTTGATATGAATCAGCGGTTGAACCCTGGCACTGAAAAGCAATTTTAGGGACCAGCTCTGGCAGGCTAGGCTCAAGCTAAGTTTTAGTCCAAAGCAAAATGCCTCCCACCTAGCAATACTGGCCGTGCTCCCAGTTATCTCTCATTTGCCCTCTGGCTCACTCCCCTCTGTTTTCAAAGTGTGTGCTGGAGGAGACAGGAGATGTAAGAGAGGGGGAATGATCAAATTATTTAGGAATACAAAACTAAGCAAATCATGCCATATACTCAGCATGAAAGTGAGAAGAATAACCATCATCTTACTCCATTCACAGCCCCTACAGTTCAAGAACATCAACAATAACAACAAAAACATGAATATTTGTTTATTACTAGCCTCCCCTTATGGTTTGAGACAAGGTATAACAGCCAAAAGCATATGAACATAAAATATATACAATAAATTACATAGATAAAATATTAAAATATAAAAAACTAAACACAGATACAGAATTGACATATAGTAGTAGTAGGCAAAGGTAAAGGTTTCCCCTGACATTAAGTCCAGTCGTGTCCGACTCTGGGGGTTGGTGCTCATCTCCATTTTTAAGCCGAAGAGCCGGCGTTGTCCGTAGACACCTCCAAGGTCATGTGGCTGGCATGACTGAATGGAACACCGTTACCTTCCTGCCGGAGCGGTACCTATTGATCTACTCACATTGGCATGTTTTCGAACTGCTAGGTTGGCAGAAGTTGGAACTAACAGCAGGCGCTCACTCCGCTCCCCGGATTTGAACCTGGGACCTTTTGGTCTGCAAGTTCAGCAGCTCAGTGCTTTAACACACTGAGCCACCAAAGGCTCCATAGTAGTAATAGGGTGTAAATCAAAACGCATGATTGAAAGTCTGTGAAAGTCTGCCAATAGAGATGGGTCTTCAACTGCATTTTGAATTCCAACAGCTCACAAGCATGTGGACAATTTCAACAGAAAGAAGGAAACCATGAAAATGAACAAAATCTGGCTACCAGTATTAAAAAAACCCTCTATAATCAGAACAGTAAATAAGGAACAACACTCTGAAAACAAAGGAATTCCAGACTTGAATCAATCGGGCAGCTAACACCTCCCAATGAAGGATTCCCTCAGGCAGAATGAAGCTATTCAATGTTAATTAAGGTGATTCATCATAACATTCACACTGGCCTCCAACAGACAAGAGTTCTTTCTCCCACCCTGGACCTTCCACAGATACATAAATCTTCCTTGCTTAGTTTTTCCAATTTACCTCAACCTCTGAGGATGCCTGCCATGGATGGTGAAACGTCAGGAGAGAATGCTTCTGGAACATAGCCATACGGCCCGAAAAATTCACAATAACCCTGTGATTCCGTCCATGAAAGCCTTCGACAACACATCCAACAGCTCATTTAGTTATTGGATCTCTTCAGGCAGGTCATTCCATAGTCATGGAAATGGTTGTCTGAGTGACGGTCGCCAGTCAGGTTCTGACTGGTTGGAGCAGCTGCCCCACAAAGGACATAAGTGTATTGAATGGATTGTATGGGAGAAGGCGATCCTGTAGGTAACACAAACACAAACCATGTTTGGCTCCACCAATAATTTGTACTTTGCCTTGAAATGTCAAAAACAACACTTTGTCCTTTGCCTGGAAACTAATTGGCAACCAGTGAAATGACTTTAATATGGGTGTAATATGCTAACTCCTAGATGTTCCTGTAACCAATCTGGCTGCCATGCTTTGGGCCAATTGGAGTTTCCAAACTTAGTACAGAAGTAACCCAATGTACAGTGTATTGCAGATGTCCAACCTTGATGTTACCAGAGCATGCACTACCATCTTTAGGTCCTCAAATGCTACAAAGGGGCACAGCTAGCGTATCAGCCGAAGCTAGTAGCAAGTATTCCTAATTGTTGTATCCACCTGGGCTGACATTTGGAGAGACAGATCCAGGAGCATTCTTAGGCTGCGAACACAGTCTTTCAGGGGGAGTGTCACACCATCCAGAATTGGTTCATATCTCCAACCTTTGGTTAGGAACTCTTAATAGTTGGCGCAGCCTCTGTCTTATCAATTTGCTTTTCCTCATCTAGCTCATTACCTCTTCTGGACATCCATTTAGAAAAGACATACTAGACTTGTTCCTAGATGCATAACTTTGATTTCTCTGTACCATCAGCACCTGTTGTCTTTTTAAAAAATCAACACATATGTATCCTGAACTGAGCACATGGAGAGGTCAGGATAATTGTCTTCCTCTTTACCTGACAGTTCCCCTGTCAATGAGGTAGTGAATCAACTTTTGGTTTAAGTCCAGGCTTTAGAGGAACTGTCCAAGTAGAACTGGGGCCGGGCTGTGGCGCAGGCTGGTAAACAGCTGCTGCAATAAATCACTTTGACCATGAGGTCATGAGTTCAAGGCCAGCCCGTGGCGGGGTGAGCACCCGTCAATTAAAAATAAAAAATAGCCCCTGCTCATTGCTGACCTAGCAACCCGAAAGATAGTTGCATCTATCAAGTAGGAAATAAGGTACCACTTATAAAAAAAAGTGGGGAGGCAAGTTTAACTAATTTACAACGTTGAAATGAGGAAGTGAGGAAGTGCCATCAGAGTGGATGATGAAGCAGCTGCTCCCCCCTGTGGCCAGAATCGAACATCCCCTCAGGAGAAGGTTAAATTGCCTCTGCGTCTGTCTGTCTGTTGTCTCTGTCTTGGTTTGATGTGTATATGGGCATTGAATGTTTGCCCTATATGTACATAATGTGATCCGCCCTGAATCCCTTTGGGGTGAGAAGGGCAGAATATAAATACTGTAAATAAATAAATAAATAAATAAACTGTTCCCAGTACCAGTAGTAGCAGATGTTTCCTATATCCAAGTTTGGAGTGATTCAAAATGCTGAGCTCTACTCCCAAAATAGGTCCAATATTTAGGAGAGCTCTTACAAAAGGTAAAGGTAAAGATTTCCCCTGATGTTAAGTCCAGTCGTGACCGACTCTGGGGGTTGGTGCTCATCTCCATTTCTAAGCTGAAGACCCGGCATTGTCCGTAGACACCTCCACGGTCATGTGGCCAGCATGACTGCATGGACCGCCGTTACCTTCCCGCCGGAGCGGTACCTATTGATCTACTCACATTTGCATGTTTTCAAACTGCTAGGTTGGCAGAAGCTGGAGCTAATAGCAGGCGCTCACTCCACTCCCCAGATTAGAACCTGCGACCTTTCAGTCTGCAAGCAGCAGCTCAGCGCTTTAACACACTGAGCCACTGGGGGCTCGCTCTTACAAAGTTTACACTAAAATCTCCAATCCAAGTAGTAACCAGGGCTGATTCTGCTTAGCTTTTACACTCAGGTGGACTCTGGTGCCTTAAGGGTATAAACACTTCAATCCACAAATGTGTGTGCGTGACTTCAAATTGCCTGTCGATTTATGGTGACCCCATAAATTTCATAAGCTTTTCATAAGCAAGGGATACTCAGAAGTAAAATTTATTTATTTATTTACAGTATTTCTATTCAGCCCTTCTCACCCTGAAGGGGACTCAGGGCAGATCACATTACACATATAAGGCAAACATTCAATGCCTTGACATAGAACAAAGACAAAGAAAAATGCAGGCTCCGAGCTGGCCTCGAACTCATGATCTCTTGGTCAGAGTGATTGGTCTCAGCTGGCTGCAACTGGCTGCTCACCAGCATGCGCCACAGCCCGGGCCCATTCAGCTACCCAACTAAAAATAATGAGTCACTTCAATGAGTCTTCAATATATCCTATAATATACAATTAGACTAATTGTGTGGAAAGGCTTTAATAGCAGGAAGTTGAGTTTGTGATGGATCCCATTACTCATCAGTGTATTTGTGGGTGTGTGACGATTTTCTACATAGTCTTATCCTTTAATATAGTCCATATCAAGAGATGACAACACTTACAACAAGTAATTCTATAGTAACACTGAACAAATTCCAAAGACAAAGTCTAGAGTTCCTTGCTTTAGGGCCTGCACCATGAGTCTGAAAGCCAACTGCTGTAGCTATTTGAGTGTTGGACAAGACCCCAATTAACTGCCAAATAAAGCATTTTGAAATTGCATCATGTGGTCAGTGTAGACCAGTGGTGTCAAACATGTGGCCCTCCAGATGTTTTGGACTTCAGCTCCCAGAATCCTGGTCATTGAACAGGATGGCTAAGTTTGAGGCCCATCTGGAGGGCCACAAGTCTGATGCCTCTGATACACTCTATAATGCTGTTTAACTACATTGAACTGTATTAAATGAGTCTTCACTGACTATATAATGCAAGAAGAGAAAAAGGCAAAGACCTGCTTCAAGAACAGGCACTTGTTGATGTACCTTTAATTTATACACATTGTGACTTATAGCTGTTTCATATTGTCTTCTAATAAACATAGTGACATATTTGGGTTTTTTGCATGAGATAAAAAGCCATGATGATTAGAAAGTCATGTATTGATATATTTATTGATGTACGTTAGAAACAACATGAAGGCACACAACAATAGCAGTAGCAGCAAAACTAAACAGGAGTCTGCAAATGAATATCATCTAAGAAAGAGCCTTGTTTCAGTAGTTAGGTCTAGAAAGCAATCTGAATTATTCTTCCTTACGTGTAATATAGCAAAGACACTGGTCTATCTTACATTTGTATCGCACCTCAGGTTAACTTCACCTTGCTAAAGACACCAAGCCACACACAGGAAATAGTCTTTTGTAGTTTATTTAGAAAATAGGCAAAAGATAGTTCATAAAAGGGTAAAAGTTCAGTTCCAAAAGATAGGCACAAAACCAAGGCTGTAAGCAATAAGTCCATAGAAACATAGAGCATAAAACAAGGTCCTTTTCATAGAAACCAGAAGTCCCATTAAACAGAATATATCCACAAGATATTACAAGAAAACAAACTTGGCACAGGAAAGCAGACTTGCTTCTAGATCAAGCGATGGAGTTGCATTGACAGAGATCTCTCTACGAGCAGACTGTTTTAAAAGCATGACATAAAGGCATTTCTTTGCCCTTTGACCTCTCGTTTATTAGCTATGTGAAGACTTCTCCGAACCCTCTGAATACCAGTCTTGTAGCCCGATCGAGATCCTCAGAGTCAAGGCCACTGAACCCGTTACCGTTATCAGGCGAAGGCAAAGCATTATCCTCCCTTTCTGCTTCTTGCACCTGAAATTCCTCATTAGAAACAACATCATGATTTATTCCCATGCTCTTCATTTCCCACAGCCGGAACGCTCCTATAATTCCCAGCATCAGAGTCATCTTCAAATTCATCCTGAATCCCATCATTATGCACATATAACCCAGAATCCTCATCAGAGTCACACAAAGGCACATCAGAGTCGCACAAAGGCAAAGGCTGAGTCACAGCACTTTGTATCAGTAGCAAAATGGAGCTTCTAATGATTTCAATAATGAAAAATCAGTTGTATCTTACTGTGTTAAACTCCATAAATGTATTTTAGTAGAACCATTCACAACTAGTAACACAAAGGTTCCTTTCATTTGGTTTTACAAAAGCGATCAATTATCACATTTATATAGGACTTGTATGATCTGTTTTATTGAAACTTTATTAGATGTTAAGAACAGCCCTGGCTGCGTACATTTCTTCATCTATTGCACAGTGATTTTATTTTGTGAGCTTGCCTTAATAGGCCCTGGCTTTGCAACATAACATACATAGCCTCCATCTGTAGAAATCTGAGTTTCACAGCTGGACTCAGACAATTTTGGACTGGACACTGGAAAATCAACAGCTAAAGCCAAAAAATAAACAAACCCAACACTACTGCCATCAAATATGGCAATACACTGATCTTGTAAATATTTAATTACCCAAGCAGCATGGAAGAAATAATAATCCCAATTGCCCCATTAAGAAACACACCATTTATCTTACATGCATATAGGAAAGAAAGCCTCAGATCATAGTATAATATAATACAGAATAGCAGAGGTGGCATTGGAGTAACCACTTCTAACACTGGTGAAATATGATAAAATATACAGTATTATCTATATATATAAAAGAGTGATGGAATCAGGGCACCGGACAAAACAACAAAACTACAGGCCCCCCAACCTCGAAATTTGACAACACAACCCATCATCCATGGCTCTAGGTTGATACAACAAAAGAAAAGAAAAATAAAGTCCTAATTAGAGGGAAAGGAATAATTGTTTTTATCCAATTGCTGCCAGTTAGAGGACTAAGCTCCGCCCACTTGGTCTCCTAGCAACCTACTCAGCCCAGGGACAGGCAGAGTTAGGCCTCAGGCTTCTTCCACACTGCCTATAAGATACAGATTATCTGATTTTAACTAGATTATATGGCAGTGTAGACTCAAGGCCCTTCCACACAGCTATATTACCCATTTATAATCTTACTAGCTGTGCCCGGCCAAGCGTTGCTGTGGCGTTGTCTGGTGGTGTTGGTGAGAACTTGTTGAGGTAGTGGTGGTATTGAATGTCTGTTGTAGGGTCTATGTCCCTGTGTAGTAGTGTATAGTTTTTATGCATTGTCCATGTGTTGTGAATGCTTGGATTGTGTCCTGCTGCATAGTAGAAAGGGTTGGGCTGGATGGCCCTTAGCGGTCTCTGCAAACTCTTGGATTCTATGCTTCTATTATTATTATTATTATTATTATTATTATTATTATTATTATTATCATCTTCTTCTTCTTCTTCATCATCATCATCATCATCATCATCATCATCATCATCATTATGTAAAGGCTGGATGGCCATCTGTCAGGAGTGCTTGGATTGTGTCCTCCTGCATGGTAGAAGGAATACCACCACTACCTCAACAATTTCTCACCAACACCACCAGACAATGCCACAGCAACGCATGGCCGGGCACAGCTAGTTACTTATATCATTCTTTGCCCCCTTGGATTTTGTGTGGTATAAAAGTAATTAATGGAGATTCATGGAAACGACAGTAACCTTGCTCTAGTCACTAGATGGTGTTATTTCTGCAGTTGTGTTCCCCGTTGTCTATAGAGTCATAAATCACACATAGTTGGGAAAAAATCAGCTACCAACTCTCTGCTTTCATGTATTGCTCTCTCTTGTGGTGGCAACCACACAGATGAGATAAAACTAATCTGATCTCTTTTTTCGATAGAGTTACGAGTTGGGTCGATACAGGGAATGCCGTGGATGTAGCATATCTAGATTTCAGTAAGGCCTTCGACAAAGTCCCCCACGACCTTCTGGCAAACAAACTAGTAAAATGTGGGCTAGACAAAACTACGGTTAGGTGGATCTGTAATTGGCTAAGCGAACGAACCCAAAGGGTGCTCACCAATGCGTCGTCTTCATCATGGAAAGAAGTGACAAGTGGAGTGCCGCAGGGCTCCGTCCTGGGCCCGGTTCTGTTCAACATCTTTATTAACGACTTAGACGAAGGGTTAGAAGGCACGATCATCAAGTTTGCAGATGACACCAAACTCGGAGGGATAGCTAACACTCCAGAAGACAGGAGCAGAATTCAAAACGATCTTGACAGACTAGAGAGATGGGCCGAAACTAACAAAATGAAGTTCAACAGGGACAAATGCAAGATACTTCACTTCGGCAGAAAAAATGGAAATCAAAGATACAGAATGGGGGACGCCTGGCTTGACAGCAGTGTGTGCGAAAAAGATCTTGGAGTCCTCGTGGACAACAAGTTAAACATGAGCCTACAATGTGATGCGGCAGCTAAAAAAGCCAATGGGATTTTGGCCTGCATCAATAGGGGAATAACGTCTAGATCCAGGGAAGTCATGCTCCCCCTCTATTCTGCCTTGGTCAGACCACACCTGGAATACTGTGTCCAGTTTTGGGCACCGCAGATGAAGGGAGATGCTGACAAGCTGGAAAGCGTCCAGAGGAGGGCAACTAAAATGATTAAGGGTCTGGAGAACAAGCCCTATGAGGAGAGGCTTAAAGAGCTGGGCATGTTTAGCCTGCAGAAGAGAAGGCTGAGAGGAGACATGATAGCCATGTACAAATATGTGAGGGGAAGTCATAGGGAGGAGGGAGCAAGCTTATTTTCTGCTGCCCTGCAGACTAGGACACGGAACAATGGCTTCAAACTACAGGTAAGGAGATTCCACCTGAACATCAGGAAGAACTTCCTCACTGTGAGGGCTGTTCGGCAGTGGAACTCTCTCCCCCGGGCCGTGGTGGAGGCTCCTTCTTTGGAGGCTTTTAAGCAGAGGCTGGATGGCCATCTGTCGGGGGTGCTTTGAATGCAATTTCCTGCTTCTTAGCGGGGGGTTGGACTAGATGGCCCTTGAGGTCTCTTCCAACTCTACTATTCTATGATTCTATGAAAATGCCTAGTGTTTTTTTTCTTCTCAGTAAGTCTCCTCCTGGTAGAGTGTCTATGATGTAGGAGATCCCTGCATGACCAGTCTAGACCACATGGTTGTAGAATATATATACATATTGCAACTGGTGAGAGAAAGCTATGTCACATAGAAACACAAGTCTCAGTGGGCATATGTGAGATGGGCCTAAGTAATATTGAATTTGGTGATGTTTATCAAGGAGTAAGGATATATAGTATCAGGTATTGGCATCTAGAAAAGTGCTTATTAGGATAACTCTTCTAATGCAATAGTCATCCAAAGCCCAAAAAATAGATTTAATCAATACAATCTCTACCTATGGAATTACAGGCTGTATAGCCTTTCCGTGCAAGTCTCACTGTATGTAGAGGAAATTGCTTCCAAATTAATCTGTTAAGGCCTACAATGAAAGGTAGCAGCATTGACTTCCCAAAAAATAAAAGAGGACTACAATGATACCTGTAATTTCACAGCACTGAGCCATAGCATTTCAAGTGGTGTCGAACTGCATTAATTCTAAAGTGTAAATACATCTTCAGTCTGGTTACACGAATTTGTCCAAATTATGCCCCCCCCCCCCAACCCACAGTCAGTATTCTGGAAAAAAAATTAAGCAATTCCTTGCTAAATCTGAAGAAACTTGTTGATTTTGGCATATTTTTATCAAGTCGTACTCAAAATTAAAATATTTAGCAAGGATCCATGCATTGTAGTTCCATTTAGAAAGAAGTATGCTTGACATTTTTATAGCTCTAACCTGCTTATCATTCCATGGATCCAACCCAAGTTGAGAAGGAAATATAAAAAATGTTCAAATTACCACTATAAAAATTAAAAATGAACAATTCTAAGCTCCCGCGAAGGAGGGATGGAAGACCATAATGTTTGTCCCTACCTTTTGTGTGTGAGAGTGTGTTATTTTTTCGTTTTCTCTTTTTTTTCTTTTTCTCCCCTTCCTTTTGTATCCTTATTCACCTTGCCCCCCTCTCCCTCCCATTTTATATATAATATGTATAATGTTTTGTTTGTGGAAAATTTCAATAAAAATTATTTTTTAAAAATGTTCAAATTACCGCGTATAAGCCAGCCCGAATATAAACTGAGGCACCTAATTTTACCACAAAAAAAAATCCTGGGAAAACATTGACTCCAGTATAAGCCGAGGGTGATAAATTTCAGAAACAAAAATAGATACCAATAAAATTACATTAATTGAGGCATCAGTAGGTTAAATGTTTTTGAATATTTACATCAAACTCAAATTTGAGTTTATTCTCATCTTCTTCAATGTAAATGTGCTTATGTATACTTTTAATAATAATAGAGTAAAATAATACATGTAATAATAGAGTAAAATAATGTAATAATAGAGTAAAATGATACATGTAATAATAATAATAATAATAATAATAATAATAAATAGAGTAAAATAATAAATGCAATAATAATAAGATCAGAATGAAATAATAAATGTATTATTAATAATAATAAAAATAGAATAAAATAAATGTAATAGTAGTAACAATAATAGAGAAAAATAATAAATGTAATAATACCAATAATAATATAGAAAAATAATAAATGCACCATATATTCTCGAGTATAAGCTGACCAAAATATAAGCCAACCAGGACTCTCACCCGAGTATAAGATGAGAGGAGCTTTTTCAGTCTTAAAAAAGGGCTGAAAAACTAGGCTTATACTTGAGTATATACAGTAAATGAAAGACCACAAATACTGCTACATGGATGACACACATGGTGATCCCTGAGACCATTGCACATGTTGGCATAAAATTCATCCTTAATTTCACCAGTTATGGGTAACATTTCTTAGTGGTGAATGAGTGAGAGGACTAGAGTTCATGAGAATGTCCAAGTCTCCTATGTAGGCTTAGTAATGGACCAGAAGAAGATGGGTCTTTATGTCCACCTCATGATCTGTCTTCTAAATCTACCCAGGGCTCTCAGAAACAGAACCGGTCCATCACATATCATACACAAAAGAGCAAGGAGTTCCTTTTTCTTCCTTCCAGTCCCTTGCTCATTTATGTCACAAACATGAGGAAATACCTCCAGGGCACAGCAGGGAGGAGACCAGGAGAACCATCCACACTACAGAATTATAGTGCTACTAGCTGTGCCCGGCCACGTGTTGCTGTGGCGTTGTCTGGTGGTGTCGGTGAGAAATAGTTGAGGTAGTGGTGGTATTGAATGTCTGTTGTATGGTTGTCTTTATGTTTAGTATGCATTTGGTTGTTTGTGTACTGTGAAAGTGGTGAGGATAGAGGGGGTCTATGTCCCTGTGTAGTATTGTATAGTATTTATACGTTGTCCATGTGTTGTGAATGCTTGGATTGTGTCCTGCTGCATAGTAGAAAGGGTTCGGCTGGATGGCCCTTAGGGGTCTCTCCAAACTCTTGTGCCTGTCCCCTGGGCTGAGTAGGTTGCTAGGAGACCAAATGGGCAGAACTTAGCCTTGTAACTGGCAGCAATTGGATAAAAACAATTATTCCTCTCCCTCTAATTAGGGCTTTCTTTTCTTTTCTTTTTGTTGTATCAACCTAGAGCCGTGGATGATGGGTTGTATTGTCAAATTTCGAGGCCTGTAGTTTTGTTGTTTTGTCCGCTGCCCTGATGCCATCACTCTTTTATACATATAGATTATTCCACTTTAACTTACATAGTTTAAATCAGTGGGATCTTAAGGTTTGTAGTTTGACAAGGAACTGGAGTAGTCTTAGGGAGAATGATAAATGCCTCTTTCTCAACTGGAAATCCCAGCATTTTCTAGAATGGAACCATAGCTATGGAAGTAAAATAACACTATAGTTCTGTAGGGTGAATGGGCCCCAGAAAATTCATCACAAGACCATTGTTATCTAAGGCATGGCAACATGGGAATGTGAGTGCTTGTTTTATAGGGATGTGTACTCCACGACAGGAAAAGAATTGACTAAAAGCCAAGCAATTGTCTTTTAACTTACATCTCTCCAGCCAGAAATGGTTTGGAGACCTATGCAAACATGCCTGTTCTTTGTCATCTTAGATCATATCACTGCTATGTGGTTCCAGGAGTCCCTCCCAAGCAGAATCTGGAAACCTGGAAGGATTTTCTACATCTGCTTCTGACAAAGGCTGGGCTGTGGCAAGCTACTCTTGTAGATACTGGAGTGAAGAGGAGAAGCCAGAACATCTGCAGAGTGTCTCAACAATTTCTGCCAAACACGCTACATCAGAGCAAGGGAAGGTCAGGCAGGCAGGCAGCAGACAACTGTAAACTGCCCTTTAGTGTGTGTTCGCTAGACAGCTTCCAGCTTCCTCTATAAGATCGGACAGGCCAGAATCAGAGCAAAAAAAAGAGGGAATCATCACCTCAAGGGCAGGTCAAACTTTTAGAAATGGAATGGAGAATATGACATATGGAAGGAGGTGCAAGAGCCCCTGGGAAATCCAGCAAATCAAGTCCAAAACTCCAGCCGTGCAAGCAGCTGTATGCGATGGCAACTGAACAGTTTCTCGAGATGAAGTAGAGCCACTTCTGACAGGAAGAGATATGGGGAAATGGCCAAGGAAGGAAGGAAGGAAGAAAAAGCAGAAGATAACAGAAAAAGACAGACATAGTAGGGAGGGAGCTGGGTATGTTTAGCTAAAGAGCTGGGTATGTTTAGCCTGCAGAAGAGAAGGCTAAGAGGAGACATGATAGCCATTTACAAATATGTGAGGGGAAGTCATAGGGAGGAGGGAGCAAGCTTGTTTTCTGCTGCCCTGCAGACTAGGACACGGAACAATGGCTTCAAACTACAGGAAAGGAGATTCCACCTGAACATCAGGAAGAACTTCCTGACTGTGAGAGCTGTTCGGTAGTGGAACTCTCTCCCCCAGGCTCCTTCTTTGGAGGCTTTTAAGCAGAGGCTGGGTGGCCATCTGTCGGGGTGCTTTGAATGAGATTTTCCTGCTTCGTGCAGGGGGTTGGACTGGATGGCCCATGAGGTCTCTTCCAACTTTACGATTCTATGATTCTATGATTCTAGGGAGAAGAACATCTTAACCCCTTCACCCATTCCCCACTCCAAGGACTTTATCACATGATACCAGTATCCTGCACCATTCATACGATAATGGATTGCAGCAACTTACTGTTATAGTGACAGTTGCTATCATACCTCAAAGTATCATGGAACTGCAATGCTTCAGTTATCCATGATCTCATGAGAAATTAGCAATGTAATGCCTTTCCCCATCAGAAGATATTTACTTCTTGGGAGGAGAGCAATGGATAAAATAGTGAACATTGTAAATTGTTTTATATGAATTGTTGTTGTGTACATTGTTTTTAGGCATTGAATTTTTGCCTATTTATTGTAAGCCACCTTGAGTCCCCTTGGAGAGAAAGGCGGGGTAAAAGTGATGTAAATAAATAAATAAAAGCAGAGACATCACACTGGCAATAGTCAAAGCAATGGTATTCCCCATAGTAACCTATGGATGCGAGAGCTGGACCATAAGGAAGGCTGAGCGAAGGAAGATAGATGCTTTTGAACTTTGGTGCTGGAGGAAAATCCTGAGAATGCCTTGGACCGCAAGAAGATCCAACCAGTCCATCCTCCAGGAAATAATGCCCAGCTGCTCACTGGAGGGAAGGATATTGGAGGAAAAGTTGAAATATTTTGACCACATCATGAGAAGACAGGAAAGTTTGGAAAAGATCATGATGCTGTGGAAAATGGAAGGAAAAAGGAAGAGAGGCTGACCAAGGGCAAGATGGATGGACGGTATCCTTGAAGTGACTGGCATGAACTTGAAGGAACTGGGGGCGACGATGGATGACAGGGAGCTCTGGTGCAGAGTGGTCCATGAGGTCACAAAGAGTCGGAAACGACTGACCCAAACGAAGAAGAAAATGCCTTTCCCCATATACATACAGAGTCCTGCTGCACTGAGGTTTTTTTATTCTTTTTATTGAAGCAATGCTTTACAATGCTGGCAAAATTTAAACAAGTTCTTAGGAGGATGAATGACCCATCCCCACTTCAATATCTTCAGTCTTAACCCATTTGGGCACAAGTGTCCTCAGCTCAACATGTCTTTGTGTTGCCATGATGTGGAGTTGTATGCTGTATGTAGCTTGAGCCTAACAGTGCCTTTCCCTCACACACTGCAGGTGGGCTCCTTCACAAAATAATTGACCGTAAAATGGCAATTATATTCCCAACTCCCCTCTTCCTTGATCCCTTTTTAACCTTTTCCATTACAGCTCTCCCTCCTCCAATGTTTTCTTTAATAATCGGCAGGCTCCTGAGGAAGTGGTGAGATGTTTTCACAGGTCATACATTTTAATGGCTATGTTCAGATGTGACCAACCTCACACTTTTGACAAGCTCTATAAACATGCCATTATTTTGAATTCATATCTTATTATCTTTTCAGGACACTATGATCTGCTGGGGGTTAGAACATAGTCTTTTTTTTTCTGTGTGAATGGCAAAGAAATCTTTTCTTCTGATACCTTGTTCTCTAAACGTTTCAAATTTATTGTAAAGCTTAGATTTAAAATAACTGCATTTTGGAAAACTGGATATTGGCTAACTTTCCAGTATATTTTTGTTAATATCATTTGCTATTCTATTGCTTGAATTTTGTTATTATTAATACCTGAGAATTCCGTTTGCATTTCTGTCTTTAGATACCTAGCTGTTTGGAAAGTATGTTTTAAACGGCTTAACCATTTCAATGAGCCAGCTTTACTCAGGGTAGCAATGTCTTTTTGGCCTTCTATATCCAGTTCTCGTTGAGCAACTATTTTTGGGTCTAGTTCTTCTAAGAGATTTGGATATCGAATCGGAAGTCCACAACTCCTAATGTATTTTGTCAGATGAACTAGCCAAGAGGACTGATGTTGATTTTCTATCTTCTCTAACATCTTCCTTCATTTCACCTGTTCTTTTGTTACTTTCATTAATCACGTTTTATTGATTAGCCCATCGGCCGTATCAAAACATTTAACACATAGACATACATACAACATACAACCCGCGATACAAAATAAGTTAAAATAAACAAGCTGTTAACAAGATCCCGTTCAGGTCAAATATCTGCATCACCTCCACAGTGTACCCCAATTGATTCCAAATATGCAATTCTCAGCTTTGTTGCTTTGAATAGGAAAAGGGCTGTTTTATGTGTTATTTTTGGATTCTGACCGGCCAACAAAAATGAAATTTTAATATGTGGGTCCCAGTGTGTTTTGTGAATAATGTATGGCCCGAGGCATTGGTCTCTCTATTTCTTATACAATTCACAGCCAAACAGTACATGTGCGATATCCTCCACCTCTGATGCTCCACAAATACAAAATCGTTCATTGTATGGAACTTGATTAAACCTTCCATGTTTGACCATCATATCCAGCTGCTCAAAATGAGCTCTGGTAAATACCCTCCTGAGGTGTTTAGACATTTCTGTCTTTAGATACCTGGCTGTTTGGAAAGTATGTTTAAAACGGCTTAACCATTTCAATGAGCCAGCTTTTCTCAGGGTAGCAATGTCTTTTTGGCCTTCTATATCCAGTACTCGTTGAGCAACTATTTTTGGGTCTAGTTCTTCTAAGAGATTTGGATATCGAATCGGAAGTCCACAACTCCTAATGTATTTTGTCAGATGAACTAGCCAAGAGGACTGATGTTGATTTTCTATCTGCTCTAACAGGCACAGTTTTGGCAGTCTATCATTTGCCATGGCAATCAATTTTATCCAGTAGTTGTAGGCCCTGATTTTGGATAGGCCATCAACTGTATATACTCCCAGTTCCGCTCTTATTGAGGCAGCTGGGGTCGTCCTGTCTACTCCTAGAAAACTTTGCAGGTGCTGTGATTGTGATTGCTCTAATAATGGTACCTGGTTTAGACCCCAAACTTCAGCTCCATATAAAAGCATGGGGGTAACCTTCGCTTTATACACTTTAAGAAGTGGGTCTAAAGATCCTGGTTGGCTGTGATTTGTTAATTTAAGCAGTTGATTTACACGTAGTCTTGCCCTGACCGAGCTTCTTTGATGATGTGGTAGCCAAGAGCCAGTCTCAGAAAAAACAATTCCCAGGTTCGTGAAAGTGCAAACTTGCTCTATTGGTTCACCATCCAGGAACCATCTATGTCTGTTATGTCTTTTGCCAAATACCATTATTTTTTACTTTGATTTATTAATAGTTAGAGCATTGTTATGACAATAAGAATTAAATCTTCTCAGAAGCCTACGTAGACCAACTTGCGAATATGATAATAAAATCATATCATATCATTACTTACATTACCTTCGGGAGCATGTAATAGGAAGAACCCATCCTGTATGAAAGTCAGCTCAACACAAAAGCAAGCAGGAGCCGATCCTAGCTTTTTGTCTGCTTTTCGTGAACATGTGGCACTCCATGCCTCCTTGCCTTGGAAAAAGAGTGAGTTTGTATGTGTTGCATGCAGGCCCAGAAAGGGTACACACCTGCCTGCATCTGAGCACCTCCTTTAGAGTAAGAAACAGAACTTGCCTCCTTGCCTTGGAGAGTGCATGTGTGGTGTCCAGGCTCAAAAAAACCCTCCTGCCTGCCTACAGCCAAGCACCTCTCCTCTAGAGTAGAGAAACAGGTAAGAAGCCTCCTTAAAGTGTGCACCTGCCTGCAGCTGAGTGCCTCTCCTCTAGAGTAAAACAGCTTCAATGCCTAAAATGATGGGAAGGGAAGCCTAGGAAGCCCCCAATAATGGGCCGATAGAAAATGGATCTTTCGGCACCACAGAGCAAAAACATATTTATGCCCTCCTGATTTCAGGATGCTCCCAAAAAACGGATCGAGACACCCATTGAAAGCCGGGACACAAAATAGATCAAGGTTTACCCTGAAAGTACAATCCTACTAAGTACTAGGCAGTGTTATGTAGTATTTAAAGGGCATATCTTGCCATTTATATATGTAGCATTTTAATGATGTATATATTAGCCTCCAGTGGCCTAGGGGATAAAAGCCTTGTGACTTGAAGGTTGGGTTGCTGGCCTGAAAGCTGCCAGGTTCGAATCCTACCCGGGGAGAGCGTGGATGATCTCCCTCTATCAGCTCCAGCTCCATGCGGGGACATGAGAGAAGCCTCCCACAAGGATGGTAAAACATCAAAACATCTGGGCATCCCCTGGGCAACGTCCTTGCAGATGGCCAATTCTCTCACTCGAGAAACAACTCCGGTTGCTCCTGGCATGAAAAAAAAATGATTTATATACGATTTTACTTGTGCATTTTATATTGTATTTAATATTCTTGTTTTCATGTATTTATTTGTTTGCCTTATATGTGGAAGACCTATGGTCTAAGCATCAAATAAAACTTGACTTGACTACTAAGTACTAGGGGTGTGCATTTCAGGTAAACCCTGTGCCGTTTTCCGTGTCCGGTTTTCGGCTAGCCCTGATCTGACTTTTTGGAAGCTGCCCAAATTCAGGAGGGCAAAATGCCATTTTTTGATCTGGAAGCCTGAAGATCCATTTTTGCTCCAGGAAGATCTGGCCCATTGAGGGCAATGGGGGGATTTCCGAGGCTCCCTTTTCTGTCATTTTTAGGGATGAAAACAGAGCTCATTTTGAAAAACGTATCGGTGCACAGCCCTACTAAGTACTACCGATGTCATTGTAGTCATTTTCAAGTCCGCAGGTCTTTTTCTCTTTTTTCTTTTTCTTTTTGCAAAATTGGGGCTTACAGCAGTTTATAAATTAGAACAATTTAAATGCATATTAACACACAAACAAACAAATACATCCAGGAAAAGATGTCTGTAATGTCTTTTGAAATTATTTTACTGAAATTCAGGCATACATTCAAATTCAGGCTAACATCCAAGGGTTGAAATAACTAGTGTGTGTATTTTCTCATTCATTATCCTTATATTGATGGATTAATATTTTCCACAGGAGAAATGAAAATTTATGAGAAGTTCTGGAGAACTCTTGCATAATACTGCTTAAAAAGTAAAGGTAAAGCTTTTCCCCTGACGTTAAGTCCAGTCATGTCTGACTCTGGGGGGTTGGTGCTCATCTCCATTTCTAAGCCAAAGAGCCGGCATTGTCCGCAGACTCCTCCAAGGTCATGAGGCCGGCATGACTTCATGGAGCACCGTTACCTTCTCGCCGGAGCAGTACCTATTGATCTACTCACATTGGCATGTTTTCGAACTACTAGGTTGGCAGGAGCTGGATCTAACAGCGGGTGCTCAAGCCGCTCCTGGGATTTGAACCTGGGACCTTTCAGTCTGCAAGTTCAACAGCTCAGCGCTTTAACGCACTTCGCCACCGGGGCTCCTTATATTGAGGGATTAATATTTTCCACAGGAGAAATGAAAATTTCTGCGAAGTTCTGGAGAGCTCTTGCATAATACTGCTTACTCTACTTAAAACCATTCTTTTTTTCTGCAGAGAAACACACTGCTTTTTTCCACAGTAAATTAACATTCTACGTAAAAAGCAGGAGTTCTGTGCAGAAATGTGTTTCTGTTTTAGAAAAATTTCTGAAAGATTTCTCAAAAAGCAAAGAATGTTTATGCAGATGATTCACAAACACCATTCTTCAGGAAAACGAACAATAATTAATATTCTTTCCACCCACAGAAAACAGCTTTTAGTATAGTTTTCTGAACAACAAATCTGAGGAAAGGTCAAGCCTCAACCAATAAATATGGCATAAAACAATAAACACCATCTGTATCTGTTTGCAGAGTGTGATAGTGTCCTTATTGTTGATTTAACTCCACACTGGGCTTTTCCTATTGAGTAACCAGACTTTGTTGTCTTAATTTGTGTAAAGGCATCAGCACAACACAGTGAGCAAACATCCTCTTCCCAGGTGTTCCCCTTTCAACTTCTTCCTCTCTCCCCAGATGACAAGAACAACAACCTTTGTCATACAATCTGAGAATTATTCCCAGGTGTAAATCATATATTTCACAACTCTTCGGTGCATTTTTCAGCTGTTTAGCATTTTCATAGATTGCCTCTGATCTATCACTCCTTTCTAGGAATCAGCTCCATTGTATCAGCCCTTTCTTTTCCAAATGGCATTGTCCTCACCACTCTATTTTGAAATAGCTGCAGCAAGGGGAGAATTATGACTAGGATAGTAACAGGGAAGAAAATTTAACATTTCCTTCTCCACTTCTTACCATAATCATAATATGAGAACAAGACTGCAGAAGGCAATTTGGATTCCAGAGCTCTGGAACTCACCTGCAACAGTTTCTCATACTGCTAAATCACCTGCCCACAGCTGGTATATTTTAGAGTACATGCAGTGGTTTGAGATCTTGACTTAAGCTTTGTTGTAGGAACTCTGTTCTAAAATAGGATGATCTCAAGCTACTGATGTAACTTAACTTTATTTTGAAAAGGACTCAGGAGAAAAAGGAAGAAGAAACATCCTTACAAGTATCAATTTATATCATGGAATGGGCAGGATATGTTGCCACAATGGGAGAACGCTTTTGATCACACAAACAAGTTAACCCAGTTACTATTGTCCACTGTGAGCTATTCTTGATTCTTCAGTGCTAAACAATGTTGCATTTCCAACAGTATACAGGATGTTAGACAATCACTGAAAAACAGGTATTTTGTTTCCTTTATATATTTTATGTATCAAATTGAATTTTTGATGCTGAGCACATAAATAACTTCAAAATGTAAGGTTTTTGAGAAATGCCCAATTTTGTTTTACAATTATTGCAAAATTTTGAAATATTTCCTTGTTCTTGTTTTAGATTGCTCATATCTTTGACAGCCATAACCAATACTATGTAATATATAACAGAGACTCAGTCTCTTAAAATGCGACAAGGATAAATTTCTGATGGTGTAGAGCAGTGGTCCCCAACATTTGGGTCGCTAGGTGTCTTGGACTTCAACTCCCAGAAATCCCAGACAGATACCAGCTGTTGGGAACTGTGGGAGCTGAAGTCCCAAACACCTCGAGGCCCAAAAGTTGGGAATCACAACCACAAACCCAAAAGTTGGGAACCACAGGTGTAGAGACTTGCTCCGGCATGCCAAAAGGCATGGATACTGGCAGATGAGGAGGTAGGCGATGATGGTGATCAGATGCAGATGGATGCTGATTTGTGCCATTTTTTTCATGTCAGGAGTGACTTGAGAAACTGCAAGTCACTTCTGGTGTGAGAGAATGGGCTGTCTGCAAGAATGTTGCCCAGGAGACACCTGGATATTTTGATGTTTTTACCATCCTTGTGGGAGGCTTCTCTCATGTCCCCGCATAGAGCTGGAGCTGATAGCGGGAGCTCATCTGCACTCTCCCTGGGTTGAATTCGAACTGGCAACCTTCAGGTCAGCAACCCAATCTTGAAGTCATCAGTCCTGCCAGCACAAGGGATTAACCCACTGCACCACCGGAGGCTCCACTTTGGCCCATTAACATCCAGCGATCCTCATTTAATATCTCAAGCAGAGCTGAATGAGCTGGTCAGAAATTTGGGTTTATGAAAGAGTCAGGCAGAGCTGCTTGAATCAAGGCTGCAGTGATGGAATCTTTTGTCACCCTGTATGAAAATTTCAAAATTTATCCACTGTGATTACGATCTGACAAAATATTTTAGCCAAACTGACAGTCTGACCTTTTGCGGTGATATTAATGGATTGTTTTGTGCTCTCAGATGCAACCACAACCCTACATAATGATAATTGTTTATTGACTCATCATTCATAGAATTATAGAATAATAGAGTTGGAAGAGACCACATGGGCCATCTAGTTCAACCCCTTCCCATGCATGAAAAGCACAATCAAAGTACCCCTGACAGATTCTTAAGCTTGAAGGCTGTTTTGCTGCACCACGTAAATCTCAACCCTTCTATACCTATTGGGCATTCTGTTTATGCGAAAAAATCATGAAAACACTGCTGAACCGCTTTCAATACTCAAAGCATAACTGGAATTTATGTGGTGATCTTAAGATAGTTGGATTTCTACTGGGTTTACCGCTTAGTTACACAATGTATTGCTGTTTCCTTTGTGAGTGGGACATTTGAGCAAGAAATTTGTATTATATCAGAAAAGGTTGGTCTCACCACAATAAATTGGTTCCATGGCAGAAAACTGTGACACATGACCCATTGATTGATCCAAAGAAGATATTTCTTCCATCTTTATACATCAAACTCAGGCTAATGAAAAACTTAACTAAGGCAATGAAAAAGCAAAGTGAAGCCTTAACTGATTTGTAACTGATGTTTTAATTCATAAGTGACTCAAAGATAAAATAAGGTGTTTCCATTGGCCCACAAATCAGAGATGTGATGAAGGATAGCCACTTCGATGTTTTTTTGTTTTTTTTACAGGGTGCAAAACATATTGCAACTTTCCAGGCAACTATAAAGCAGGACGCCTGGGGAACATTGATCGGGACTGACAGCTTCATGCCTGGACTTTCTGTTAGGTACCAAGATTTTTTTAACCCCACTTATTTGTCCTACATTTTGACACTGTCCTGAAGCGTCCTAAGCTTTCAGTATCCTATCTGTATTATTTCTAGGAAAGCCTTGAAAACAAGAAGCTGTTAAGCATTGTTTCCTTCAAAAAGTTTTATAGAATGTAGACAGGAAATTATCGTTCTACTGATTAAAACAATCCACAAGCTTAAATCTACACAGTTTTAATTATAGGCAACTAATGAGTAATTAAAGATAAAAAGCATGTTGAAAAAGGCCATGAATCGCAAGAATTGTTCAGACACAGAAACAAATAAAGTGGGAATGCATTTACATGAAATATTGCATGTTTGCCGCAATAATTATAACCACAAAAACCACAACTTGGAAAATGGTGGTATTTAGCCTGTGTAAACATTGTTAAGATAAGGCAGGCCTGTCATTCCCACAAAGAAAGGAAGGGAGGGAAGGAGGAAAGAAGGAAAGAAGTGTTTAATAATGTTCTGAATGAAGTTCAGAAATGACAACTCCACCAAACAGAGGAGTAGAGAAACGAGCATTGGCTAAAAATACTGCAACTAAGTGAAAAGAAATTGAATGAAAAATCGTACTCCCCACTGCTAATAATGCTATTTGAAGGAGGGAAAAGTGGAAGAGTCAGTAAGGCAATAATCTGGGAAAATATTTTGGTGGATTTTTAAAATAATAGATGCCATTTTTAAAACATCCATAAAAATAAAATCATTGTCTAGCTTTGTGGAAATGGGATCGATGGCCACACAAAAAGCTACTACTAAGAGCAGAACTGCTATGAAACAGTGAGACAATATTAGCTTAAAGGAAAGCAATAATGATAATGACAACAAAAATGATCATCATAAAAGTAAACTATAACAGTCAAAACTCGTCAAAGCTCCTGAGAGTTTTAATTCAAAAAAGTAACTTTTCCATGCTCTGGTGTATAGATAGGCAAAGGTAAAAGTTTCCCATGATGTTAAGTCCAATCATGTCTGACTCTGGGGGTTGGTGCTCATCTCCATTTCTAAGCCGAAGAGCCGGAGTTGTCTGTAGACACCTCCAAGGTCATGTGGCCGGCATGACTGCATGGAGCGCTGTTACCTTCCCGCCAGAGTGGTACCTATTGATCTACTCACATTGGCATGTTTTCGAACTGCTAGGTTGGCAGGAGCTGGAGCTAACAGTGGGCGCTCACGCCGCTCCTGGGGCTTGAACCTGGGACCTTTCGGTCTGCAGCTCAGTGCTTTAACGCACTTCGCAACCGGAGCTCCAGTGTATAGATAGACATGGACAAATAAGTCTATTTTTCCAGTCAGTGCTGTCCAATTTTCATATAGGACAAAGATTAGGCAGGTCTGGGTGAAATCCTAATTCAGTGATGAACCTCCTTGGGTGACTTTCTACCACTCATTCTTTTCCTAAAAACGTAAAAGAACAGGCTTGACATATACTAGTTGGGATGTTTTAGCTGCAGAACAGCCTATCATTTAACAAAGTGTTGGAACAGGGTCCAGCATGGCAACGCAACTTTAGTGTTAGACTCTGGAGGCCAGGCTTTAAACTACTGCAGGGACATATCTACTGGCTTTGAACGTATTACATTCTGTCAGCCTCAGAGGAAAGCAAAAGCAAACTTTCTCTGAACAAATCTTGCCAAGAAATAGGATTCTGGATGCATGTGCCAATGTGTATTTAGAAAACATTTTATCATTAAAATTGGAACATAATACATATCACCAGAGTGGGAAAGATTGTGATCAAATAGCCAGTTGACTACTCAGTTTGCTGTCCAATTTGTACCCGCTGATAGAAAACCTCAAGACCCTTACTTTTTAAGACTCTTCATCTTTATACCAGACTTCTGTGTGGCAACCCTGCAAATTGAGGTCATGTTCAGTCTCTTAACAGCCTTCAAACAGAGCATTGCTAACTGTAAAGTAGAACATATGGCCAGCAAAATCCAATTTGTTTACATCTAGTGGCTCCAGAAGATGGTTAATAATATTGTTGGATGACACAGCCACGGACTAGATAAAACCTGGCTGGATCAGGGCACTTTGAGTTTAACCACCAAACATTCCCCTAATGCAAAAGAATACATGTTGAGAAAGGAATCATGCCTTTGGAAGAACATCTTACGTTTCATGTATGGGGAGGGTGGATTGTAAATATGTTATTGGACAGGGCCAACAGCCGCTTCCTATGCTTCAAAGAAAAGCATCAGGAAATAGATACAAAGGTGGATTGAAAGCCATGCTGTAGCAATTAAGTGATTCATTTACTAGAAAGCCAGACATTGAACATTTTAAAGCAATTGTTGAATTGTAACTTGAATGTGTGTACAAATAGTATATTCTTAGTGGGTTTTTTGTCTGTGCCACAAATGGTTAGTTCGATTGTACTGATTTTATTACTGCAATAAGTGGAATTTTTATGTGTGTGTGGTAGAAATGTCTCCAAAAACAAGTAAATACAGTCATTCTTCCAAACCTGCAGATTCAACTTTGGTGGCTTTGACTGTTTGTGGATTATTTCCTACTGCCCTGTGCCATTTTTAATAGGACAATAAAACTAATGTCCATCTTGAGCTGTGTTCAGTTAAGTGAGGCTTGCCAAGCAGCAGAGCCGGTTCAACAATGAGGCGAATTAAGCGGTCGCTTCGGGCGCAAAACTTACAGGGGTGCAGTCGAGACTGCTTTTTCTGTTGGTTTGTTGGAAAACATGTTGTTTTGGTGCTTAATTTGTAAAATCTTAATGTAATTTGATGTTTAATAGGCTTTTCCTTAATCCCTCCTTAATATCCAACATTTTCACTTATCCAACGCTTTTATTTTTCAGTGATTGGTTTGGGGGGGGGGGGGCACCAAAATTCTGTTCGCCTACACTTGAAAAATACCTAGGGCCGGCTCTGCCTAGCAGTCAAATCTTTGGTAACTGGAAGAAAATCAAATAGGTGGTACCCGCTGATAGAAAACCCCCTGATCAAATGTACATTCCCTGATGTACTCATTTGCCCGCTCACTTGGGTAGGTGGGGAAAATGGGATGGAGGAGCATGAGGATGAAATGCCATATGTGTATTATATTACACATTCACTCACTTGCTTGGGTGGGCAGGCAGGCAGTGGAAAGAGTGATAGGATGTAGGATCTCAAGGAAGGAGGCAGTCTCATGTGTGTATTCTCTATTCACTCACAGAGGGAAGTGGATGGGAAAGGAAGCATGAAGAGGGAGCATTTTGCATGGATTTAAAGGCAGACAAAGGAAGTGTTGCCATCATAGAAGTAGCTTCTGCAGCCCCTTCTTAATGACTTCCTTTTCTCCCACCACTGCTCTGTGGTGCCCTTGGGGCTCCGAGAGTGATAGTGAGAGGCTCCACAGTGCCCTGCTGCTTTCCACTACCTCCTCTTTCCTCATCCTGAGAATTGCAGGGAAATTAAAGTTTTGTGCTGCTGGAAACAGCAGCAGCAGCAATAGCAACTTCCTCCCAGGACACAGACCCTTTCTCCCCCACCTCCCTCACTACCCAGACTCTTTTTCTGACTGCCCAGACTCCCCCCCCACCCTTTCCTTCCTTCCAAACCTCTATTTCCCTCCCATTGCTGAGGAGGTGCTTTTATTGTGTTTTTCTTGCATGGCAGAAGGGGGATGGACTGGATGGCTCCTGGGGCCTTCTACTGAGATACTGTTAAGTTTATGTTGGTTAAAATTGTTCTTCGTGTTAAATATTGTATTGTTCTTTCTTTTCTTTTTTCTTCTTTTGCATTGTATGAGTTAGTTCACACTAACACTCTTCATTCACTGGCCTGGTCCATGCCTGAAATATACACATTAATATAATATAATATAATATAATATAATATAATATAATATAATATAATATAATATAATATAATATAATATAATAAATATAGGAGCCCTGGTGGCAAAGTGCATTAAAGCACTGAGCTGGAGACCGAAAGGTCCCAGGTTCAAGCCCCTGGAGCAGCGTGAGCGGCCGCTGTTAGCTCCAGCTCCTGTCAACCTAGCAGTTCGAAAACATGCCAATGTGAGTAGATCAATAGGTACCGCTCCGGCGGGAAGGTAACGGCGGTCCATGCAGTCATGCCGGCCACATGACCTTGGAAGTGTCTACGGACAACGCCGGCTCTTCGGCTTAGAAATGGAGATGAGCACCAACCCCCAGAGTCGGTCACGACTGGACTTAACGTCAGGGGAAAACCTTTACCTTTACCTATAATATAATATACAAATATGGGGCTCCATACGAAACCTTACTTACTGTGGGTGGTTGTATGTCTTTCGGGCTGTGTGGCCATGTTCCAGAAGTATTCTCTCCTGACGTTTCGCCCACATCTATGGCAGGCATCCTCAGAGGCTGTGTGGCATGGATAAACTAGGCAAGGAAAGGAAAAAATACAAATCTGTGGAGAGTCCAGGGTGTGGCAAGAGTCCTTTGTCACTGGGAAGCCAGCATTGTTTCAGTTAATCACCCTAATTAGCATTGGAAAGCTTTTGTCTCTTGCCTGGGGGGCATCCTTTGTTCAGTCATTATCGTCCTTGGGGCTCCTCTGCCCTCAGAGTGTTGCTTCCCATCTACTGTTTCGATTTTAGAGTTTTTTTTAATACTGGTAGCCAGATTTCGTTCAGTTTCATGGTTTCCTCCTTTCTGTTGAAGTTGTCCACATGCTTGTGGATTTCAATGGCTTCTCTGTGTAGTCTGACATGATAATTGTTGGAGTGGTCAAGCATTTCTGTGTTCTCAAATAATATACTGTGTCCAGGTTGGTTCATCAAGTGCTCTGCTATGGCTGTTTCTCTGGTTGAATTAGTCTGCACTACCTTTCATGTTCTTTGACTCGTGTTTGGGCGCTGCGTTTGGTGGTCCCCATATATACTTGTCCACAGCTGCATGGTATCCGGTAGACTCCTGCAGAGAAGAGAGGATCCCTCTTGTCTTTCGCTGACCATAGCATTTGTTGGATTTTCTTTGTGGGTCTGTAGATAGTTTGTAGGTTGTGCTTCTTCATCAGTTTACCTATGCGGTCAGTGGTTCCCTTGATGTATGGTAAGAACACTTTTCCTCTGGGTGGATCTTTGTCTCGACTCTCATGGCTTGTTCTTGGCCTTGCAGCTCTTCTGATGTCTGTGGTGGAGTATCCATTGGCCTGTAGAGCCCAGTTTAGGTGGTTCAATTCACCTTGGAGGAGGTGAGGTTCACAGATTCTTTGTGTTACTTACTGTGGCTGAAGAAGTTTGAGAACCTCTGCTGTAATGTAATCTAAACAAATAAACTGATATAATACCTTTATAATACATAAAGCAATATTGCTCTTCCATCTCATGAATTCAAAGTCTTAAGATATGTACTCAAAAAGAATCCAAGTAGCTTACAAATGTGCTGTGATTTCATAATAATTTTCTATTTCTACAGTGGAATATAATATCTAATCCAGTAATCCAAGTGTTTTCTTGAAATGTCATGAAGATGGATGTTCTGGCTGTATTAGCAGACATGGAGGAATAGCCATATTTTCCTCAAGAATTTAAAAATTACTTCAGATCGTTTGCCAATTACTCACAGATTATGTTGATCAAGATGGACAGCAACAATAACTGCTTATGATTCTAATGGACTTTACTCTTCCTAATGGATACTGTTCAAAGCATGTAAGTAATCATGCAAAATGCCTGATTTTGATCTATCATGTAATTCATAAGCTAAGCCAAATATGTCTGCATATGTTTTTCCCCTTCTTAATCAGATAAAAAGACTGTCTGGTATGATGAAAGGTTCTTGATACTGTTGATTTAGGATGGTTATTCTGAATCAACTATCTCTTTTTCATGGAGGTAAAAAGGAAACTTTTACTTTAGATACCTTGCACATATCTGTGCACCACTGTTTATGACCTTGAACTTCTTATAGACCATGCTATCAGAATGTTATCATTGAACAAAGATGCTGAATATGAATGAATACACACACACACCACTGTAAGTATCATAGCACAGCAATTCTGATTCTTCCTATACTTCTATTCCTTCTATCAACACTCCAAATGGCTTCATAAAAAAACTTTTAAAAATTGGGAGGAGTAGAACATTTTGTTAATTTTAGAAAAAACTATCATGTCAAGTGAAATTTCTTTCCATCTCTAGATAATGCTACCATTGTCAAAATGGAAACAGTAGAAATTAGGTTTCATCTCATCTGTAAAAATGACAGGGTCAGATTTAAGAACAAAGGCGGACATAAAATAGCAAAATGTCCTTTCTTCTTGAAGAGCACTTTATTTGAAATATGAAGCACCACTATAGCTCGACAGTTTGAGTGGTACAGAGAAACAGAGAGAAATTCACTGCCAAAAGGAGACAAAGTGAGCAGGAAATGTACACATGGGCCGTCTGCCATGGTGTATGTGGATAGAGGTGTAATTCTTTGCTAATTTTCTTCATGAAGGAATCAATTAATAAGTTGAGCAATTTTTCTGGCTAGAGGGAAACCTTCCAAAACTGCAGTCTTCAAAGACTGTCATCTTGAACTCACACTATGTGCAAAATTTTCATGAAGCTTGAAAAAAACCCAGGATTTTCTGCACAAGAAATACTGCAGTGTAATGCAATTGCTGTTTTTGTGTGGAAAAAAATGCCACATTCAGCCACAAACTGAAGTTTATTCTCTAATCTAGACTTTATCACACCAGCCTACTACTTTGCTACAGTCGCACTAGTATAGCTAGTAGGTTACATACCTGATTGTTCACAATTTCCGCATTTTCTTGTTACGTTCAAGATAAAAAGAGTAGTTAGTTTTGCCAGCCTGAGTGTAATTTGCTTTGTGCAACTGATGGAAAGGTTGTGACACATATTCACTGAAATGATAAAGAAACACAAACTGACAGATTCCTTTTAGATGCCTAACTCTTAAAAGACTGGATTTGAAACAACCATGTTTCCTTGCAGAAGTTATTCTGCTAGCAAGTTAGGCTTACAACCTATTTGAAAGCTATTGTTGAAAAGGGTTTGCCATGTTCAACATAATTGCTACCTAGATGACTGGGTGATAATATACAGCTAGGAATTGGCCTAATGAAATTGAAGGCCAACTTTATTCCTCTTCACATTTGATGAATTTAACACAATTTGCAAAGTTATTCTCATTCAGACTGGAAAAAAAAATCTAAAGTGAGAGAAAATGAAAAACACCCTTTCCCCATTTTTGCTCCTTTCTATTCATTATTAGTAGCCCCCGGTGGCGCAGTGGATTAAATCGCTTAGCTGTTGACCAAAAGGTTGCTGGTTCGAATTCAGGGAGTGGGGTAAGCTCCCGCTGTTAGCCCCAGCTTCTGCCAAACTAGCAGTTCGAAAACATGCAAATGTGAGTAGATCAATAGGTACCATTCTGACAAGAAGGTAATGGCACTCCATGCTGTCATGCCGGCTACATGACCTAGTTGGTATCTATGGATAGCACTGGTTCTTTGGCTTAGAAATAGAGATTACCCCCCCCCCCCCCAGAGTCAGACTCGACTTGACTTAATGTCATGTGGAAACCTTTACCTTTTATTTATCCATTATTATGGAACGTTTTCTGTTAACTTCAGAATGGAGAAAGCTTATTTAATATATGTAGATTTCAGTTCAAGCCAATCTTGAAAATATGTATTTATATGCAATTCTGTTGCATCTTGAACCATATTATGAAATTCCTCCTCTTCCAACAGGCAAGCTATTGGATTACCATGATGTAAAGAACTAATCATGAACAAAAAATGTTGTTTGTATAAGTCCATTCCTAAATCTTCCAAAGAGTGAAACTGTGTTTAAAAATAACAAAACAAAGTAGTAATAGAGATTCCTTTATGTTTGCCTACAGTTCACAAAGCAGATGCAGTTATTGACGTATGGTTGTGATTATGACATTATTCCCAGGGTCACAGCACATATGTTATATTTGAGCTACGCATCACAGTTTATGGAGAAAACACTATTTCAGAAATGTAAGTTATACAGTTGTCCTGTAATATGAGGTATGGCATAGGCATAGATACTACATATAAAACAATAAGAACTAATTGCTCATTAATTTTTTTTTATTTCGTGTCAAAAGCATTGACACGAAATAAAAAAATTAAAATTAAAATTAATAACAATGTATCACGAGATTATGAATGGAATAAAAAAGTACTTCATTTCCATGTAAAGGTATTTCTGAATTCCACATATATTTTCAAACCGAAAAACAGTCTTCTTTGCTCCTAGTTGCAGTGCATACAGTTAAAAACATCAAATACCTTTGGCTTATTCTCATTATGATAGATAGTGGAATCACAGAATCATAGAGTTGGAAGAGACCCAAAGGGACATCCAGCCTGGCCTCATTCTTCCACACTGGAAAAGCTAATCAAAGTGCTTCCAAGAAATGGCCACCCAGCCTCAGCTTAAAAACCTCCAGAGAAGGAGAATTCACCATGCTCCAAGGCAACATATTCTACTGTCAAACAGCTCTTACCATCAGGAAGTTTTTCCTAATATTTAGGTCAAAGCTCTTTTCTTGCAGTTTAGTGCTCCATGTCCAAGTCTTTAGCACAGGGATTCTCAACCTGTGGGTCCCCAGATGTTTTGGCCTTCAACTCCCAGAAATCCTGACCAGTGGTAAACTGGCTGGGATTTCTGGGAGTTGTAGACCAAAACACCTGGCAACCAACAAGTTGAGAACCACTGCTCTAAAAGAAAATAAAGGGATTCCCTCTTCAGTGTGATATCCTTTCACATTTTAAACAGGATTCTCACATCCTTCTCAAACTTCTTTTCTCCAAGATAAACATACCTTTCTCTCTAAGCCACTCCTTAAGGCTTTCATACCTTATACCATTTTGGTCCTCCTTCTCTAGACATATTTCCAACTTGTTAGTATCCCTTTGAGATCTTGTTATCCATGAGTGGGTGCTTACAGTGTTTGCCTTCTGAAGGTGACAGACCAGAGAGCCACTGAGTAGCTGGGACTAGACAAGATCCCACTACGGCATTAGTCCAGGGCATTGCTGGAAATTAAAATGTCAGCCGGATGCATTCAGATAATAAACTAAATAAATTGCACTGTGTGGCACATAATTTGGTAATAAATTAATGGTAAAGCCAGTGTAGTTATGGATGCTGAAGCCTTAACAGATGCATTGTGGCAGATCTGAACAAATCTTAGGAAAGCTGGAGCTGGAGCTGATAGAGGGAGCTCATCCGCACTCTCCCCGGGTGGGATTCAAACCTGGCAGCTTTCAGGTCAGCAACCCAACCTTCAAGTCACTTAGTCCACTACGCCATCTGGGGGCTCCAGCATAGAGCCTGAGCCAGCAACACACTGCTCAGAATTTTACCCTGTTTTACTCAGTCAGGACTTGCTTTAGTGGCACCAGAAAATTTCACAAGATCTGGACAACATGTGTACAGTCAGCTATTATAAAATATCTTTGCACAAATATCCTCAAGCATAATGTAGAATGGACAGAAAGGTAAATGTGTTATTATTTTTGTGCCCTAAATAATACTTTCAGATTTTTTTTCTACACTCTGTAAGATTAGAAGGATGTTTTGTAGGAGTGTGAAGAATTCCGTTTGGAGATTTTGGATTCGGGAATTCAGAGATTCGGCTGCCAGATCAGCAAAAATGGAGCAGGCAGGGGCAGCATAAGGCTAAGCTGGAAATGGATTGCGACAGCCAGATCTTTCAGCTAATGGGAGCAATGGGGCTGAGTGGCATTCTACCTGGCTCAGAGGAGTGTGGGCAGCCTCACAAATCAGGCAAGAGTGGGCACCTGCCGGCTGGGATCGTTCTCTTCTTTCCCTTCCCAAAGCCCTCTCTGGCGGAGTGTCTGCTTGAGGCAAATAAGGTGGGAAAGGCTTCCCTGGGCCTCTGCTCCAAAGAGAGCTCCGCAGCAGGCTTGAGCAAATTTTTCGTTAGTTCGTTAAATTCGTTTAAAATTCGTTTCGTAATTACTTTTGAATTGATATTGAACCATCTGCTCACCGCCTTACAAATATTACGAATTTGAATAATAAAAGTACCTTTTTTTCGTTTGTTTCTGATGTCTTCGGATCGCCCCCCCCCCCCCCGCGGGGACCACACCGGCTCAGTAGAAGCCTTCCACGAAGCAGGGAGGGAGCGAAGAGAAGAGAGAAGAGCCATGCCTGCCTGCGCTTGGCCTTCTCCTCGCCCTGCCTCGCCCTGGAGCCGCCGTTTGGTTTTGCTTCTTCAGCCAGGCTTAAAGGGGAATACCAAAACAAGGCTTGCCTACCTTCCTAAACGGAATCCTTAGAGCCAGAGGATATCCCTTTAAGAGATATCTCCACTGAGGAGATCTCCCGGAAAGGATTCTGGCACCAGCTCAATTGTAACAGATTCAGTGCCATGTCATGTGAGCTGTAGTTTTACAAAGTCCCTAGCCTTCCCTGCAGAAGAGAGCCAGTACCATGCCAAACTACAACTCCCAGTTTTCTGTCAAATTGTTTTGGATTTCAACTCCTACAATTCCTAACTCCAGACATGGGCAAAGTTTGCCCTTGCCTGGTATAGACGCATTCTATTCTTCTCCAGACATGCCAACAGTATTAAGTGATAAAATCTTGGGCATTTTTTCCTTTAATGCTAAAAGTTCATACGTTGTTCAGCAACAGCCTACTGGCTGGGTTGCTATGAGTTTTCCGGGCTCTATGGCCATGTGCCAGAAGCATTCTCTCCTGACGTTTCACCCACATCTGTGGCAGACATACTCAGAGGTTTTGACGTCTGTGCGAAGCTAGGCAAGTGGGGTTTATATCTGTGGAAGGTCCAGGGTGGGAGAAAGAACTCTTGTCTGTGGGAGGCAAGTGTGAATGTTGCAATTGGTCACCTTGATTAGCATTGAATAGCCTTGCAGCTTCAAAGCCTGGCTGCTTCCTACCTGGGGGAATCCTTTGTTGGGAGGTATTAGCTGGCCCTGATTGTTTCCTGTCTGGAATTCCCATTTTCTGGGTGTTGTTCTTTTACTGTCCTGATTTTAACTTTTCTGTAGCTAAAAATGCATATAAAATTGATTCTATAGGGAGGATAAATGATTGGATTTCAACTCCTACAGCTTAGCTTTCTCTGCCAATAATGGTACCATATCAAACTAAACCTCCCAAGATTCTGTAGCAGTGAGCCATCTTGGATATTGTAAGGGATTTTTTATTATTATTATTATTATTATTATTATTATTATTATTATTATTATTATTATTGAACCTTGCTCCCAGGAAGGTGCCTTCGCTGTGGCTCCCAACTTATCTATCTACCTTTCCACATATTCTCCACATTGTGTGTATGTGTATGTATATTATATATACATGAGCCCCGATGGCGAAGTGTGTTAAAGCACTGAGCTGCTGAACTTGCAGACTGAAAGGTCCCAGGTTCAAATCCCGGGAGCAGAGTGAGTGCCCGCTGTTAGCTCCAGCTTCTGCCAACCTAGCAGGTTGAAAACATGCCAATGTGAGTAGATCAATAGGTACCGCTCTGGCGGGAAGGTAATGGCACTCCATGTAGTCATGCCGGCCACATGACCTTGGAGGTGTCTATGGACAACACTGGCTCTTGGGCTTAGAAATGGAGATGAGCACCAACCCCCAGAGTCAGACATGACTGAACTTAACGTCAAGGGATACCTTTACCTTTACCTATACACACACACACACACACATATGCAGGGACTATATATATATATATATATATATATATATATATATACAGTATATATCACACACACACCAATTTAACAAAGTTTCAGCCACAAAAACAAAGTTTCTGAAGTAGAACAATGACTTTCACAGTAAAGACAACCCAATTTAACAGGAAATAAGACTTTCAAAGCAGGAACAGATTTCTGCAATTATTAAAAAATGGTTTATTATAAAAGCTATGAAAATTCGCCAAAAATCAGAGGATAAGGGAAACGTTCCAAATTTTGGTGAGCTATCAGTGTTAAATGTGTTCTACCACTGTACCAAGTTTGAAGAAGGTCACTCAAAAAATGAGGGCGGGAGAGTCCTGTAAAATCTCCCCTTGTGCTGTTTTTTTTTTTTGGCCACTGCGCATGCGCGTCCGCCATTAATGAATTACTTTTGAAACTAACGAATTTTCGTTAATTTCGAATTTTTGGGGGGCAAAATTCGGAAATGACATCAGAAACGAAACGCTGGCGCCCCCTACTTTTGAAACAAGTTTAGAATCAATTTTTTCATGGATCGCTCAAGCCTATTCCGCAGCACTTTGTGCAGTGCAGGCATTGAATGAGCTCCCTCCCAAAGCATGATGGGAGTTGAGGTTTCTCTCACACACATTTCTTTCGCAGCCAATCAGAGGCTTGGTTGACTGTGTCTATTCGCCTCTCCTTTTGTGGTGTGCTGGTTGGGACTTCAATTCCCAGAACCCCCTCTTGTGGGTTGTTTTTTTTAAAAAAAAATTGTTATGGCAAAAACATAAAACATTTCCCAAAACTCAGTGGATTGATGAAATGTTCTGAAACTTGGCAGGCTTGCAGTCTTAAATATGGCCTACAATGGAGGCAAGTTTCATTCTGATATGCCTAAAATGTTAATGTGGGATTTGTGTATTTGTAGTGTTTAAATGCAATTTGTGTCTTATCTGTATTGCATACTGATTGCATCATCCAGAGTGTACTATAGTCTGGAAAGAGTTAATCACTAAGAAGCTGTGATGACCTTGATGTGTGGCTGGAACCAGGGAGTGTCCAGACACAAGTGTGTGCATTGCTGATTGTGTCAGTTGAGTTGAGTTCTGTCTGCCTAGAGTGAGAGTCAAGTCCTGTGTTTGTCTATTTTCTGCAAGTCTGTTTGTGTTGTTTATTACTGCTTATAGTAAAACTTTGTATATAGTTTTACTAACATCTCTGGGTGTCACTTCATTCTGTGTTCCACTAATTCCATCCAACTACTGCTGCGCTGCAAATTACTCTGACATAAAAATGATGGATAAACAAGCACCTGAATCTTCCTCATTGGCGCCAATGGACCAAATCTTACTGGAACAAAAACAGCCCCCCCTCCTGAATTCAGGAATTTCCCAGTAAACGGAATGGGGGCAACTGAAAATGGGGCAGAAAATTGCTCTGGTTTTATTTGCCAAGTCACACACCCCTAGGGTTTAGGCATTTTGGATGACTGAATATTGCCATTTTCGTGCCCAGTAGGCACTGCAGAGCTCATAACAATAGGGCAAGGTAGGTACTGTCCCTATCACTAGGCTGTGTGAGTATGGGGAAAGTGGGATGGTGGTGTAAACAGCCACAGCAACTGTTGCACAACTGTTTACACCTACACAATGTGACAATAACCCGTGTCATGCAGACACCATGAAGCTTATTCACACACACACTCTTGGGAATAAAAAGTCAATATACATGGGACAAGGATTTTTTTTTCTGTAAAGAACATTTTCACCCACAAAAATATCCTAAAATGTGAAAAATTTCAGTAGTTGGTATTTTTGTTAACAATGTACCTCAGAGAATCACAATGCATTTTTAATTTAGGGTGAAAAGCTTTATTCACTAAATAGCAAATATTTTTAGAAAAGCAAAAGAAGCACATGAAAAAGCAGGGAAAGTCTACAGTATTGTTTTTTGTAACAAAATACACCAATTTTTAAAAAATGATTTCAAGCTTTCTCTTGGACAGTCAATTTGGATAGTTGTCCCCATTGTTGTTATTGTGGGTATGCCTTATTAACTGACACTCAAAGTGTGCCCTTGTTAGACTATATATTGCAATTTGTTGTTGTGCACCTTCAAAGTCATTTCTGATTTATGGAGAACCTAAGGTGGACCTATCATTAAGTTTTCTTGGCAAGATTTGTTCATAGAAGGTTTGTCTTTGCTATCCTCAGAGGCTGAGAGAGTGTAGCTTGCCTATGATCACCCACTGGGTTTCCATGGCAGAGTGGGGAGTCAAAACCTGGTCACCACAGTCATAGTTCACCACTACTGCGTGGTGGTTCTCAATTGTCCCTATACCACGGAGGATACATTTTTCACGTCTTTTTCAATGTAAATAAACACTTACAATGTTGCCTTGGGAAGGCCTAATGCAGTTCTCCACACTTAGACTGGAACAGATTTCAACGTAGAAGCAACATTGTGCTCCTAAATTCACTTGGTCTCACAGAGTATTTGAGGATAAATTCCAAGCTGTACTTGGTTATGAGATTTCCTGCCAAAACCAACAGTTTTTAATCAAAATTAACACACAGCTGCTCAGAGTTATGGAAATCCACCTCTCCCTGAAGCAGTTTGTGAATTGGCAAGAAAGCAGACGACACTGTTCTCAGATTAAAATTTGACCACAACTTTATTGATTTGTTGATTCAACTTTAGGCAATTTGTTTTTTTCCAGTCAGAAAACATGTAAGGATGTAAAGTAGAAACATGCCATTCTCTAAATGCCTATAACTTCATTTGATTTAGTGTTCCATACCAGTTTTGCTTCAGGAATTCAGTTTCTACTTGAGACTTCAGCCTATGGTAAAATTTTACATTGATACACAACATTTGAGAAAAATTGAGTTTTCTTTTCCAACAGAATTTGCGGGCCACACTCCGCACAATGTGGCTTAAACTTTCGATGGAAATCTGGAAATCTTCACCATTCTTCCACAGAGCACCTTGCGTGAAATGCATATAGCTTCAGGGTAGGATTAAGAAACAAAGAGGATTTTTATCTTGTGTTGTCTGCCCACCGGATAAGTGTGAAGGTGCTAATCTATAGAAGAAATCTCTACATTCCTATAAGGCATTAGTTTGAAACAGTGAGCCTGCAAAGTCTTCCAGTATGTGTTGTCGAAGGCTTTCATGGCCGGGATCACAGGGTTGTTGTATGTTTTCTGGGTCATACAGCTCGGAAAACATACAACAACCCTGTCTTCCAATATGGTTTATGCAGTCATTTCTCAAGGAGCTACCTCCTCTCTTCAGCCCTACCGTTAATCTGAACCACTGCCTCAAAGAAGTTCTTCATGAACTATTGGGAGGCTTTGCTCATCACACCCCTTCTGCAGTCAGAGTAGACTCAGGATCAGGCAGTGCTTCAGGATAAAGCTCCTCAAGATCCCAGTTGAATCCAGAATTGGCAGTTTGCTCTAATTTCTTTAGGGAAGTTTGGGAGCATAAATCCTCGGGTGTATGTGTGAATGTGTATATGAGTCAATGGGCGTGTGCATACATAGATCAGCAGCCCTTAATATTTTGCTAAACCCCCAAGCTTCACCAATCTTGTCAGCATTGCCAATGGTGAGGAATACTGGGAGATTTTGTGCAAAAACATCTGGACATCCACATGAATCTCATATCTGGTATAAGGGGAGAGAAAAAGGGGAAGGTAGCAAGTATGGCAATTGCAGGGATGACCATGTCTAGAGACTATCGTAGAGCCAATTCATGTGGGGGGAAAATTCTCAGTTCTTGCCATAAAAGTATACTCCAAAATTGGTAGAAACTTACTTACTTAGGTGATCCCTCGTAGTTCGAGGATGATGGTCCTCCATCTTCGCTATCTTGGGGATGGATCCATAGATGGCTGAAGAGACCTATTCTTGATCTGCATGTTCTCCCGCAGTGAGGATAACGGTTTCCAGGTGGAAGGTGGTCCCGGTCAGCGTTGGCTTGACGGGCCTTCCTCTTGGCACGTTTCTCCCTTAAGCCCTGCATTTGTGCCTCTTCGAACTCCGCAGCACTGCTGGTCACAGCTGACCTCCAATTAGAGCACTCAAGGGCCAGGGCTTCCCAGTTCTCAGTGTCTATGCCACTGTTTTTAAGGTTGTCTTTAAGCCCATCTTTAAATCTCTTTTCCTGCCCACCAACATTACGTTTCCAGTTCTTGAGTTCAGAGTAGAGTAACTGCTTTGGGAGACTGTGATCGGGCATTCGAACAACGTGGCCAGTCCAGCGGAGTTGGACTGCAGACAGTCTTGATCAACCTCAATGACACAGTGGATAAGGGCATCCTTCCCCAATAAAACAACATGACAGCACTGCTGTGAGATTATTGTAAAACACTAAGACAATTTACAAAATAAGTAAAACCTCAGCTTTCAAGCAAAACAGGATCAAATACTATTTTAAGTATAATTAAATATTTTAAAACTCAAACTTTAAATGAAGTCTGGAAGCAAACAGTTTCACATTGCGGCTGAAAAATTATCTAATTGAGATAAAGTACATGGAAGAAAACAAATAGTAGTTTGTTCCTAGTGTACTGAATGATATTAATTATAATTCCATTCTTGTCATCTTTCACCTCATTTATTTTAGTCACTTTCCCTGGATTTATAAGATTGGTTTTGCTATAGTTTGTGGTGCTGTTATTGTTTATTTTTTAAAGTTCAGTATACTGTGGTGTGTCATGATCTGTCAGTCATGATTTTTCTGACAGATCTTCTTGAGAGACTTAGGACCTCATTACAAAGGTGGATTTCAATGGCATAGGCCAGCTCCGCCCAACTTCACCCACAGAGCCTACTGGCTCCCATCAAATGTCACTGGCAGGGCTCTGTGGGTGAAGTAGGGCGGAGCTGGTGCATTGGAATCCATGGTGGGAAGCTGTGTGATTGACACATCCCCCCATGGGATCACCCTCAACTGGAACCTAGTGATGCGGGGCATGAGGCACTGGGGTCTCCATGCTTCTCAATGACATGCAATGTTTCCAGTGGTCAAGATAGTTAGGTTGCATCTATACTGTAGAGCCCACTTTAACTACCATGACTCAAAGCTATGGGATGATGGGAGTTGTTGTTTGATGAGACACCAGCACTCTTTCGTAGAAACTACAGTTGCCCAAATTCCATAGCATTGAGCCATAACAGTTAAAATGTGGTCAAACTGTATTGATTCTACAGTGTAGATGCAACCTTGGTCAACCAAAGCTTCTGCATTACTGGATCTCCCTAGAACACTGGGATTAACAAAAATGGCTCGTGATGTACTCTTTCATAATACCTAGAGACATAGCTGTAGAGAAATTGTCTCTGATGTTGCTGCACAGATGTTTCATGTACAGGAAGCCACTAATCCAAACTTTCTCCCTTCCCCAGTTATGGCCTCATCTGGCCTTCTGCAGCTCTTGACTCATAATAAAAAGGTATCCAGACCACTTACAGTCTCAGTTTTTTAAAAAGATAATCAAATCTTTTCCTAGAATATTTTTCTGGCCTTATTCCTTTGGCAGAAAATTAAAAAAATATGTTGTGTTTCAAATGAACTTTCATGCAGTTAATAACCATTCATTTGTTTATATTTCTTTCTTGCTCTAGTTTAAGGGCTTAGGGTAATTCTTTTATAACCTCACTCTATCTTTTTCTATGCAAGAAATCTGGAGGACATTCCAGGCCCAGAATCGGTCACCGATTCCAGAAAATTCTACTTAAATGCAATAGATGAGTCTGTCCCCTGCCCATAATGCATACTCGTGTGATGGTATGGATATTTGCACAGAAGACTGAACTGATATTTTCCTTGGAATAGTCAGCAAACATCCTAACTATTAAGGGGGAAAGGGCCGTCATAGAAACTTTACAGTTACTGGTAGAGAAGCAGAGGTCTGAATGAAACCCTTGCTCAGAACATGGAAAGACACATAGTGGCTTGAACATTCCCTAGAAATTAAAATGACTATACTGAGATGTATTTTGGATATATGGTGAGGCAACATGGCTCTCTGCTTGGTGAAGTGGAAGACTTTGGAAAAGAGAAAGACCACATTCCAAGTTGATTCATTCAGTTAAAGAAGATCTGCAAGATCTGAGTAAGGCAGTGATGAATGGATTTTATTTATTTATTTATTTATTTATTTACAGTATTTATATTCCGCCCTTCTCACCCCAAAGGGGACTCAGGGCGGATCACATTATAACACACATAGGGCAAACATTCAATGCCCATAAACACATCAAACAGAGACTGAGAGACACACACAGAGGCAAGTTAACCTTCTTCTGAGGGGATGTTCGATTCTGGCCACAGGGGGGAGCAGCTGCTTCATCATCCACACTGACGGCACTTCCTCATTCCAGGTCGTAAATTAGTTAATCTTGCCTCCCCACTTATAAGTGGTACCTTATCTCCTACTTGATAGATGCAACTATCTTTCGGGTTGCTAGGTCAGCAACGAGCAGGGGCTATTTTTTATTTTTAATTGACGGGTGCTCACCCCGCCACGGGCTGGCCTCGAACTCATGACCTCATGGTCAGAGTGATTTAAGGCAGCTGCTCAACAGCTGCGCCACAGCCCGGCCCCATATGTTTTATATTTTTATATTGTTTTAATTGGATTTTAATTGCTGTTTTAATTATGTGTAGGCATTGAATTGTTGCCAATTTTGTACGCCGCCCTGAGTCCCTTCGGGTGAGAAGGGCGGGATATAAATGTTGGAAATAAATAAATAAATAAATAAATAAATAAGGCAGTGGGTTAAACCCTTGTGCTGGCAGGACTGATGACTTCAAGGTTGGGTTGCTGAACTGAAGGTTGCCGGCTTGAATCCAACTGGGGAGAATGTGGATGAGCTCCCTCTATCAGCTCCAGCTCCATGCGGGGACATGAAAGAAGCCTCCCACAAGGATGGTAAAAACATCAAAATATCTTGGCATCCCCTGGGCAATGTCCTTGCAGACGGCCAATTCTCTCACACCAGAAGCGACTTGCAGTTTCTCAAGCCGTTCCTTACACGAAAAAAATTATTGGCGTCATCATAAATCAAAGTTTACATGACTGCAACTAACAGCATGAAAATACGGGCTTGGGCTGAAATATGTGAAGGCTGGGCTAAAGAAATACTGGAGCTGAATTTGACATAATGTTTTAAATAATGAGCAAAAGCTCCCCCCCCACACCCAATCCTGGAGCGATGGATATTATTTAAATGTCTCTTCTGCATTTGTCATGGAGTGTTACAGATAGGTTTGTGTACATTTAGCTTTGGGAAAGTATTATGAATCATGCCACTTCATCTAGCACATTATGCTAAGCTCTTCTTTCAAGTCCATGGCATTTTACCTATTTTCTCTGTGAGACAAATTTTACCTAATGCATTCACCATAGAATGTCTAGACCAAGACTTCTTAAACTTTTCCATTTGGCACCCCTTTTGGCCTGAGGAATTTTTTACATTACCCGGGTATATAGGTATATAACAAAGGCATAGAAATCAAACACTTACTAGCAACAAATCAGCATTTTCAAGGTTTGCTAAACATGCTGATTTTTCTTTTGCTGAAGTACAGCTGAAGCATCTCTGCAGAGTCCACTGTAAACACTGCAGAACAGATTCATGTAAATGTGCAAAACAGGCACTCTGTGATGTTCAGAAAGCTTTTTCAGGATCCCAACATTAAACTAAGAGGGATCCCATTTGGGATCAGGACCCACAGTTTAAGAAGCAGTGGTCTAGACCAGTGGTTCTCAACCTGGGGTCCCCAGATGTTTCTGGCCTTCAACTCCTAGAAATCCTAATAGCTGTAAACTGACTGTGATTTTTGGGAGTTGTAGGCCAAAAACATCTGGGGACCCCAGGTTGAGAACCCCTGGTCTAGACCAGGGGTCCTCAAACTTTTTCAGTGGAGGGCCAATTCACAGTCCCTCAGACTGTTGGGGGGCCAGACTATGATGAAATAGTCCAAAATTAGGATTTTTGTTGTTGTTGTGTGCCTTCAAGTCATTTCAGGCTTAGGTCAACCCTAAGTCTAAAGTTTAGGACAGGGGCCAGGTCAATGGCCTTGGAGGGCCGCATCTGGCCCATGGGCCTTAGTTTGGGGACCCCTGGTCTAGACTATGAAAAAAGGACTTTGCAATGTTGCATTCACCTGTTGGCTATGCTCTACTGTATTGTAAAATGCCTGCTGTTGGTTTCACCATCTCCATGGAAAACCTAAAGATATTAGTAGTCACAGATTTGAAGTGCAGAATTTAGTGACTCGTAATGCTCCCTTTAAAGAATTATCTCTCTTATTTGATCTCATATTCTTTTTCAGCTCAGATTTGAATCTCTGGCTCAGACTTGAAATATTTTAAAGGCGAGGTGTGCAAAATGGCAAAAATCCATTCTGTTTTCGTTTTGAATTTTGAGTTCACATTCCCCCCACCACCACAGGAAGATTCTTCTGGAAACTGAATTTTGCAACCGAATACCCCCCCCCCTCCCCCCAATCTCCTGAAATCTTCCCAAGAACAGAATGGGGGGGGGATTCAAAACAAAAACAGAATGAAAACAGAATGGATTTTTGCTGTTTTGCACACCCCTATTTTACAGAAAGAGAACAGTCCAGCTCCTCTTTTTCCTCATCTACTCTTACTCTCATGAATAGCAATGCCTATTGAGGAACAGGATTTTAACTTATCTCTGTAGCCAAACCAAGCACTCTAGCAGACTTACATGGACTTTACATGACCTGTACGAAGACTTATTGAGGATTCTGGATGAATGGATTCTAATCTTGGACATGCTTAAAATTTTATATAATGTGATTGTATTTTGTAATGTTATCTGTTTTGTATGAATTGTTGTTTTACATTATTTTTAGGCATTGAATTTTTGCCTATTTATTGTAAGCCGCTTTGAGTCTCCTCGGGGAGAAAGGCGGGGTAAAAGTGATTAAATAAATAATAAAATAATACATAAGTGCTATAAAAGCTATGACAAGGCATGCAGTAAGAGTTGCCTCACTTACATGTAGTGATTTAAAAGTTAAAGAGATGATTTCATGTTTTTAAAATGGCAAAAAGGAAGATGAAATGTCCCTTTGAGGATAAGAATTCCAGTGTCTTATACAATAATGTCAAGCATAATATTAGTATTCTGTGAAGGAACACAAACCTGTCTCTTGCCAAGAGTGAAATGCAAAGGAACAATTGTGCCAAAATGCTATTTTCCTACCTAAGTGTGAATGGAAACAGGATGTAATTTCATATATCCTTAGTGACAATGGGACATCTTGAAAGCAACAAGCTGAGGGCCGTCTCTGATTTGATTTGCTAGCAGACATTGTGAAAATTGCACACATATACTCAGTGACTTCTGTCCTAGTTGGTTTGACCTGGCTTGCCACAACATTTTCACAAATGAAAAATGCTCTCATAATTCCATTTGAAAACTCCCTTAATCATATCCTGCTTCTGTCTTCCACACGAACTTGCCTCATGTTCTGTGTGAACTTGAATTATTCTCTTTGCTTGAATAATTGATCAAGGTGACTTGTGGGAAGAAGTTCTGCTCTTACCTTACTGATCTTGTTACTTGCTGAGCTCTGTAAGCAGATTACCCTTTGGGAGGGAAGAGGGAAAGCAAATTCTGTTTGCTCTCAATTTCAGGCTTTCCTTGTCTTCCACCCACTCTTGGGATCTAGATGAATGAATAGTTGGGATTGTAATTTAGACGCACCTCACTTGTCCAACTGGCAATATATACCAGATACATCCTTTTTCTGATTAACAAAGAACATTTGTGTGTTGTTTTTATGATATGTTTGTTGAAAAAGTAAACTTGAGCAAGAAGAGAAAATTAAATACAGTCCAAACCCAGCTTTTCAAATAATATTAGTTTCCTACAAAGCAAGAGTATATATTGCAAGCTTTTATTCATAAATCCATTGTGGTTGCCTCTTGACATCTAACATTCAGACACGGGATTTTTTGTTTTCTTCTCATTCAAAATAACATCCTTCTCCCTCCCTTGGCATAGATAAAAGTTATATTCAGCACTGACTCCTGGATTTGGAACACCAACTAGTACTCAAGGCATATTTAGCTATTTGTTAAGTTTTACAGAAGGAATATGGACTTTAAAATGGGCCATCCAGATGAGGTTCAACACTTATGTAATTGATGTACGAGGGTTATCCAGAAAGTTCATTACGTTTTGGAATTAAAAATAAACAAAGTATAGGAGAAAACATTTACCATATTCAGTTGAAAGCCAGACCCAAATACTAGTTCTCACCATTGTCCCCACTGAAATCTAGGTAGTTATCATAGCGATAAAAGTGTTTGAAAAGTCCTCCCCCCCCCCCAAGATTCCCACCTGGCTTGCGTCCTGAACCAGGCAGGCTTCCCTTCCCTCAGCTGTCAAGTGGTGCGCTCAGTTTTCCGCACGATCTTTCTCGATCGCTCTTTTGTTTTGCAGTTGCTTGCAAGGAAGGTTTTTTGGGACAGGAAAGGTGTGCTTCTTGCAAAACCTTAGAAGAGCACCTTCCTTGCAAGCATCTGCAAAACAAAAGCGTCCAACAATCATAGTCTGGGGCTGTTCTGTAGACATTGCACATGTACCAAATCCATTATTGCACTAAGCTATTCTCCAAAATCCTGATCCCAGAGCCAGGTGTTTACTTTCCTTTTGAAGGCCAGGATGTAGGGGACTGATCTAATGTCACTAGGCAGGGAGGTTCACAGCTGAGGGGCCACCACTGAGAAGGTCCTGTCTCTTGTCTCCACCAAAGCAGGTGGGACCGAGAGCAGGGTCTCCCTAGATGATCTTAACTCTGAGATGGTTCATAGGGGGAGATATGGACAGGTAAGCTGGGCCGGAACCATTTTAAGTGGGAGCAGTTGGATTGGTTTGGAACTGCAGGAGCACCATGGAAAAAGGAATTTGTCACAATAGGAAACATTTGGTTGGGAAGAGCTATTTTTTACCTATACTGACACAGTTCTTGAATCCCAGTATTACTACTGGGGAACCGAGAATAAAGCAGTTTACTGTGCTACAGAGCTTTTTCATGGAAACTGCAGGAGGAGAGGAACAGAGAGTTCTGCATTCTCAGCACGCCCTACTCATAGCTGCTGCTGACTCTTCTGTGAGCCTTCTTCTTCAGTGTTACACCACATATATGAGTGGGCTGCTCTTGGAAATAGAAATGGCAAATGGAATCACCATAATATGCATCAGCATGTATGTGTTTTAAAAAGAAGCCTCAGATCAGAATGATAAAGTACTTTGATGCGACAGACTAAGATTTTTTAAGAAGTTGTTCCTCTCCCTCCTTCCCCCCACTTTTAAAAATAAGTCAAGGGGGAAAATAGAATTCTATTCACCAAATAAGCAAAACACAAAAGATTAATTCAAGAGAATAAAATCACGACCAGCAAGAACAAAAACATGACCAAAGGAAATCATCTATATGCTAATAAAATGGTAGAAGAAAACCAAATTAGGCTGGGTTGTAATAATGTTCTTTTCAAAAAGACACCAAACAACATGACATCAGGCTTTTGGCCTCAGAACTGCTGTGACAGAATTCATGTGGGCCGACATTTGCTGGCATGCATAATTCAGCAACACATAAAGGGTGTTGTTCTCTCTTATGGGAAGGATTCTTTGCTCAGGAAGTAATTCCGAGAGGAATATTGGGAGTGTCTCGGTTTTTTCTTCCTGTTTCTGGGCAGTACGGAAACTATTGAATAGCGAGGAGCAGACGGGGAGGCATGCCAGCCAGTGGAAGAACTGCACAAAACATGAACTCTTGCACAATGTTTTTGTGTTATTTGGATTTTGTTGTATTTTTAAGAATTACAGTGATATTAAGCAGATATAAAGTGTGATTTTAATGGCTGTCTTCTGTCCCTGCAGGATTAAGTCAAGAGTAAATCCATCATATTATACTTTCTAGCAGTATTTTGTGTGTGTGTGGAGGGGGGATCTTCTAAAAATCAGTTTGCTAGACCATGCAACAGAAAATGATCAGTGTTTAACCCATATTTAGAGTTGCAGACTTGTTATTTGAAAGATACCAGTCCCAAGCAGCAGCCTGGGTGGGACAGAATCAACTTGTCCATGAATCCATATCAGTAGACAACTGAGGTCAGATTGCACTGCAATTTTCATGCTGGAGTGCAGATTGTATGATTGCTCACTATTAACTACATTGACCAGGGGTCCCCAAACTTTTTAAACAGAGGGCCAGTTCACAATCCTTCGGACCGTTGGAGGGCTGGACTATAGTTGGCCACCAAGCAATATAATAATAATAATAATAATAATAATAATAATAATAATAATAATAATAATAATAATTCACACGGTCCTAGACACTTGGGAAGTGTTCGACTTGTGATTTTGTGATACGAAATCCAGCATTTCTATCTTGTTTGCTGTGTCATACAATAAACTAATAATAATAATAATAATAATAATAATAATAATAATAATAATAATAACAATAATAACAATAACAATAACAATAACAATAATAATAATAATAATAATAAAGAGGGTTGGAAGAGAGCCTTTGGGCCATTTAGTCCAACCCCCTTCTGCTTTTGTGCACTGAAAGCACAAGCAAAGCACCCCTGACAGATGGTCACCCAGCCTCAATGTTAATAATAATCATAATAATAAATACATCACACAGTCCTAGACACTTGGGAACTGTTCGACTTGTGATTTTGTTATACGAAATCCAGCATATCTATCTTTTTGTTGTTTCACACAATATAATAATAATAATAATAATAATAATAATAATAATAATAATAATAAACAACAACAACAACAACAACAATAATAATAATAAAGAGGGTTGGAAGAGACCCCTTGGGCCATTGAGTCCAATCCCCTTCTGCCTTTGTGCACCAAAAGCACAAGCAAAGCACCCCTGACAGATGGCCTCCCAGTCTCAATGTAAATAATAATAATAATAATAATAATAATAATAATAATAATAATAAAGAGGATTGGGAGAGACCTTTTGGGCCATTGAGTCCAATCCCCTTCTGCCTTTGTGCACCAAAAGCACAAGGAAAGCACCCCTGACAGATGGCCACCTCTTGTTTGCCGTGTCATACAATAATAATAATAATAATAATAATAATAATAATAATAATAATAATAATAATAAGGGTTGTAAGAGAAGAAGAGGCCCCTTAGGTCATTTAGTCCAATCCCCTTCTGCCTTTGTGCACCAAAAGCACAAGCAAAGCACCCCTGACAGATGGCCTCCCAGTCTCAATGTAAATAATAATAATAATAATAATAATAATAATAATAATAATAAAGAGGATTGGGAGAGACCTTTTGGGCCATTGAGTCCAATCCCCTTCTGCCTTTGTGCACCAAAAGTACAAGGAAAGCACCCCTGACAGATGGCCACCTCTTGTTTGCCGTGTCATACAACAACAACAACAACAATAATAATAATAATAATAATAATAATAATAATAATAATAATAATAATAATGGTTGTAAGAGAAGAAGAGGCCCCTTAGGTCATTTAGTCCAACTCCCTTCTGCCCTTGTGCCGTGGGGGCCAGATAAATAGCTTCGATGGGCCGCATCCGGCCCCCGGGCCTTAGTTTGGGGACCCCTGAATTGATGGATACAGTAATATACAGAGCAGTCCAGATGGTTTAAAGACAAACCAAGATAGTGCCTGGTGGTTATGTTGAGGCCTTGCAGAATCTGGTAACTGTAATAGTTTGCTAGTGAAGTTTGAAGAAAAGAGACTTGTTTTTAGACCATATTACAGACCCATTGGCAGAGTGTAATTTTGCCAGTAAGAAATGAATTCACTGACTGTTGGCAACCTGAGCCAATAATTTCTTCTGCCCCATTCCTGTGAATCCACAATCCAAAGGGCTAAAAGGTGGAAACTTACTGACTTACTGTAATATAGTTTCACAATGATAATGTTTGAAACTGAGCCATTCCTTCCACTCCCTGATAATTTTCCACAGGCTTAGAATATAATATGATATAAAGAAGTATCCACTTAGAGGCACTCTGCTTCTCCCATTTTTCCTCCTTAGGTTTGAAGCCATGTTATTGTGGTAGTAACATATGGAGCAGGATGTTGCTGAAGAGCAATATGGGTGGATGACTGGGAACAGTGAGAAAGACAAAGAAATGAGAAACATGGAAAGAAGAAGGAAAACCTTCTGGACTTTTTCCCTGCTACAAAGCAGCAGCAACCAGTGTTACCATTATAGCCATCTATATATATAAAAGAGTGATGGCATCAGGGCAGCGGACAAAACAACAAAACTACAGGCCCCCCAACCTCGAAATTTGACAATACAACCCATCATCCACGGCTCTAGATTGATACAACAAAAAGAAAAGAAAAATAAAGTCCTAATTACAGGGAGAGGAATAATTGTTTTTATCCAATTGTTGCCAGTTACAAGGCTACGTTCCACCCACTTGGTCTCCTAGCAACCCACTCAGCTCAGGGGACAGGCACAAGAGTTTGGAGAGACCCCTAAGGGCCATCCAGCCCAACCCTTTCTACTATGCAGCAGGACACAATCCAAGCATTCACAACACATGGACAACGTATAAATACTATACAATACTACACAGGGACATAGACCCCCTCTACCCTCACCACTTTCACAGAACACAAACAATCAAATGCAACTAAACATAAATACAACCATACAGCAGACATTCAATACCACCACTACCTCAACAAGTTCTCACCAACACCACCAGACAACGCCACAGCAACGCGTGGCCGGGCATAGCTAGTCATTTATAAAGATCCAGCCTGATCAGCATGCCAAACACAGTATTTGAGGATGCTGTTATGTTGGAATTAGGTCAATGATCAATTTTCCATTTGTGTCTGTAGGGAGGAGGTATTATTCAGATTGCCATGAGCCAAATTCTAAAACAAATTCATGGGTTCATCCACTACTACAGTAGTCCAGCAGTGTAACTCCAATCATATGTTTTTCTAATTTAGTCATAAATAATCTACACCATGCTTGAATCTACTTTAATATAAGGTTATGCTTTGAGAAACCATCATGGGTAGCAGATCCTCATGTGTACACATTAGAAAATAGACTAAGATTTGATGGAAGAGTTGGGTTTATTCTTCATAGATCATATCCCAGTAGAAATTTGGAAATTTGGGGATGTCCCTGGACTAGCTTTTGTACTTTCATATCATTGATCAGCTACAGGCAGTTTTGAATGAAACTAGCTGGCTTTCTTCATTTATTTTAACTGGCTGGTCTTGTCACCTTGCATATTGACTGTTGTTAGGGAATGGATGGGAAAATGTGGCTTCGTGACTTTACAGTAGCCTTTGATCTCATTTATCAAATTATCCTTCTGAAATGCTCTTCTGAGATATTTTGCAATTATTCCACTCCTACTCATAGGATCAGTTACAGAAATTAATGCTCAAGGGATAGTATTGCATAATGCCATGCAGCCTTTCTTTTTTTTGGAGTCTAACATCTTTGAAATGTGTATTATCAATATAAAACATATATTGTTATTGGCCACTGGAAGACACAAAATAATGCAAAAGAGCCAGTATGTGTTTTTCGGGGTGGGGGTGGGATATTGCTGGACGAATCTATTGTTGACTTTTGTAGGGTTGGAAAGAATATTGGCAATATTTGAAAAATGGTTGAAAAACATTTTTCTCTAAGGAGAAGAATCCCAGATTGAGAAGAATCTTGCAATTCAAGATTTATTTTGCACAAAATGTGCACATGGTTGCTTTGTACACATATTAGTATTTGCTTGTTTCAAGAGACTTCAAAAACCATAGTTCGTGAATGCTATTTGCACTTCAGAACATATTCTTTACAAAATTTGCCAGTAGTTGTTTTGTGCAGGAAACAGCATTTTCGGGGTAGGAAATAATATTTCAACATAAAAGTAGTATCTCCTGAACAGAAAATATTCTGCGTAAAATTTTCACATGGTTGATTACATAGAAAACAGCATTTCTGAGAAGAATTAATGTTTCTTCATTGAAATAGATAGATAGATGATAGATAGATGGCTTGTGCTTTTGATACAAAAGTACCCATGATTTGGAATTGTGTTTGTTGTAGCACTTTTGAAGCGAGTTCTGACATGCCTGCTACCCCCCCCCCCCCCGCCACAATATTATGAATTTGAATCAAAAGGAGCCTTCAATTCTTAAGCCTTGGATGTGTTCAGATGTAGCTGTGACTGAGCTAAAATTCACAGGGCAACCAAGCCCTGCTGAGAGGTGAGGGCAAAAACAACATTTTTAGAGATCTCAGCCTCCCCCTCCCTCCTCAGTCATCCCTGATTGGCTGGAGAGGCTGTGTCATACAATGTCGTTGTGTCAATAATAATAATAATAATAATAATAATAATAATAATAATAATAATAATAATAATATGCTTTATTGATAGCCTGTTCTATCTTCCTGAGGGGACTATCTTAAAAAATACTATCTTGGTACCAGAAAAGTTGTTTTCTTACAGAGAAATGCTGTTAAATGTGCAGCAAACATGACTTTTTCCATAATATAAATCCTGAACAAAGAAAATTATTGTCAGTTTAGGATTCTCCTTAGCATAATTTCCCAGCACTTGTGACACACGTTTTATCCCTTCCTTCTTCCAAAGTGTTTTTGAATATTTTCCCCCATTAGTACTTTTTTTGCCTTTGATACTTTGTGAAACACAGAACTATCCAAGGATTAGGATCAGAATGACACCATTACTTACAAATTCTATAACCATAGCTTTGCTTACCCATGCTCTTATTTTTTCAAAGCTCCCGAAGTGATTGGGAATCTCTCTAGATCCTTAAGTGAAATTAAATAGTATGCTTCTAGTTTAAATATAGTCAAAATACTAAGTTTACTATTATCCATGATTTGTCGTATTCATGAGGGGTCTTGGAACGTATACCCTATTGATATGAGAGTTCTGCTGTATTCCATAAAGCTTAATTTCATTCATTCATGGAGGCTCTCTAAAAAGCTAGAAATAGCTACAGTAGAGTCTCACTTATCCAACGCAAACCGGCCGGCAGAACGTTGGATAAGCAAATATGTTGGATACTAAGGAGAGAGTAAGGAAAAGCCTATTAAACATCAAATTAGGTAATGATTTTACAAATTAAGCAACAAAACATCATGTTATGCAACAAATTTGACAGAAAAAGTAGTTCAATACACAGTAATGCTATGTAGTAATTACTGTATTTACGAATTTAGCACCAAAATATCACGATGTATTGAAAACATTGACTACAAAAATGTGTTGGATAATCCAGAACGTTGGATAAGAGAGTGCTGGATAAGTGAGACTTTACTGTATAACCCTGGGCCCTGCAATCTGAAGCAGGAACTTACAATAAAAATACAGGGTGTATTTGTTTCTCACATATATTAATGCAAATATTCTCATAACCAAAACTGAAGGTGAGAATGCAATTGTTTTTGAGTCATATTTGCCAGGGCTTCCAAGGGCCAAGGAAGAGTGTGCTTTGAGGGCAAAGCCAGCGGTGGATCAGACAGCGACTCTTCATGAATTACAACAGACCATATGAGCTCATTCAAGAGTGCAGGGGAGGTCAGCATTTGCCTGGTCAATTAAATCTTTTCCTTCCCACACACAGCAAATTGAGAGCAGTTTATATGCCATATTTTAAAAAGTCACTTTGAAAATGTTTTCTAAGGAGAGACAGTATATGTCCATAAAAGATACTTATAAAACGTGTACATGTCCAGTATGCATTTATAATATATAGGAAGTGACAGAATTATTGTTCCATGTTTCATCTGTTTCTCTCCCCACACACACCAAGGACTGGAGCTAAATCAAACTTTTCAACATTAGATATTCAAGAAATGTATTTGGTTAACTCGTCTCTCTAGGGAGCATGTTTCAGCACCAGCCAGTCTTCTTGTTGCCACAGAAAACAATGTAAGCAAAACTATTGTTGGAACCATTTACAAAGCATCTTCACCGTTCCAATAGGTCTGCACACTGCCAAAAAGACATCCGTATACATACAGAAAAAGAATACGTATTTCCCCCCTGACAGGGAGGTTAATCTCCATGTCAGAAGAGTAACACGTGAAGCAGCTTTCACATGGATCTAAGGCTGTAAACAAATCAGTAGTTATTTTTAAAAAGTGGAGTGAACTTTTTAAAACTTTTATTTTGGAAATGAGAAAAACCCAGACAACCAAGGAAAAATCCTGACCAGTAATGATGGAAAATGTAACTAAGATATTATTGCAACCTCAGATTTGATTTACTATGCTTAATGGGAAAATTATTCACTCTTTCTACATTTGGCCACAAACTCAAAAGAGTTTGCCTCCCACATCTGCATGCACATTGGAGTTTTGTGGGGAAAGAGGTTCTTGCCAAAGGACCCCTCCTTTATCTCTCCACCAAAAAAGCTACACTTGGAACTGCCTTTTAAAAACAATTTAGCACATTGAGAGAGGGCATAAATGCTATTTGTGAGAAAGGGGAGGGAATAATACTTAAATCAAACTCTACTTGGCACATATGGACTTAATCAGGGATTTAATCATGTTGTGGACTGGAAATTTATCAGCCCTATCTAGCAGGACCTACGGCAAGGGATAGTGGGAACTGCAGTCCAATAATATGTGGATAGCCATGTGATTTCAACTTCTGGCAAAAATGTTTAACTTTAGACCTAATTAGAGTGAACTACGGCTCAGTTTGTTGACTTGGAAGCAGATGCTTATGCAAAAGTCACAGATTAAATTATAGTTGAGAACAGTAATTGGATTTAGTCGATATAGTCCCTTGATGTAGACATAGGCCAATCCCAGACTTTCCCATGAAGTTTAATGTTTTCTGAAACTCCTTTAACCTCACTTCTAACTATGTGTGGTCACAGCAATTGTAACACTCCATCTGGACACATCCCGGCTGACTCTACATTGCTAATCACATAAATGTACCAAAATCACAAAAGGTTTTTCTACAGTATATCTTAAAAATGCCGTGTATGCAGGATGGTAAATAAGTAAGTAAATAGAGGGAGAAAACATGGAGGCAGTGACAGACTTTATATTTCTAGGCGCGAAGATCACTGCAGATACAGACTGCAGCCAGGAAATCAAAAGACGTTTACTTCTTGGGAGGAGAGCAATGGCCAACCTCGATAAAATACTGAAAAGCAGAGACATCACACTGGCAACGAAGGTCTGCATAGTGAAAGCAATGTTATTCCCCATAGTGACTTATGGATGCGAGAGCTGGACCATAAGGAAGGCTGAGCGAAGGAAGATAGACGCTTTTGAACTGTGGTGTTGGAGGAAAATCCTGAGAATGCCTTGGACCGCAAGAAGATCCAACCAGTCCATCCTCCAGGAAATAATGCCTGGCTGCTCACTGGAGGAAAGGATATTAGAGGCAAAGTTGAAGTATTTTGGCCACATCATGAGGAGACAGGAAAGCTTGGAGAAGATCATGATGCTGGGGAAAATGGAAGGAAAAAGGAAGAGAGGACGACCAAGGGCAAGATGGATGGACGGTATCCTTGAAGTGACTGGCTCGACCTTGAAGGAACTGGGGGCAGTGACGGCCGACAGGGAGCTCTGGCATGGACTGGTCCATGAGGTCACGAAGAGTCAAAAAAGACTGAACGAGTGAGACGACGAAGTAAAAGTTTATTTGTATACCGCCCTCTCTCCCAAGAGGGACTCAGGACAGTTTCCAATGTAAAATCAGCATAAAAACATTGTACAATAAAACACTGAAACACTATAAAGCACTATAAGAGTACAAAAAAAAGCATAGCAATTGGCTAAAATAATCACATAAACAGAAACAATATAGTCGCTCAAAAACATATAAATCACAGGAAAAAAACCCACTGGGATGGAGGAGAGGATTGTCTGCCTCATATTGAACAGCAGAGTCAGGACAGAAACAAATTGTTGGGTTGGGGCCAGAGATATGAGCTCACTTTTAAAATACGTATTTTACCTTCTGGTGAATAATGTGTGAAAATTGCTTCGGAGGCTTATTGTTTGTCTATGTCACCAATACCATCAACTGATTGGCCACAATCTTACCTTCTTTCAGATATAGGTCTGATTCAAACAACAATCCCTTCAAGTGATAGCAAAAGGAGACACATCTGAAAGAATGTGGACATCCTTGGACATCATGGAGCCATACACCAGACATTTTCAGTATCTCTGCTCCCACTATTGCCCATGAGTTCAGAACAAATAAAAAAAATAACAATTTATAGTTAAGTAGATGACCTCTCCTGTTCTAATGAGGGACTTGGTTCATTCAGTGTCCAATCGAGTGGAAGAATCTCTATTCATAGTTACTGAAATGTGCATTTATCCCCTTACATTCTGTTCTAAAAAAAGGGAAGATGGGGATGCTGTCTGGTCACGTGAGCTTTCAGTGTATGAAGTGCTTGTGTGAATCTGCACTATCTGCATAAATGTCATGGGTTTCATCAACAGATTGTGGTTCAACTCTATGTATTGCAATGCCTGATATATTTTAGTCCCTCACAGGCAGTTAAAACCATTCCACTGCCTGCATGGGGCCCAAGTCAAGTGGAGCAAATAAACAGAGTCATGACATTTTCTGATGAATATGTATGCCTCAAAGTGGCAGCTGATAACATTTGACAGTGAAGAAAAATTGGAATTATGCTTTGATCCATTTCAGATTTGTCTCCGTAAAAAAAAAAAAAGGGTTATCATCAACTTGATGCTTTCAGAATGCTGAAGATCAACAGAGTTCTCTCCATGACTAACCTGACTGTCATTTGACTGCATCTGAGGCAGTGAGATGAATCACATTGTTTGTCACATTGAAAATAATAAATACTATAAATAAATACCTGTGATTTCAGGTATCTCCTGTGGATATGTGGATACTGCATATATTTCTATGACCTCTCATCCCATCTAGAAATCTAACTGGAGTTATTTATGAAGCTGAGAATCTGAATTCATCTGCACACCAAATAAAAAAGGCTGGGGAAGACTGTGGGGCCTGTTGTGCTTTGGAGGCTTCCAAACTATGTCTCCGGTAAAAATGAATTAATTCAGAACAAATCAGGGATTCTCTACTTTGTCCCAAATTACAGTAGAGTCTCACATATCCAACATAAACGGTCCGGCAGAATGTTGGATAAGCAAATATGTTGGATAATAAGGAGAGAGTAAGGAAAAGCCTATTAAACATCAAATTAGGTAATGATTAAGCACCCAAACATCATGTTATACAACAAATTTGACAGAAAAAGTAGTTCAATACACAGTAATGTTATGTTGTAATTACTGTATTTACGAATTTAGCACCAAAATATCACGATGTATTGAAAACATTGACTACAAAAATGCATTGGATAATCCAGAATGTTGGATAAGCGAATGTTGGATAAGTGAGACTCTACTGTAATTAGATAGTTGGTAAGACCCGGGCCCAAAACCAAGAGGGCACCCCACCCCCTTAAAAAAAAACCCAAAACAAGCCCTTAAAACGACTTACCCAGCCACCATTCAGGTACTCCTGAAATCTTCCTGACACGTAGAATATATATATATATATAAAGGTAAAGGTTTTCCCCTGACGTTAAGTCCAGACTCTGGGTGTTGGTGCTCATCTCAATTTCTAAGCCGAAGAGCCGGCATTGTCCATAGACACCGCCAAGGTCATGTGGCCGGCATGACTGTATGGAGCGCTGTTACCTTCCCGCCAGAGCGGTACCTATTTATTTACTCACATTTGCATGTTTTCGAACTGCTAGGTTGGCAGGAGCTGGGGCTAACAGCGGGTGCTCATTCCGCTCCTGGGATTTGAACCTGGGACCTTTTGGTCTGCAAGTTCAGCAGCTCAGCGCTTTAACACACTGCGCCGCCACCAGGGGCCCATACACATACACATACATACATACATACACACACACACACACACATATATATACACATACAAAACAGAGAAGGGATTCCCCAGAGTACAAGGGCAAGAGGCCACTATAAACCTAAATATAATACAATAATATAAACCATAAGACAGTTTTTCATATATATGCTATAGTCATAGAACATTCAATGTACAGACAAGGATTGTAGAGGTTCAAAATATACTCAATGATTCAAAATACAAGTCTCTAAACCAAAATCATAGGAAAGGCAAGAGATTCCTAAAGCAGAATCCAAAAGAATATAATCAACATGCTACAAACGCACATACTCATAGATGGCATCACTCTTATAATCAAAGTTTGTGAGTCCAATAGCATCCAGAGTTCATGTTCCACACGGGGGACTGTGTAAATCACAGATTGTAAATCCAATCCTATATGTCCAAGTGTGTAAATCCTTTTTGAATCCAAAGTTTCAAACAAATCCAAAATTTATACCCATCCACAGCTATTAAATGACTGGTTTGACTGTGTAGAGTCTTCCTCAGGTGGTGGTTTGTCAAAGTACAGAAAACATAGAATAACCAATTATCCAATGTAGCAAGTTCTTCGTGTAAATCAATTCAACGATGGAGTGGACCTACCGGGAATACATATGAGTGGCTAGAAACTCTAGTATAAAATAGAAATTACCAAGTATAGTAAAAGCATCAAAAACAGGAACATGAATACTCACGTAAACTCTCCTACAAGGGTGCTCTACTACTAGTTTGATTCCTTAGGCAAAGCCCAGGAGAAGCAGGTAGAACCTACAGTATATAGAGAGAAATTTAAAGGGGCCTGGTGTGGATATAGATGTGGCTATGTCCCAGCCAACTGTATGAACATAACTTACGGTTATGTTCATGCAAAACTGTAACACGTTTTGCATGAAAATAACCTATTTGAACTTAACAAAAGGCATACAGGGGCTCGCAGGAAACATTGAAATGAAATACAATCATTGAGACCCTTAGGGTGAACAGTTTTAAGATTAAAAATCCAGAAGGTTTCACGTTGTTGAAGTTTAGTGCATAAATCTATGTTTGGAGAGGAAGCAACTACCTCTAAGACTAAGATCCGAAATTATTCAGGACTATGGTTCATGACATTGAAATGTAATGTGGAAAAATCCAAGACGAGAGTTAGGTTTTAGGTAAAGCCCCAATTGCATAATGTAAAATTTGTTCCATCCTTAACCTTGTAAAAAAAAAAAAGGTAAAGGTTTCCCCTGACGTTAAGTCCAGTAGTGACCGACTCTGAGGGTTGGTGCTCATCTTCATTGCTAAGCCGAAGAGCCGCCGTTGTCTGTAGACACCTCCAAGGTCATGTGGCCGGCATGACTGCATGGAGAGCCGTTACCTTCCCGCCGGAGCGGTACCTATTGATCTACTCATATTGGCATGTTTTCGAACTGCTAGATTGGCAGAAGCTGGAGCTAACAGCGGGCGCTCACATTGTTTCCTGGGGTTTGAACCTGGGACCTTTCAGTCTGCAAGTTCAGCAGCTCAGCGCTTTAACGCACTTCGCCACCGGGGCTCCTTATAGACCATTTAATTATTAACTTAATTAGTAACTTAATTCTGATGAAATAATGCTGAAACTCCAGCTGAAATCAATCACATTCATTAAAAACAATACATTTAATTATAGTAGCGAAGATACAACTGAAGGGAGTGTGGATGGTTGGAGCTTCTCACTGCTTCTTGATAAGTATGTGGAAGATTGTAGCTTAAGACACTTTGAGGGCAGAGATAGTGAGGAATCATTAAAGGGAATGTTTTCTGTAACCTGAGGTTAAATTAAATGCAGAAGATTACATTATTATTGAAAAATACACACAGAAGGTCTGCAGCTTACATAATGGGCCCTTAATGGAGCTCTCTGATCATATCAGTGCTGTTTCTCATTTCAGTTTTACTGCTTGTTATTATCAGAAAATGGTTGCAGCATGTATTTAGTTAGCAATCCACCTTCAATAACGAGATAAGCACTTTCTTCCTGTTTTTAGCAAATGATTTTTTAAAAACTTAAGTAGTTACTTGGGAGTAGTCAAGATTGTAGCCCCTCATTGGCAACCTAATGCAAAACTATAATAGCTCTGCAACACAAAAAATCCCACCACTCATGGCCACATTTTTCTGTACATGGCTAATATCTGGGCAATGATATGGAATTGACTGGGGCAAGCAATTCATCTTCCTAATTTGATTTATAGGGCATTACAGTCCTTTTGCTGAGAAGACAGCATGTATTATAATTGAACATTGCAAATATGTGCTCCCCAGTTGCTCCCTGTTAAAATAGTGTGGTGGTGTTTCATGTACTTTTTCATCTTTAAGCTATTCCCCGAGCATACAGTTATCGTTATTTATTTATTTATTTATTTACAGTATTTATATTCCGCCCTTCTCACCCCGAAGGGGTCTCAGGGTGGATCACATTATATACATATAGGGCAAACATTCAATGGCCATATACACATCGAACCGAGACAGAGACAGACAGACGCAGAGGCAATTTAACCGTCTCCTGAGGGGATGTTCGATTCTGGCCACAGGGGGGAGCAGCTGCTTCATCATCCACTCTGATGGCACTTCCTCATTCCAATGTCGTAAATTAGTTAAACTTGCCTCCCCACTTTTATAAGTGGTACCTTATCTCCTACTTGATAGATGCAACTATCTTTCGGGTTGCTAGGTCAGCAACGAGCAGGGGCTATTTTTTTATTTTTTAATTGACGGGTGCTCACCCCACCACGGGCTGGCCTTGAACTCATGACCTCATGGTCAGAGTGATTTATTGCAGCAGGCTGCTCTCCAGCCTGCGCCACAGCCCGGCCCCTAGTCTTAAACAACACTAATTCTCTGGCTTAGAAGAGGTATGATAAAATCAATTTGGGAATGTCTATAGCTGCTCTATCTTCCCAAGGACACATATAGTTAAGGCTATTAGGCTTAACTTTGCCAAAACGTTTCAAAAGGTTGCCAGATAGTTGAACTTAGTTTTGAAAAAGAAAACAAAATTTTCAGTACTCTTCATAGTCTTTTTTGGGGGGGGAGGGGGCAGAAAACTTGTTCACATATGGGTTTGTGCGCTTGTGTGTTTTGGCAAGATGTCACTTGGCTTGGTGAGATTCATCAGCCACGAAGGCTTTCTAGGATTACACTTATGAGGTTTCTAAATTGTCTAGCCCAACTCAATTGTTTTGGATTGTGCTGTGGTGGAGACAGGGAACTATTCAGTGGCTTGTCTCCTATCCCACTATTATTCTTTGATGGTCCTGAGTGGGAGGAACTCCCGTGTACAAAACTGCATTCCAAAATCCAATGGTACAAGTTGTAGAATGGTAGAAGCATCCTTAGACGCTGCTGCAGGGAGTAAGGCCTATAAAATGCAGGTAGAATTAATGCTATTAAACACCACATTAACTACCATGACTCAATACTATGGAATCAGGGGATTCAAAATTAGGTGATAAACCAGCACATTTTGGCAGAGAGAGCTAAAGTCCTTTTAAAACTGAACTTCCATGTATCCATAGCATTGAGCCATGGTGGTTAAAGTGGGGTCAAACTACAGTAGAGTCTCACTTATCCAACATATACGGGCCAGCAGAACATTGGATAAGCGAAAATCTTGGATAATAAGGAGGGATTAAGAAAAAAGCCTATTAAACATAAAATTACATTATGATTTTACAAATTAAGCACTAAAACATGCTTCACAACAAATTGACAGAAAAAGCAGTTCAATACATAGTAATGTAGTAATTACTGTATTTACGAATTTAGCACCAAAACATTGCAACATTTACTACAAAAACATTGACTACTAAAAGGCAGACTGCGTTGGATAATACAGAACATTGGATAAGTGAAGCTTGGATAAGTGAGAGACTACTGTATTACTTCTTCAATGCAGATACATCCTTTGACATGTCTTCTTTTCATTCGTATTCACTAGCATGCCTAGTTCTGCTCACTGACACTGGTGTATATACTCTGCTAATTTATTAACATACACATGGTTGTTAAGATCTTGCTTAGCAGATATATGTGATCACATTTCACGTAATAGTCATAGAAAAATGAGAGCTATTTAAAGAACTATTCAATGTTTTGGCCATATAAGCATATATATCACTTTCTATCTGGAGTATTACTTTGTAGATCACTACACCACTCAAAACAACAACCTGAAATAATAGTCATTCCCTAATAATTGTCAAGACCCAGGCTACGGAGCACCAATAACCATGCGCAGAGGCCAGATTCTATCTAATATCTTTATTAAAGGAATATATAAAGTCAATAAAAACAAGTGAAGAAATAAGTTCAGAAGTAGACCTTTCAGGAAAGGTCAAATATAGTCCAGAAAAGCAATGTCCAATATGTGATATTAGAGTCCAAAGTTATAATCCAATAACCGAAACACACACTTTGCCAAGCAAAGTGTGGGGAAATGACAAGGTCCTTTAGTCCAATGGAGCTTGACAACAAGGCTGAGAAACAAACTAGATTCTTGGCAAACAAGACTTGATACGAGGCAACAAGAAGCAAGAAGCGAGAACAAGGTCCGTGGCGAGGTCCGAGGAACAAGGCAGGCTTGGAACAAGAACAAGGTCCTGGAAACAAGGAACTGGAGTTGCGTAGTCCACACACGATCTCACTCCTGAAGCTGACGAATTGACTCCGCAAGGATCCCCTTGCGGTAAAACAGCTATATAGGATCTTGTTTTCCCGCCAAGGAACACTTTCCCTGGGGAACAAGAGGTGAAACCCAAACTGTGTCCAGATGCATGACTCCTTAAGATTTCCCAAGGGAAACAGGCTTAATCAGCTAATTGTCTGGCAGCGATTCTGGCGCTTCGGCGATTCGCCTCCCTAGCGCCTCTATCTCGATTATAATTATCCCGGCGAGAGAAGGGGGGAGAATTCTGCCCAAGGCTTGTTTGGCTGACTTCTTGAGGGCAAACATCCTGCAGGTGCAGGGGCTCCGATTCTGGCTGAATCGGTGGGAAACCAAAGTTTTCCTCTTCATCTGCCACAATAGTACTAGGAACGGGACTACATGGCCCATGAGACATCACAATAATACATTTGATAGCTACAGTAGGTAAAATTGTAAAGCCCTCATTGCAGACAACTTTGGTTACCGACGGAAATGTCACTGTCAGAGCAGTTCAATAAAAGTGAAGTGATCTCAGGATAATTATACCTGCCTACAATTTACCCAGTTTGATGGTCCCAGGGCTCTTGAACACCAGGAGATTTTTTCCCCTCCTGAGAAAAATGATAAAGTGTTTTATGGCCCTTGTATTATGTCCTTCATTTAGAATGATGAAGCTACCTAGGTAAGGGTTTGTTCGGTTGTCACTATAGAAATAGTGCTATTATTTTCCCCAGTGGTCTTAATGGAAAAACCATCCTATTCCAGAAAATGAGCATTTGAAAATAGCTTTCTGTCACCCCAATGCTATCTCTTTCCTTCCCAGAAGCCCGGTGAAGCGGAATGCTTTGCCAGGGTTTTATGATGAGGTCTTTACTCCTGGGCTGCACTTGCATTGTAGGAATAATGCAGGTTGTTACCCCTTTAACTACAATGGCTCAATGCTATGGAATCCTGGGACTTGTAGTTTGGTGAAGCACTACCTTTTTTTGGCAGAGCATGCTAAATACCTTGTAAAATAGCAATTCCCAAGACACTATAGCATTTAACCATGGTAGCTAAACTGGTGTTAAACTGTGTTGATTCTATAGCGTAGAGAGGCATTGCGAAGATGCAATCTCCAAAGGCTCAGAGAGGAGACCTTTTACTTTTTTTCTTTCTTCTTCTTCACTTTAGATGGTAGCGTAACTTAGTTTATATGTGACAGAGGCTTAGATGTTGGAGGAACAATAACAAGTTTATTCAGGCACAGAGCTTAGTGGTTACAATTTTGTTTCTCACTTAGAGGCACTTTTATTAACAATTACAATACTAGAATAAGGTGAGTCAAACTCCCTAAAGTGTCACTTCTTTTACTTAAAGTAGTTAGAACTTCATCCTCTGCTACTTTTAAACCGCAGTCACCCCTGTGATATACGATCACAGATTCTCTGTTCCTTACCAGGACACAGACTACACCAAATAAGTCACCAAACTTATTTTAAACTGACTCAAAATGAACAATTGAGTCTCGCTTGATCCCCTCAACCTAGGATCAATCTTCCCTGTGCCTCATCAGAGCACAGACTGAATCCCTTTTTTAAACTCTGCACTTCTTCACCAAAATTGCAGTTGACTCCGCCTACTTCTCCATGGCAACCAGCCTCTGAGTGCAGAGAAGCAATAACTGTAATACTTACCCTTTTAAAACACAAACACACAATTAAACATAACATCTATAAACCAAAAATTCATACTTCATTACAGGCATCAATTAAGGTTCTCAGGTGGGCCCTCCAACCTGCTTCATCTCTAGCCATTTTACATCAGCATCATTTCAGTACAGAGATGTTCCAAATATTTCCGAAATGAGACAGTTCATTTTGGATGCACACTTCGTCCAAAGATAACTCACAGCCTTAACATTTTTACTCTTCTGAGTTATTTTTATATTTATGCCACCTTTTTGAAATTGTGGATATTCTGAAATAAAAAACCAGCATAGCTGCTGTGATATTCTGGGCAATTATCTGGTAATGAGTTCATTTTTCAAAAGGTCATTTGTAATCTTTAGCCTTGTGGTGATATTAGGAGGCAATTCTTTAAATATTCTTGTATGTAATTCCCACATGAAACAGAAAACCCTGGCAATTACTGACTGACCCAAGTGAGGTTGAATGTGAACCATAGCTTCTATAAGCTTACTCTCTGTAATAAAAAGCAGAAATAGTAAGCACTGATGACAAATTTAAACTTATATTTACTAGAGGAATTATAGAATTTAACAGCAAATGGAATTTCACTAACATAGTAAAGAACTGATATTTTAGTAGGTTACTGCAGTATGGCCATGAATGCCATCCAAGCTGCCATGCCAAAGGTATTTGGCCTTGACCCGATGGGAATCCCTTTTCAATCAGTTTCTAAATGATTCAAAAAGCATTTGGCTTCAGTATGATATTCCATCACAATCTGGGTCTATTTATGAAGCTTTCGATATTCAGCATCTCTTGGTCCAAGTTTTGCTTGTACCATGCTATAGTGCCAAATGGGAAGCATCATTTCAAGCTTTGCTTGTCTTTTGGAAAGTAACTTGTGTAAAAGACGGGCCAAGAGTTGGAAGTCCTTTAGCAATGCATTGCCAAGTGGCATACTCCATTGTGATCCTTTTCCATTTTCCTGTTTTTAATATTATGCTTCAGAAGGGTTCCTGTAAAAGCAATCATTTGGAGAATGACTTCATACTATTACCCGGCGACATGATTTCTGGAAAAAATTGTTCACACAAAAACATACGTTATGTAGTGAAACCATTTTTCAACCATCACAATATTTCATATGGCTCATCACTCTTTGTTGTTTTTGTAATTCTTCTGCTTCATTGTTCTCATATCTCCATTGTTTTAAATAATAGCATGTCCTACAAACCATTTGGCAAATTACAATGTAGTATAGTTAATGGTCCAGAACTTTGAAATCTTAAATCAATATGTTCTTTTTACGGGCGTTGTTGATTCCCTTACCTTTTATCTTTTTTCTGGAAAACCTTTCATAAAATATCTTCCAAAGATTGTTCACACATGATTTGTTTAATCAATCTAATTCTATAGTTTTGTGATTATACATACAAGAGACAGGAGGAAGTTTAGCTATTTTAAAATTCTTTCTCTCAGTGAAAGAGATTTCTGTTGCAGTATCTGCAGATCTTCTTACATATCCTTGCAATAATATTTTATTTAAGAAGACCAAGATATTGGCTCCCATTCAGTATTGTAGAATATCAGGAGTTGACCTTTGACAACCTCAGAAAAAGAGGGAGGTTTTACATGACAATTTGTCATATTGTACTACTATTGTATCAGAATTGCTGTGAATCTGTTATATTTATGTTACCATATAATTCACAGAAATATAGAGTTGGAAGGGCCATTCAGTTCAAGCCATTGCCATGCTAGAATATACAATAAAATCACTCCTAACAAATGGCATTCCAGCCATTTGTTAGGAGTCCACCACACTCCAAGGCAGGGTCTTCAACTGATGAACAGCTTGTATCATCAGGAAGTTCTTCCTAATGTCTTTGTGGTTTGAATCTATTACTCTGTGTCTTAGCATGGTTCTACACAGAGACGTAAAAGGTAAAGGTTTCCCCTGATGTTAAGTCCAGTCATGTCTGACTCTGGGGGTTGGTGATCATCTCCATTTTTAAGCTGAAGAGCGGTGTTGTCCGTAGACACCTCCAAGGTCATGTGGCTGGCATGACTGCATGGAGCGCCATTACCTTCCTGCCGGAGTGGTACCTATTGATCTACTCACATTTGCATGTTTTCGAACTGCTAGGTTGGTAGGAGCTGGAGTTAACAGCGGCTGTTTACGCCGCTCCCGGGGTTTGAACAGAGAAATCATGCAAGCTAAAACCTGCATAAAAGGACACTGGTTCTGGCCTGGATGGTGGTCCAATACAGACAACCTGAGGTGCTGAGGTAGCAGGACAGTATCCCTACAGCCTAGCCATGTAGAACGCAGTTCAGCACTGGGGTCCAGCTGCCTCCCCACATCCCTGTCACTGCCAACTACAGCAGCAACAGGGGACCCACCTGTTGCTGGACAGTTTTCCTGTTTCCATGCCATGTGATTGACAAAAGAACTTGGGAAGAGCAAAGGGTAAGTTTCCCTCTCCCTTTCCCCAGTCTCCTTTGCCAGTCATATGGCATGGAACCAGGAAAGTAGACTGCCAAAGAGCAAGTAGACCCCTTGTTTCTGCTATTGTTGACAGTGGTTGACACAGAGAGGATGGGAAGGGACAGCCATCCTGTGTCCCTGGTCCTCCAGAGCCTGGGGGCCCAGGATAGCTGTCGGGACATCTGCAGCTGGTTCCACACAGGAACCATCTAGAATCATATAATCATAGAATACTAGAGTTGGAAGAGACCTCAAGAGACCAGTCCAACCCCCTGCCAAGACGCAGGAAATCGCATTCAAAACATCCCCAACAGATGGCCATCCAGCCTCTGTTTAAAAGCCTCCAAAGAAGGAGCCTCCACCACAGTCCTGGGGAGAGAGTTCCACTGCCAAACAGCTCTGTGGTTGTCTGCATAGATAGAACACAGGGGAAAGCCCAAAACCTGATGCAGAATTTGAGCTTTCCCTAGGTTCATCTGGGTCAGTTCACAGGTGTGTTGTGGCCGTCTTTGAGCTGATCCGATCCTACACTGACCTAATCTCTGGAGCAGCAGAAAAGAAATTTGCTCCCTCCAAATATTTTAACTTGACTAGCATGTCTTCTCTTAACCTCCTCTTCTACATTATAGCTAAAAACGCTCAGCTCACTAAGCCACAACTTATAGGGCTTGACTTCTAGACATTTTACCACTTTTGTCACCCTTCCTCTGGATGTGTTTCAGCTTGTCGACATCCTTTTTGAACTGTGGTTCCCAGAACTGGATAGTTGATTTATAAATAAATAAGGTAAGGTAAAGGTTTCCCATGACGTTAAGTCCAGTCATGTCATGGGGGTTGGTGCTCATCTCCATTTCTAAGCCGAAGAGCCGGCATTGTCTGTAGACACCTCCAAGGTCATCTGGCCGGCATGACTGCATGGAGCGCCGTTACCTTCCCGTTGGAGCGGTACCTATTGATCTACTCACATTTGTATGTTTTTGAACTTCTAGGTTGGCAGGAGCTGGGGCTAACAGCAGGTGCTCATTCTGCTCCCAGGATTTGAACCTGGCACCTTTCGGTCTGCAAGTTCAGCAGCTCAGCGCTCTAACACACTTCGCCACCAGGGCTCCTTTATAAATAAATAGCACATGTTAATTTGAAATCTCAGTTGTGGGGTTAAAATGAAAGCAGTAATTCTATCCATTGTAATTTTGTGGTAGCAGAAGTTCTCAGGGCATCAGCATGCATCTACTTATACTACTTAAAAAATTCCATAGTGTTGAGCCATGGCAATTAAAGTGGCCTCAAACTACATTAATTCTATAGTGTAGATGCACCCACTGTCCCACAGACTTGGAAACTACCTGCCTCTGCTGTAGGAAGGGGTGAGAGCTAATCCTCCAGATGTCTTGGACTTCAACTCCCAGAAACCCTTGTTGGCACAATAAGATGCAAGAGATGATGAAGATTGGTCTAAAATATTCAGTGGCCAGAAGTTTTGTGATCCCCTAGTATATTGGCTCTTAACTACCACAGAATAGGAGAGGTGTAGGTTCAAACATAAACTGGTTGATTCCTGCCCTGTGCATATTAATTAATTAATTTTAACCTGTGCGTGTAAAGGCTTAAACATGTTCAAATACTGCAAAAGGCCCGACTTCTGCTCCTGGCTGGCATACTGGTTGCTCTTGGGCCCACCTAGCTTTGCCATTGCATTTGTAATTTGGGGACTGCCTGTAATAGATGCACACCACCACCACTGCCCAATAAACTATGTACAGTTTAAAATTACCTATGAAATTCTGAAGGGAAAGGAAAAGATTGCCATATAGAGATCATAAACTACTTGTACCAGCAATTGAAAGGTTCATGCTCTGAAAATGTATCTCCCTTGGGAAGCATACTTTATGTCATTTATGATTCTTGCAGTTTTATTTGTTTTGTTTGTAAATGGTTTCCAACCGATACAGCTTATTTGCTTTCTTCTCATTTTTAAAGATGATTACGCAGTACTGGTGGGCCTTTATTTGCCCCTCTCTGCTCTATCATATTTTTAAAACATCTCAGGAACCATAGAGGTTACTCCAAGTATGTTTTAATGATCCGAGTTCAAATGTCATTTCTTGGAGTTCAAGTGGCTTGAATGAATATTTCATTCACTGCACTTAGTTTTTGAAAGTATTTTTTAACAACTGGGGAAATTGTATGTTTCAACAGAAGAAATCTCAAGTAACAGGCAGTGGGACAAGATCTGCATATGTCAGGAGAAGACCACAATGAGGAAAATATTGGTTTGGTCTAGTTTTGGAGAGAAAGCAGTGTGCTTTCTGAATAATTTTATCTACTCCTTCATCATTGTTTAGTCAATCATTGTTTAAGTGCTGAGTCAGAGTATAAAAAACCAGACAGCATCAGCTTTTGAATAACTAGGGCAGGAAAAAATATCTCACAAGCGTCTGGAGCCCAAAGGAGCACAACGGTGTCCCCACCCTCCCCATACGGCCCCTCATTTCACCCCAAAACACATCAAAATAATGTCTTGGGAGGTTGATCTATTATTTTGGAGCAGAATGGAGCTTTCAATGGAAGGGCCTGAGCATGGGGGACTGGGGGCTGGCTCCATGCCCTCCTGGGACAACCTCCTACCCAGGAGGGCATGAAGCCACCCCCCCCCCAGGAAAACTCAGGTTTTGGGGTGGGTGTGTGGATTAAATCTCAAAGGATCTGGGATATAATATCCCCATTCCTCCTTGGATTTACCCATGTCTGAAAGAACCCATTTTTTCTTCTTTCTTAGGATGCTATTGAATTAATGCAGTTTGACACCACTTTAATTGCCATGGCTCAATACTATGGAACCATGGGAGTTGAACTTTATAAGGTTTTTAGCCTTCTCTCCTAAAGAGTGTTGGTGCCTCACCAAAGTACAACTCCCAGGATTTGAGAGTACTGGGTCATGTCAGTTAAACGTAGTTTCAAACTATAATAATAATAATAATAATAATAATAATAATAATAATAACAACAACAACAACAACAACAACAACAACAACAACTTTATTTTTATATCCCGCCCCATCTCACCGGAGGGACTCGGAGTGGCTTACATGGGGCCATGCCCAACAACAATACAATAACAGCAATAAAACAAGATCAGCAATAAAACAATGTCATATCAATAAAAACATAACATCAATGAACAGTTATAAAAGTCAGCGCATGGCGTAAAATGGTTAAAAACAGGGCTAAAAACACAAAGCTGGGCCCAGAGGAAAAACTTCAGCGTGGTAGAGGTAGTTACACAATTTAAAATCAATAAGGTGCAAAATAATCGTGGCCAGGCAACCTAATATCACATGAGCAGGAAAATCGACCCTATAATAATTAGCCCTCAAAGGCTTTTTGGAAGAGCCAGGTCTTAAGGCTGTTCCGGAAGGAGAGGAGGGTAGGGGCCTGCCTGATCTCCCTAGGGAGGGAGTTCCAAAGCCGGGGGGCCATGATGGAGAAGGCCCTCTCTCTTGTCCCCACCAGCCATGACTGCGAAGGTGGTAGAAGCGAGAGGAGGGCCTCCCCCGACGAGCAGAGAGAATGTGCAGGTTCGTAGGGGGAGATGCGGTCTCTAAGGTAGGTGGGTCCCAAACCATTTAGGGCTTTGTAGGTGATAACCTGCACCTTGAATTGGGCCCGGAAAATAAACGGCAGCCAGTGGAGCTCCTTAAACAGAGGCATTGAACGCGCCCTGTAAGTTGCTCTGGTTAGAAGCCTGGCTGCCGAACGTTGGACTAATTGTAGTTTCCGGGCCGTCTTCAAAGGCAGCCCCACGTAGAGCGCATTGCAATAATCCAGTCTAGAGGTAATTAAGGCATGGACCAGCGTGGTCAGATCAGGCTTCTGGAGGTATGGTCGCAGCTGGCGCACAAGTTTTAATTGTGCAAAGGCCCTCCTGGCCACGGCCGACACCTGAGCCTCAAGAGTCAGCCCCGAATCCAGGAGGACCCCCAAACTGCGGACCTGTGCTTTCAGGGGGAGTGTGACCCCGTCAAGCACAGGTTGCCACCCAATACCTCGATCAGATGAACGACTGACTTGGAGGACCTCTGTCTTGTTGGGATTAAGTCTCAGCTTGTTCGCCCTCATCCAGGCCAATACAGCGACCAGGCACTGGTCCAGAATCTGAGGGGCTTCCTTGGAATTTGGTGGAAAAGAGTAGTAGAGTTGGGTGTCATCCGCGTAGAAATGGCACCGTACTCCAAAACTCCAGATGACCTCTCCCAGCGGTTTCATGTAGATGTTAAAAAGCATGGGGGATAGAATAGAACCTTGCGGGACCCCACAGGTCAAAGGTCAGGGGTCCGAGCAGGTGTCCCCCAGCTTCACCAACTGGGAACAGCCCTCCAGGAAGGACTGGAGCCACTGCAGTGCAGTACCCCCAAGGCCCATCCCAGAGAGCCGACCCAGAAGGATACCATGGTTGATGGTATCGAAAGCCGCTGAGATGTCCAAGAGAACCAGCAGGGTCACACTCCCCCTGTCCAGTTCCCTGCGGAGGTCATCCACCAAGGCGACCAAAGCCATCTCGGTACTGAACCCAGGCCTGAAGCCAGACTGCGATTGGTCCAGAAAATCCGTATCTTCCAAGAATCCCTGGAGCTGAGAAGCTCCAGGGATTCTACATTAAATTACATTAATTCTACAGTGTAGATGTACCCTTAGTCATGCAGCCAGCAGTAGCAGACCACATCTTTTTTCTTGCCCAGATCTGTAGTTCATTAGAATCATAGAATCATAGAATAGTAGAGTTGGAAGAGACCTCATGGGCCATCCAGTCCAACCCCCTGCCAAGAAGCAGGAAATCGCATTCAAAGCACCCCGACAGATAAAAAAATGTCTTTAATGTGTCCTTTATACTATTCATTCTGAGACTAGCTGTTCTTACCATTTCACAGAAAGCGGTAATAGTGAGGAATGCTGAGAAATGCAGCTCACCAACATCTAGAGGGCTACACAATACACACCACTGGCATATACCATGCATTTTTTTGGAAACTGAGCATTTCAACTGTGATCTAGGTCTTTATGCCCAGGACGTGATATCAAGTAACAAAACAGATAAAGGTTATAATCCTCTAACCCTTACTTGAGAGGCAAACTCCACTGAACTCAATAAGACACATATCAGAGTAGACACATATAGACTTCTCCCATAAATCAATTATGAGGCTTCAGATGGAAGTTGTACTAAGAAATATATCTCCCTCTTCTGTTTATAATCATAGCTGTACTCTCTGCTTCAGAGAAAATGGGTTTACAATCATATATCAGAAGCTAAGATAGAAATCCAATCAAAACCCATTGCAAACTGTTTAGTATATCATGCCAATGTACAAGGACTGCAAGGCTATATATATATATATATATATATATATATATATATATATACACACACACACACACACACACACACACACACACACACACACATACATACAACATTGGAAATATGCCATTGGAAATATGCCATTGGAAGTAAAATCACATTCAGTTCCAGGATGAGAGGAAAGAAATGGGTTTCTATTGATTTTCTTGACATTACTGATTCTCCCTTACATGGGAAAGGTATGTGATTTTTTAAAATATATATCCAGTTTCACATTCTGGCTTGCCTTTTGGTACTGTCAATCCTGGTTTGTACTTGAATGGGAAACCACCAATAAATACCAAGTGCTGTGGACTATATTTCAGAGAAAAGAACTAGAAAAACCACCTCTGAGGATGCCTTGTCTAAGAAAATCCCAGGAAATTCATGGGATCACCATAAGTTAACAGTCAACTTGAAGACACTTACTACTTACACACATTTAAATTCAATGAGTGTGGTCAGAAAGAGAAAAACTTCATAAAGTGAAGTCTCTTAAATGGACATAAACTAGAAGAAATCTTTTCTAAATGGGTTTTGCATTTTTTGGGAGAATTCAGTGAGGTTTTCTAAGCCAATTTAAAGCATTACATAAGTGAACTTACAGTTTGGGTTACTTTTAGTTGTACAGCTGCACCATGAAATCATTTTTAAAGTCTGTAAAGCTTCATAAAAAGCAGACATAAAAGGGAGAAAGTCTTTCCCCATCTTAATTGCTACATATTTTATAGATCAATCTTAGATTAGGAACTATTTGAAGATATTTAAGTAATTAATCATCATAAACCCCATACTTAATGGTTCTTACTTCATTCTAGATTATAGTTAATCCTTGTGACTGAAAAATATATACTTAGATATTCATGCCATGTGGAAAATATTTACACTGCTGAAAGGCACTATCTGCTTGATATAGAATAGAATGCAAGTAAGAGGATTCCAGCTAAACATTTGAAGAATTTCCTGATGATAAGGGCAGCTCAGCAGTGAAATGAAACTCTGATTCAGTGGTGTACTCTACTTCGTTGGGGTTTTTTGGGCAGATGTTAGTTGGCCATCTGCAAAAAATACCTTAGTTGTGAATTCCTGCATTGCCACAAAGTGGTACCATGTGCATCTTAGAACACCTTTCAATTTAACACTTCTATAATTCAATATTATCTCAATTGCAAATACAGTAGAGTCTCACTTATCCAACATTCTGGATTATCCAACACATTTTTGTAGTCAATGTTCTACTTTAATGTGAAATAATTATTGGGATATGCAGAACAATATAATCTCTAAAACCAGGACAGTAAATAAAGAGCAACACTCTGAAAGCAGGGAAATTGGAAATTCCACAAAGGAAACAATCAGGGCCAGCTAACACCTCCCAAGAAAGGATTTTTCCAGAAAGGAAGCTGAGAAGGGAGTGAAGCACTGTGTATTACCAAAGTCATTATTATTACTATCATTACTACTGTTATTATTATTATTATTATTATTATTATTATTATTATTATTATTATTGTGTTGCGGTAATTTGATGTGTAATAGGCTTTTCCTTAATCCTTCCTTATTATCCAACATATTCGCTTATCCAACATTCTGCCGGCCCGTTTATGTTGGATAAGTGAGACTCTACTGTATGAAGAAGTTTGCTCATTTACTAAACTCTTTTAAATTGTATTGAAACACTGCCCAGACCAGTCAAATCCAATTAGTATCATTAATACCAACTTGAAGCAATGTTCCCAGTTTTGAAAAGATCAAAAAATGTTGACATGCACAGCTGACAATCAGAAAGTAGCCATTAACAAAATTGTGATCTACCCAAAGGCCAAATGAAAGGATTGATTTCAGTTTGCTGTGTTTCTCTACAAATTAACATATTGCCCACATTCATAAATTACATGATGCACATATTTCTGTATTGATAAAGGGTCCATACCGTAAAATATGGCATTTTTTGGCATTTTGTTTAATTTATATTCTAAACCACAAATAAAGCATCCTTGATATATTGGTTTGAGTGCTGGACTAGCCACCCCATTACTTACTTACTTACTTACTTACTTACTTAGGTGATCCCTCGTTGTTCGAGGATGATGGTCCTCCATTTCTTGGAGGACGCTTGTACGTGATTTTTTTTAATGTGTGGAGGTCGATGCACGGCCGGTCAACACACAGTCTTCACAGATTGAGGTCCCAGCAGTGGTGTGATTAGCACAACGAGAGTGGCTTCTCAGTCTGTTGCAGCCTTCTTCCGCCTTCACAGCCATTGTAACATGTACCATGTTATCCTCCGCCTGCTCTGCTGTTGAGGTCTTTGGGTCTTCGGATTGTTCTTGGTCTGGATCCTCCCCTGTGGCCACTCCTGGGAGTGTGTGACTCCCGTGGTTGTGCCCTCAGGTTCATTGGAACACGCAAGCCCCCTCACCACGTCAAGGTGACAATCCATCGAGGGGTGAATTTAGCATCTCAGTATGCTGCCAGGATGCTTCCTCCTTGGTGCCCCATGCTTCCCATTTCATGACGTATGGTGACTTCCAGCAGGGCTCTTTGGAGGAAGTTCTCTGGCAGCATGGCTGGACGCTTCCTTCAGAACATGGGAGGCTTTCCGCGTCCCATAGACAAATACGGGACCACCACGGGGGGAAGCTGCATGGTGATGTTTCCCCATGTGAGATGGGGAAGCATTGGTTGTGAGTGAGGCAGGGTGCAGGATTTCCCCGCTGGCCTGCCAAATCGCCATATAGGGTGGCAAATCGCTCCACAGAACCTCATTCATATAATGAGGTCTGAAGACATAAGAGTTCATCTTCCTGATAACCATGAAAACTTGCTGGGTGACTCTCCATCCCAGAAAACTCTGTGAAAGCATCACCATAATTCAGAAATGATGTGAAGGCACACAAAAATAATAACAATCAGTTCTATAAGGAAGAAGCTTTCCATCCTTCCAATGAGGGACATCCAATTTATTAAAGAACATCAGACAATCATAATATAGAATCTACTACTTCACATTTTCCCCACTTCCAGCACTTTTTAAAACTCATATCCTTTTTATCCCAAATGTGAAGACATTTGCAAATATTGAAAGATTATCAAAAAAAGAAACAAAATGAAATCCACAGCCTACCTGTATGTATGCCTTCAAGTCATTTCTCAGTTATGGCAATCCTATGGCAACCTTATCATAGAAGCTAAGAATTTTTTTTGCAGACCGAAAGGTCCCAGGTTCAAACCCCGGGAGCGGTGGGAGCGGCCGCTGTTAGCTCCAGCTTCTGCCAACCTAGCAGTTCGAAAACATGCCAATGTGAGTAAATCAATAGGTACCGCTCCGGCGGGAAGTTAACGGCACTCCATGCAGTCATGCTGGCCACATGACCTTGGAGGTATCTACGGACAACGCCGGCTCTTCGGCTTAGAAATGGAGATGAGCACCAACCCCCAAAGTCAGACATGACTGGACTTAATGTCAGGGAAACCTTTACCTTTACTAAGAATATTTAATTTGTTCAAAATAACCCAGTTGGTTTTCATGACTGATCAAACCCTGCTCACCATAACTGTAGTAAAATGCTTAAACCAGTACCCCACACAGACTCCCCTCACATCAGTTATATCCTTGGTAGACTTAGGACATTGGGACCCTAAAAAGGCTGCTCAGGTGAGATCACTAAGATTTTCATTTCAAGCTCCTAAAAATTTAAACCAATAGGGTTTTACTAATTTTATTTGTATGTATCCTTTTGTCTGTTTTAATGTGTTTGTCATGGCATTTAGATAGTATATAAAAGAAAAGTTCCATAAGAATTAGAATAAAATCAATAAATAACCAACACTATCTAAATTAGAATACATTCATTAGATTGCATGGGACTGGACTGTTTTAATCAATTATGTTCTTTAAGAAATTCAAGTCACCATTCTAAACTTGGGGTGGGCAAAGTACGCAACCAGGGAGTCCTCAAGTGTTTGGGCCTACAGCTCCTAGAAATCCCAGCCAGTTTATCAGGTTTTAGGATTTCTGGGAGTTGAATGCCAAAATATCTGGGGACCCACGGGTTGAGAACCACTGGGCTACATCATACTCCACTGATGTTTTTATGGCCACTGACATCTTCATTATCCTCATCCAAATCTTTTTCTGGCTCGAAAAGAGACTGACAGGAATCTCCCAGAAGTATCCAATAGAAATTATTTTCCCTTTAAATAGATAGGAAGGTGCCCCTTCCTATCTATTTAAATTTAATATTTTTAAACTATCTTTGAGAACTTTTGGTCACTTTGAGTTTTTACTTTTCAGTACTCCATGTCCAGAAGGTCTTGGGACACAAAAGTCACTCCAATATTTCCCACAGTTGCTCATTCTTGTTTTGAACAGACTGACTTTGTATTCAGAAAAATGTGAATAATCTGCTAACATGGATTTATATTTGGACAGCTAGGCATACTGGCAAAAAGTGTCTGCACATAAACACCATGGTCATAGTCACAGTTACTTAAGATTAAACCTTATACATTTCAGTAAAATTTACTTCCATGTTTTGGATAGGATTAAATCTGGCATTTGATCTCTTGGCACTTTCCTTGCTACTCTCACCAGTTTTGAAAATAATCCTGTACTTTTGGGAATCGCCTGCTACAGTTATGGTTGGAAAGGTTTATTGGTTGCTTCATGCATTAGGATGCCAATATTTTGAGAAAACTACTCATCTAGGTTAAGTAGTATTTTGCCATTAATGAAGTTTTATGCAGGAAAGTGTCTCACTTGGAAGAGAGAAGAATGCAAAAATGTATTTATACGTATGGAGACTTTATTCCACTAGTACTTAATTTTGAAGTGTGACACAATTCCCTTTTTAGCAAAATATTCTTTGAGCATCACTGGCTGACTTGTGGCTGAGCAAAAACAAGAGGGAAAAATTACTTATTCAGCAACTGAAAGAAAAATTAAAAACTTCCATAGACATAATCTAAGCCTACCCTCCATTTTAAAAAAGTGAGTGTATGGAATGGACTCAAACATTTTTAATGTCCCTTTGATGATGTAGAGAAGAGAGAAGCAAGCTTCTTACTTTTGAAAATTTTGCATACATTAATTACATGGAAGCATTGAAAAAATGTGTCTGAAATGGTAGAAAACATTTTTAAATTTCTGGAATTCTACCTACCTATACACAGCCATATAACCCAGAGTATCAAGGCAGAAAATCCCACAATATCTACTTTGAACTGGGCTATTAGAGTCTACACTACCATATATTCCAGTTCAAAGCAGATAATTTGGGATTTTATTCAGCTGTGTGGAAGGGGCCTGAGTTTGTAGGACCATCCAATCCAGGTCTGATCTGCACATTTTGGTGTTAAGTTCCTTCAAGTCAACTCTGACTTATGGCAATGGTTTCTAAAAGTAAATCTAGATATATTTAAGGTATGCCATTGGCATACCTCTTTGGGTTGAGAGAGTGAGTCTTTCCCAAGGATACCTAGAAGTTTCTGTATGGTTCATAAAAAAAGAAAAGCCAGATAGAGAACTGAACCTGACATTTAGCAGAGTACAACTAGAACTGAAAACTGAGCAGGCACACAAGGCACAAGCTGATGCACCAGCTAAATGCACTTTCTTTTTATAATAATAATAATTTCTAAGCTTGTGTTAATGCAGATAAATCTGTTGTCCCTTCTTCTACACATGTAGAATAAAGGCTAAATTAAATATGTCTTAACATTTAAAATCTAGGGTCCAGGAGACCAAGAAAGTCTATTTTTCAGTTTTTGGCCTTTTCTTGAGCTTTCTGAAGTCAATCATCCTCTTGATTGTCCCCCTTTTCTTTACTTTCTTTTTTCTTTCTTTTATTTCCCCTGACTATCTTGCTTTTGGAAGAACTTTATCTTATTTTTAAAATGCCTCCCTTGCCAAGTGGCAGTTGGCTCCTCCCCTTTTCCATGGCAATCCATCTCAGAATGAGCTGAGCTGGCCACCATCCCCTAGTCATGCTATTTTAAGTACTTACCTCTTTAACCACCTACCCATAATTATACATGACTGTAGATTAAAATTCACACTTCACCACACATCTCAATGGCTATGGGAGAGCTTACATCCCTTTTCATGCTTAATACAGTTTCCCTAGTACAGTGGTTCTCAGCCTGGAGTCCCCCGACGTTTTTGACCTTCAACTCCCAGAAATCCTAACAGCTGGTAAACTGGCTGGGATTTCTGGGAGTTGTAAGCCAAAAACATATGGGGAACCCCAGGATAAGAACCACTACTCTAGTAGAATTCGTTCCTTTTTCATATTACTGTTTAGTAATAGGTACTCAGGGATCAATACTTCCTCTGAATGTGAAAGTTCCATTTAAATATTATATTTGGTAACCATTGTTAGATCTATCCTCCAAAAACCTGACTTATCCCATCTTAAAGCCATCATTGCTTTTGCATTACAACTCCTGGAATCTTCAAACTAATATATCTTAAGAATTCTGAGACTTGTCAATATTTCAGAAGGAGGAACTGGAAAAACTTTCTTCTAGGGTATTTTAATACTCTATGTAATTCATAGGGTCACCATAAGTCCACAGGCAACGTGAAGGCACATGCACATGAGAGAAAACTGGGACACATTGCACTGAATTCTTTTTAATGGCACTTAGTAATCTTGAACAGGCTGTAATGACAATGCAGGGGAAATGGACTCTAAGGAAATCTGAGAGATTTATTACCAGATGCTTCTCTTCTCCCTCCCAAAGCATAGTCATGCTGGTCTCTAGGCCGCCAGAGAATAAGTCAGCCACAAGGCTGTATTCCAAATCTTTGAGGAGGAGAGGAAAGACATAAAATAATAAACATCTGCTAGAAATGACAATGTTCAGAGTCTTCCAGGAGAAGCCATGTTATCTGGAATATTCTCTAACTATTGCAGCAGGGGGGGAATCAGGTTTATATATGACGTGATTTCAAAGGTACAATATTTTAAAGTGTTTTTGTAGGGTTAAACTAACATATAACATGTAAGCAAACAGTTCTGGCTTGAAATAGAACTGCCAGTTGTCTTACTTCACTGTTTTGGAGTGCTTTCCTCTGACCTGTTTTGCCTTCACTGAGATTTCATTAAAAACTGTCAGAAATAACTTCTTCAAGCCCTGAGCATGTAAATCACAGTGGGGTTATTGCCAACTGTTCTTTTGTAAGCTAGCTTGCTTGATCTTTGCACCAAACCACAGTTGTCAATTTACCTCCTTTTCTATCCACATGTTGTAGCATATCCCAGAAGATTTCTAGCAATTGCTTGATCTGTTCACAGCGAGCATATTTTGCTTTGTTACCCAAGGCATTTTTTTACACAAGGACTCCATCTTTACTCCTTGAAAACTAAAAAAAACACACCCAAAACCTTGATTCCCACTGCTATCATAAGCATGATTGGTGAAGTTATGGAAGAGGGCCTTTTTGGTGGATGTTCTACACCAGGTTAATCTGGCCTCAACTCTATTCTTCCTCTACAAGCAGGAAATCCCTTTTTATTTAAAAAGTGTTTTGATTATTAACTTGAAGAAAAGTGAGATATACATTGTATACATACTGTGTTTCCCCAAAAATAAGACAGTGTCTTATATTATTTTTTGCTCCCAAAGATGTGCTATTTCTTATTTTCAGGGGGTGTCTTATTTTTCCATGAAGTAGAATTCACTTTTATTGTTGAACAAAAAAAAATAACATTTATATAGTAGATATCATCACAAACCAGCATAACCAGACAAACTGTGAATCCTATCAAGAATTTCTTGTTACTACCATTATTTTCATGTACAGCAATCTATGGTACATACATTTACCAAGCCTACATGCTCGGGTGTTATGTTTGGTGGGCATAATTCAAAACAAAAACTTTGCTAGGTCTTACTTTCAGGGGAGGCCTTATATTTAGCAATTCAGCAAAATCTGTACTAGGTCTTATTTTCTGGGGATGTCTTATTTTTGGGGAAACAGGGGAAACCAAACAGTTGCTATAACAAACCATGCCTTAGACATCTAAAGCTTAGGAAGACATAGTATTTCATTCAAGGCCCTCAAGGATCCTTTGAATTCTTTGTGAATTTCACCCTCACTCCAGAATCCCTGCAGCTAGGGAATTGCGAGTGTTCACCATTAAATTTGCACCATTTTTGCCTTCTTTTTCCTTTGGAGAGAAATTCTCGTGTTTAGCCCAGAAAGACTCAGTGGTGTGGGAGAGGAACAAAGAATTTGTGTTCTTTCTGAAAATTGCCCTATTTAACAGTTTAGATAGATCCGCTGAAATTTCCAAACATTCTTTAAAGTTAATCTCACATGCGGAATATAATGCAGTGAGTCACAGAGCAATTAATATTGCTGGTAGTGGAAACAGAACACTTCTGGTGTTAATTGCATACAGATACTATTTCAATCCAAAACTACAAACAGGCTTTTCAGAAGCTTTACGTCTATGTCGAGCAGTATGAGTAATAAAAGAGAATTCTAAGGGATCACATGGGCTAACAGCCAAGCGGTTGAACAAGAATTCCTCAGGACCATCTTCTTGTGGAAAAAATAAATCCATTGTAGACCATTGTAGAACAATGTCTCCAGGTTCTAACAAGATGGTCTGGAAGAATATGATGAATGATGGCATTAAAAATTACCAAGAGATCCAGCAGAATCAAGAGGGATGCACTCCTCCATCCAGTTGTTTGTGAAGGTCACACACCAAAGCAATATTTCTGTCACTGCAAGTCTAAAGCAAGATTGCAGTGAACCTATATTATTTGTCTCTTATCTGGAGTAGGGAGGCTAGGTATATGAAAAGGCAGTAGAATCAAGAACACTAGAATCAGCCAAACTATTGACTATTAGAAAATTGTCAGCTCAAACATGATGGCATAGTGCACATTGAAAGATAAAGGAGTTAATGTTCTGGACAGAGTGTGCTATATATTCCTCAACCAGGTCTGCTTCTTTCAAGTGTGGCTGGAGATACTGTTCTGTCACCGTTTGTCAGACCCCAGGCAGCAGGGCACCAAGAACCATACACGGAGGCCAATCTCTATCTAATATCTTTATTAAGGAAATATATGAAAGTAATAAAAACAAGTGAAGAATATAGTTCAGAAGCAGACCTTTCAAATGAGGTCAAATATAGTCCAAAAATGTATTGTCCAATAAATGATATTAGAGTTCAAAGTTTAAATCCAATACCGAAACGCACACTATTGCCAAGCAATAGTGTGGGGAAATGCCAGAGTCTTAGAAGTCCAAGGAAGCTTGACAACAAGGCAACCAGTGAATCTTGGAACAAGGTCCGTGACTAGAAACAAGGCAAACAGTGAATCTTGGAACAAGGTCCGTGGATAACAGCAAGGCAAGGCAGTACTTGAATTCTTGATCCGGGAAACAAGGAACTGGGGTTACGAAGTCCACACACGATCTCACTCCTGAAGCAGCTCTGTTGACTCCGCAAAGATTCTCCCGCATCAGGCACAGGGTCTCGTTTTCCCGCCAACAACCTCTTTCCCTAGAGAACGGGAAGCGAAACCCAACTTTGTCCAGATGCAAGACTCCTTAGAATTTCCCAAGGGAAGCAGGTCTAATCAGCCTGTTGTTTGGCAGCAATCCGTAAACTCCTGCGATTCTGCTCCCTGACTCCTCTGTCAGCACAATAGGATTCTCTCCTAGAGAACGGAGGCGAGGAATGTCCAAGGTCTGTTTTACTGAATTCTTGGGTACAAACATCAACATCCGGCAGGTGAAAAGACTCCGGCTCTTGTTGAACCGGAGAAAACCCCATGTTTTCATCTTCATCTGCCTCGATGGCACTAGGAACAGGACTACAAGGCCCATGAGGCATCACACCGTTACTGAGATATAACCGACCAGTGGGTTTCTGTGACTGGAGAATGGGTAACTAGTCAGTTTCCTTGGGCATAACACTTCTTTGGCTGGTATTGTTCATTTAGTTACGTGTGGAAACAAAAGAAAATGATTATTAGGAGGTACAGTAGAGTCTCACTTATCCAACATTCGCTTATCTAATGTTCTGGATTATCCAATGCATTTTTGTAATCAATGTTTTCAATGCATCATGATATTTTGGTGCTAAATTTGTAAATACAGAAATTACTACGTAGCATTCCTGCCTATTGAACTACTTTTTCTGTCAAATTTGTTGTATAACATGATGTTTTGGTGCTTAATTTGTAAAATCATAACCTAATTTGATATTTAATTGGCTTCTCCTTAATCTATCCTTATTATCCAACATATTCGCTTATCCAACATTCTACCAGCCTGTTTATGTTGGATAAGTGAGAGACTACTGTATAAGTAATTGCCTGTCCCCAGGCATTTAAATATACACTTTGCACAAAGCTTATGGAGCATTTTTTGTTGAACACCATAGCCCATGCTTGCATTTATTTATTTTATTTATTTCCAACATTTATAGCCCGCCTTTCTCACCCGAAGGGACTCAGGGTGGCTGACAACAATGGCAGTAATTCGATGCCTACACAAGATCAAAATTACACAGTACATAAAATCAATTAAAACTATTAAATACAATATAAAATTTTAAAACAATTTTAAAACAAATAGTCAGATCCATTCGTCCACAAAAACCTCGTGCTTTAGCCATAAAACAGTCTGTGCCATCTTTGTACTTACATGTTTTCAAACATATGCATCTTCAATTTCTTAGAGATTGGGACCAACAGAATCAACTCTGACCATTTCTCTTTGCGTGAGTATAATGGGAGCAACCAAATTTGATCTCACATGAACTCAAGTGCAAATTTGCAGTGATGTCTTTCTTTCTTTCTTTCTTTCTTTCTTTCTTTCTTTCTTTCTTTCTTTCCTTTTCTTCTAATATGGACACAAGACGGCTCACAATATTAATCAAAGTTACATATGGTACAGTTAAAGCAGCAACTAATACAAATGTTTAAAAGGCTTTAAATAAATCACCATGTTGTAAATATTAATATAAAAACAGCTAAAATCTGTTACAAAACATATTATGATACAAATGCAGTACACCCTAGTTGAAAGTCCTTAGCAATGTCCAGTTAACAGTTAAAGGAATGAGTACACAAAAAGTAAAAAAAAAAAAAAAAAAAGACAGCATGGAGGAAGGGGAAGATCTAGCTTTCTTTAGCAAGAAATTCTATAACTTGGAAGTAATGACTGAGAAGCTTTCTCACATCCACTCCTCTGAGTCCCCCTCGAGGGAGAAAAAGTGAGGTGGAATAATAATAATAATAATAATAATAATAATAATAATAATAATAATAATAATAATAATAATTATTATTATTATTATTATTATTATCAGGACCTCAAGACTGAACTTCAAAGACTCTGCGAGAAACCAGTGCAGGTGGTCCCAGTGGTGATCGGCACATTGGGTGCCATGCCAAAAGATCTCAGCTGGCATTTGGAAACAATAGACATTGACAAAATCACGGTCTGCCAACTGCAAAAGGCCACCCTGCACGCATCATCCGAAAATACATCACACAGTCGTAGACACTTGGGAAGTGTTCGACTTGTGATTTTGTGATACGAAATCCAGCATATCTATCTTGTTTGCTGTGCCATAATATAATAATAATAATAATAATAATAATAATAATAATAATAATAATAATAATAATAATAATAACTGGTGGGATCACAAGCCGGAAAAAGTTACAGAGAATGAACATGTCAAGCTACTCTGGGACTTCCGAATTCAGACAGACAGAGTTTTGGAACACAATACTTCTGACCTCACAATCATGTTAAAAAAACAAAGTATGGATTGTCAATGTTGAAATCCCAGGTGACAGAAGGATTGAAGAGAAACGACTGGAAAAGCTGACACGATATGAGGATTTAAAGATCGAATTGCAAAGACTCTGGCACAAGCCAGTCAAGGTGGTCCCAGTAGTGATCGGCACACTGGGTGCAGTGCCTAAAGACCTTGGCCTGCATTTAAACACAATTGGCGCTGACAAAATGACCACCTGCCAGCTGCAGAAGGCCACCTTATTGGGATCTGCACACATTATTCGCCGATACATCACACAGTCCTAGACACTTGGGAAGTGTCTGACGTGTGATCCAATACAACAGCCAGTGGACTCATCTTGTTGTGTTTCAAATAATAATAATAATAATAATAATAATAATAATAATAATAATAATAATAATAATAATAATGTCTGGCACAACAAAACATTGCATGGAAAGTTCCTTGACAAAATTGAAGGAAAAGCTGATAAGGAGAAGACCTGGCTCTGGCTCACAAATGGGACCCTGAAGAAGGAGACAGAAGGCCTGATCCTTGCAGCCCAGGAGCAAGCCATCAGGACAAATGCAATTAAGGCCAAGATCGAAAAATCAGCTGATGACCCAAAATGCAGACTGTGCAAGGAAACCGATGAAACCATTGATCATATCCTCAGCTGCTGTAAGAAAATTGCACAGACAGACTACAAACAGAGGCACAACTATGTGGCCCAAATGATTCATTGGAACTTATGCCTCAAGTACCACCTGCCAGCAGCAAAGAACTGGTGGGATCACAAACCTGCAAAAGTATTGGAAAATGAGCAAGCAAAGATACTGTGGGACTTCCGAATCCAGACTGACAAAGTTCTGGAGCACAACACACCAGACATCACAGTTGTGGAAAAGAAAAAGGTTTGGATCATTGATGTTGCCATCCCAGGTGACAGTCGCATTGACGAAAAACAACAGGAAAAACTCAGCCGCTATCAGGACCTCAAGATTGAACTGCAAAGACTCTGGCAGAAACCAGTGCAGGTGGTCCCGGTGGTGATGGGCACACTGGGTGCTGTGCCGAAAGATCTCAGCCGGCATTTGGAAACAATAGGCATTGACAAAATTACGATCTGCCAACTGCAAAAAGCCACCCTGCTGGGATCTGCACGCATCATCCGAAAATACATCACACAGTCCTAGACACTTGGGAAGTGTTCGACTTGTGATTTTGTGAAACAAAACCCAGCATATCTATCTTGTTTGCTGTGTCATACAACGTCGTTGTGTCAATAATAATAATAATAATAATTGATGGTGATGGGACAGTGAGATAGTCCTCCTCTGTGGATCTTAAATCAGGCTGGCTCAAAACACTTTTTCAGATAAGCTGGATATGAACCATTTAAATCAAGTTGTGGAATGCCTGTCAAAATTTTGCTGGAATTAAAAAAGGTCTTGACAAAAGTAACCATATTTCTTGTTGGAGCAGGTGTCTTGTCAGTCTCGAAAAAGAAGTCAGAATAGGCTGAGTAATTATTCATGCTTGTGAACATCAACCAAGCTTAAGTGGAGCAAAGTATTCCAAAAAAAATGAGTACAGTAGAGTCTCACTTATCCAACACTCACTTATCCAACGTTCTGGATTATCCAACGCATTTTTGTAGTCAATGTTTTCAATACATCATGATATTTTGGTGCTAAATTCATAAATACAGTAATTACTACATAGCATTACTGTGTATTGAACTACTTTTTCTCTCAAATTTATTGTATAATATGATGTTTTGGTGCTTAATATGTAAAATCATAACCTAATTTAATGTTTAATAGGCTTTTTCTTAATCTCTCCTTATTATCCAACATATTCGCTTATCCAACGTTCTACCGGCCTGTTTACGTTGGATAAGTGAGACTCTACTGTACATTTAGGAATGTGTTGATGTATTTGCTTATAATTTTTCAGGGATAATTCATATTATATATAGGTCCCCAAGTGCCTGTTTTTCACTTTGCTGTGAAAATACACTTGATGGAATACACATGTTTGACAGGACCGTCCTTCTAGTGTGCACTTTCATATGTTAGAAAGGCAGTTCAGAGATTCTATTGGAAGACTCCTGAAGCCTGTTTTGCTGACTCGTAGACAGAGGAAGTTCTTAATCAGTTGTTGAGCTGTTAGCCAGCCAGTATACACAAATGCAGGTGCATCATCACTATCATCCCCACCACCACCACTCAAAAGAAATGATCCCAGGGGAAATAGAGTTGGATACTGTATTTCTTAGTTGGTATTTTCCTTCAACTGCTTGAACTGAAAATTCCAAAATAACTGGCTTATCTCAAATGAAATGAAGAGGATGTTCTAAAGGTTCTGTGTGTACCTAAATAATCGAGAGACATATATTCTCAGCTACTTAGGTCACTTGACCTGGGTTTTGCTTTGACATAAGAGCAGCATTTTGAGTTAAGCGCTAGCATCGGTGAGAGCACTAGAGTGAAAGTACAGGACTTTAGGGCTTCAAGCAAACAGCTTTTATGCCTCGTGCCTCCATGCCTCCATGTCTCATGCTCTTGTCCACTTTGGGAGATTTCTGTCTGCTTTGCTCTTGTCTGCTTAAGAAACTTTGGGTTAGTAGATTTTGTGTGCCTTTTATTCCTGCTATGTTTAGCTTCATGAAAAGAGAGAGGGAGAGAGAGAGTAAGAGAGAGAGAGAGGCTGGAATGAGTTCCCTCTGCTTCTTCATTTTGTGCTTTGTGCTTCCCTGCCACAACTTTGTGCTTCTACCATTGTGCCACAATCTTGTAATTCTACCATTTTAAATTTGATCTTTATTTTTTTATGGTTCCATGTGCATGTGCAGGTTTTGCCTTGCTGTTGCACTGGCCAACACATTTTGTTGCCTCAAATGTGCTTCCTTGTCCTTTGTGCTTCTATAATTTCAAAGCTCATATTTCTATGTTTTTGTTCCACATGAATGTGCATTATTATAAATAACATTATTTGTTATTTATAGAATTTTCTTATTTAAAAACCCATTAAAAATGGAGGCTTAGGGGGCGGAATGGATTAATTGCATTTTAAGGGGAAAATCCACCTTTGAGATAAGAGCAATTTGAGTTAAGAGTTTATCACTGAACAAATCAAACTCTTAACTCAAGGTATCACTGTATTTGGTTGTCTATATTGCAGCACAGATGAATGAAGCATATGTTCTGTTGCATATTTGGATGAAGATGTCAGTCATCTGAGCTTCATTCTTAAACATTATTTTACTCTTGGGAGCAAATAGAAAGGCAAATCTCTATATTTTCTTTGGATTTATGGTAATGCCTGTGTGATATTTCGTAATGTCTTCATGTTAAAATGTATCAAATGTACAGTCTTATTATATGTAAAGAGCATTACCCCAGAATGCAGCTGGGTGCCTCAGTTTCTGGAATGGAGAGATCTTTCCTCCCTTCTGCTACACATATACATATCTTTACTTAAAATATTTGCTGGAAGATTTATTCGATAGTATAGAAAAACAAGTTGACTCTCCCTTACCTGAAATGCTTGGGACCAGAGCCTTTTCAGATTCTGGATTTTTTTGATATCTGAAGATGAGAGAGAGAGAGAGAGAGAGAGAGAGAGAGAGAGAGAGAGAGAGAGAGAGAGAGAGAGAGAGAGAGAGAGAGAGAGAGAGGATAGATAGATAGATAGATAGATAGATAGATAGATAGATAGATAGATAGATAGATAGATAGATAGATAGAATATGGAGTGGGTATATATTCAGCACCTGTTTTCCCTTTACCACTCTACCACTGTCAGAAATTGGATGGGCAAAAGGAAAGGGGGAGAGGACTTGAAGCTTGAAGTACAAAAAGCCTAGGTAAAAAGCATACGTTGCACCAGCAGATGTCAGGGGAGGAAAAGTCTAAATGCCTTTGGCTGCCTCTGGTTTGAGGAATGTTCAAAAATTCTGGCTGTTCAGCTAATCCATATCACATTCACCTTTCATGCCCCCTCCTGTGCTTCCACTGACCAGATGGAAGGGGAGCTGACATAACAGCTTGACATTTCCATCCACCAACAATTAATGATCTTCAATGCAAGGAGGAATTCTGACAAGGATCTTGCTTCTCAGTGTTGCACCAGAGATTGTTAGAGGGAAAGGATTGGGAAGACCAGGCTTCTGCATCTCAATTGACAGGAAAATTGACCTTTATTTCCTAGAGCAGCTGCTACCTGGAAGGTAAAACTGGGGGTGTTGGCCGAGCTGAATGTTTAAATAACTAATCTAGAATATCAATCCATCTTTTCAGTATCATGATGGGTTGCAGGACGGAGGGGAAGAAATTTCTGATAGCATAATGATTAGCATTAAATTTATGGCCTCATCAGATGGATCAAATTTTCCCCGTCATAGGACATTTTTGCTCCAGTTCAATGACGGGGGAGGCACACAACATAACCATACTACTGGTCATCATTTCTGCCCTTCTGATCATTGAACTGGAAAGTAATCATGGCAAAAGGGGTGAGCTCTGAACATGGAGGAGCAATCGTGTTCACAGCTACAACTATGCACTATATCCATAGTACCAACTTAAAAGCATGTGTGATGTCCTGTTTCAGCACATGGTGTGTTCCATGGGTGGTCCCTCTGAAAGCAACAGTCTCTTCACTCTTTTAAAACGATCTTGACAGACTAGAGAGATGGGCCGAAACTAACAAAATGAAGTTCAACAGGGACAACTGCAAGATACTTCATTTCAGCAGAAAAAATGGAATGCAAAGATACAGAAAAGAATGCAAAGGTACATGTGAAAAAGATCTTGAAGTCCTTGTGGACAACAAGTTAAACATGAGCCAGCAATGTGATGTGGCAGCGTAGAAAGCCAACGGGATTCTGGCCTGCATAAATAGGGGTGTGGCATCTAGATCCAGGGAAGTCATGCTCCCCCTCTACTCTGCCTTGGTCAGACCACACCTGGAATACTGTGTCCAATTCTGGGCACCGCAGTTGAAGGGAGATGTTGACAAGCTGGAAAGCGTCCAGAGGAGGCTGATCAAAGGTCTGGAGAACAAGCCCTATGAGGAGCGGCTTAAAGAACTGGGCATGTTTAGTCTGTAGAAGAGAAGGCTAAGAGGAGACATGATAGCCATATACAAATATGTGAGGGGAAGTCATAGGGAGGAGGAGGAAAGCTTGTTTTCTGGTGCCCTTCAGACTAGGATGCGGAATAATGGCTTCAAACTACAGGACAGGAGATTCCACCTGAACATCAGGAAGAACTTCCTCACTGTGAGGGCTGTTCGGCAGTGGAACTCTCTCCCCGGACTGTGGTGGAGGCTCCTTCTTTGGAAGCTTTTAAGCAGAGGCTGGATGGCCATCTGTCGGGGGTGCTTTGAATGCGATTTCCTGCTTCTTAGCAGGGGGTTGGACTGGATGGCCCATGAGGTCTCTTCCAACTCTACTATTTTATGATTCTATGATTCTATTAAATTAATACTAAAGATTTCTCTGTCCCTTTTTTAAAAATAACAGTAATGGCAGATATAGAGCAATTGAGGCATTGGAAAACTCCAGGATTTCAGGGTTTTTTTTTTCTTTACTGGAAAGGATGATGTCTGTTTGTGTGGGGGAGGATTAACTTTTGCTATGTGAGGGCAATGACAGGGGAAAGAATACAAAGCAAGACATGTGTGATGGGAAGAGAGGGGGCCAAATGGGGGATTCACCACATTAAGATACAATTCCTTTTGTTAATTGGATGAAACACAATGCCCTTGCCCTCATACACAAACACGTCTGATGATGTCCTTAGCCTTTTGTGGTAAAACAGTGTTAGCAATCCCTCTTCCATATAATGGAACAATTCAGAATTTTTTCCACTCAGGCTACGTCTACACATTAAAATTAGTGCCATTGGACACCACTTTGATTGATATGGTTCAATGCTATGGAATTAGGGGAATTGTAATTTGGCGAGGCACTAGGACTCTTTGGCAGAGAAGACTAAAGACCTTGTAGAACTACAATCGCTATGCTTCCATGACATAGCCATGGCATTTAAAGTGGTGTGAACTGCATTAATTCTACAGTACAGATGCACCCTTCATTCTTTACTTCAGATCCCGATTTATATTATTATTAATAATAATAATAATAATAATAATAATAATAATAATAATAATTATTATTATTATTATTATTGACACAACGACGTTGTATGACACAGCAAACAAGATAGATATGCTGGATTTCGTTTCACAAAATCACAAGTCGAACACTTCCCAAGTGTCTAGGACTGTGTGATGTATTTTCGGATGATGCGTGCAGATCCCAGTAAGGTGGCCTTTTGCAGTTGGCAGATCGTAATTTTGTCAATGTCTATTGTTTCCAAATGCCGGCTGAGATCTTTTGGCACGGCACCCAGTGTGCCCATCACCACCGGGACCACCTGCACTGGTTTCTGCCAGAGTCTTTGAAGTTCAATCTTGAGGTCCTGATAGCGGCTGAGTTTTTCCTGTTGTTTTTCTTCAATGCGACTGTCACCTGGGATGGCAACATCAATGATTATTATTATTATTATTATTATTATTATTATTATTATTATTTGTACCCCGCCACCATCTCCCCAGAGGGACTCAGGGCGGCTTACAGATATAAAACCAGCATACAGAATACAGCATACAGTAATATCAAATACAAAAACACACAAATAAACTTAAAAGGCATTAAAAATCACAATCATTATAAAACACATTTCTTCCTTTCTTCCACCCCATGCCACAAGCATCACAACCAGGAATTTAAATATTCCCAATACAATATAAAGGAAGGCACTTCTCAGAGTGACTTTTCCCAAAAACCAAGGATAATTTGTGGAATCTGTGTGTGGCCAATCCTTGTGATTATACATACAATGTATAAACAGGTCTTCTGTTACAAAGCTCTGTGGCACAGCTGTTTCTCATTTCCCATCCTACAGATGCTATCTTGCTTACATTGCAATTTAGTTTAAAGGAACTGTGTTGACTCAGAGGAGCAAGATGTACAATTCTCAGCTTTGACTGAAGCTTGTATCACCAGCAGGACTTTGCAGCGGCTACAGCTCTTCATTTTAACAATGTGCAAAAGAACATGGTTCCCGAAACTAGGCCAAATCCCTACTCTCCAGGAGGTCAGCTCAGCACCGGATAAACACTTCAGCAACACACTGTTATCCCAGTGCAGTGGAAAATCCTAGTGACTCAGAATTTTGGCTTGGCTGTAATAAAAGAAAAACTAAATAGCTAGCCTGTAGAATTCTTTTTTTTAAAAAAAATTCCTCCTTTCTCATTTAATTTAAGAGGTGTAGGCTGGGACTACATATATATTAGGAAAATGACAGAATAAAAATAGGAAAAAATATGTTGGAATCATTGTGTTTCTGTTTGAAATCACTGTTGCCCAATTATGTCAGTTCTAACAGTCTTCATGGTAACTGAAAGGGAGCAAGGGCTCAAGGTAGTTCAGTAGAAAAAAAAATCCTTACTAGGCCCAAGGCCCTATTTCTAGCTTCTGGTTTTTACAATTAATGGTAGTTCTACACTATAATGCAGCTTGAAGCCAGCTTGTCCGCAAATAAACACCCCAATGTGCATCAAGCCAGAAACAGCGTATTAAAATTCTCACCAGAAAGAGTTATGAGGAAAGTGTGTTTCAACTGAAGCTTTATCACCAATCCTTGTTTGTACAATAAGCCATATTTTTCAAAATCCAATTATCTCAGGGATAGAAAGAGGTGAAATCTTCTGAACAAGGGCACACAAAGCAACACAAACACCACAGGAGTGTTCACCTTTCTCTGTGCTATACAAAGCTTATTCGACTGGAGTTACAGTTAAAAATGTACCTGTTCTGATTTACATACAAATTCAATTTATGAACAAACCTACAGAATCTATCTTGTTTGTAACTTGAGGACTGCTTGTAAAGACATACTAAAAACCTATCTTTAATATAAAATGACAAAATCAAGGTTTTCATTTAAGGACTTTTAAAAAATATTTTCAAGTTGTGAATGTTTGAAACCGTGAGTACAGAATTCATGGATACAGGGGGCTGTGTATGCTAGGGTATTAAAGTGTATGCTAGGATATTAAAGATTCTTTTTGAAATTGGTGGAAAAACATACGGTGCAAAATCCTGGTCTAAATAATCCTGCATTTATGAGAAAGTTTGCATTTCAGGTCATATTAGGGGGCCAGGCTGTGGCGCAGGCTGGTAAGCAGCTGCTGCAATAAATCACTCTGACCATGAGGTCATGAGTTCAAGGCCAGCCTGTGGCGGGGTGAGCACCCATCAATTAAAAATAAAATATAGCCCTTGCTCGTTGCTGACCTAGCAACCCAAAAGATAGTTGCATCTATCAAGTAGGAAATAAGGTACCACTTATAAAAGTTGATAGGCAAGTTTAACTAATTTACAACATTGGAATGAGGAAGTGAGGAAGTGCTGTCAGAGTGGATGATGAAGCAGCTGCTTCCCCCCTGTGGCCAGAATCGAACATCCCCTAAGGAGAAGGTTAAATTGCCTCTGAGTCTGTCTGTCTGTCTGTCTGTCTCTGTCTCGGTTCAATGTGTTTATAGGCATTGAATGTTTGCCCTATATGTATATAATGTGATCCGCCCTGAGTCCCCTTCGGGGTGAGAAGAGCGGAATATAAATACTGCAAATAAATAAATAAATAAATAAATAAAATATTATACAATAAAACTTCACCCTAAATATATCATTGGCTGAACAGTAAATGCTCTTACCTGCACTGTAAGTGCTCTTTTCTGTGCAGCCAATAACATTAATAGTGAAGTTTTGTTACAGAATTGTTGTTGAAAAATCGACTCACTTCTCGAAAGATGAATTAGACATAAGATGAGTCCCTGTGATTAAATTGAGATGATTACATGTGATTACATGTCATTACATACTAACATTTAGGAAACAATGTGCGAATACCAAGCACAAAGTAGCTGCACACAATAACATCCTTCAGATAGTGTATGGGGTGCAAAATTAATAAAAATATCAGCCCTGGCCATGTCTTATTCAACTGCAGAGTATGCTTGCCCTGTCTGGCATAAATCTGTCCACATGAAGCAGGTGGATATAGCACTGAATGAAGCATGTAGAATAATTACAGGATGTCTCAAACCTACACCTGCTTACTGACTTTATAAATTAGCTGGCATTCCCCCCCCCCCCCCCCCCCGAAGTGCCATGGGAAGTTGCTGCCAATTGCAAGAGAGCCACTGTATGGCTATCAGCCTCTTCCCAGTAGACTTAAATCGAAGAAAAATTGATTATGTCCCTCTTAATGTCCCTCCAGCAACAGCAAGAATATCCCTGTGGGTAGAAAAATCAGGAAATTCCAACTGGATGCCCCCCCCCCACGAGGGTCTCCCTCCAGGGGCAAACCAAGAATGGGCAACTTGGAAAGCTCCTGAACAGACTCAGAAATGAAGTTGGCAGCTCAAAAGACAACCTGGCAAAATGGCACTACCTACAAGAATCCTCCACCTTGTGCAATTCTGAAGCAGAACAAACAACTCAGCACGTGTATGCTTGCCCACAATGCCCTGCCTCATGCACGGAGGAAGAACTGTTTAAAGCTACAGACAATGTGGTCATAGTTGCACATTTTTGTTCTAAAATTATTTAGCTGCTTGTGCTCCCTTTATTTCATTAGTTTTATACACATTTATTTATGCAATGCTTTTGACACACACACACAAAATAAAAAATTCCCTGTGATAATTTGATTTTGCAAAATTGCGCTTGTTGTGGAAACAAGGATTGGTAAGAAAGCTTCAATGGAGATTCCTTTTCGCCAAGATACTTTTTGTGGGGTGAATTTCCCCTTCAAGGGATAGATGTTTCTCATTTCCTGTTGTCCCACCCCTATGAGGTGAGCTCACTGTGGTCAACAAAACAAGCAAAATACACTTCATTCACAAACACAGAGGATTAATCTCTGGAGGAGATCCAGGTGGTGGGAGATGCCAGACACATGAAACAACATCTTGATGAAACCTGTATAAATCTGTGTTTTTCACTGATTTCTTCATGTTTGCATAACCTACTCATTGTCTTGGAGGCTTACTCTTTTGTGTACCCTGGACTTCACCCATAATGCCATCTTGGACTATTTGCATATTGCCTCAAATCATTTAATCAGCCTAGTCTGGGCAGACGCTCTGAGTGGCTCCAGCTTCAAATGAATAAATAACATTTCCACCTTTTTCCCACCACAAGAGAGACTCCGTCCATTTCTGACATTTCCCAGTCAACAAGAACCCAGATCCTAACTTGACTGCTTTTCAGCCAATCAGGGGAGGGAGCAGAAACTTTTGAATGGCTGTCAAAGAGGATAAAATATATTCCACTGCATTAAATGGTTATGTCCAATTTCTTTAGAGCTGAGACTCTGTATCAAACATCCTTTCAGACCTGAAAGCTAATAAACCTCTGTTTGTTGCCTTCAATTCCCAAAATGTTTGTTTTCAGCTGGCTGCCAAAGTAGCAAGGCATGTCAGATGACAGATCCACACCACTCCTTCATGGTTAGCTGAATTTCAGCATCAAAATAAGTCCTGACTTCTGAATAGCCTTGAGAAACATTATCTTAAGGAGGGAGAAAAGTGCTAAAATTCCTTGTTGCTTTCTCTGAAAATGAAAATAATTGAGAATTATATCCTTAATGTGTTCCACTTAGAGCTCCAGTAACTAGGTGGCTAATGAGCATGTAGTTTTGAGATCACATTATCCTAATACTGAATGGCCTGCAGTTGTTTTCCAGACTCAGTTCAAAACATTGCTGCAGATGAGGCTCTCAATGTTGTAGTAGAGCCTGTGAGTAACATTACAAACAGTAGTATGGGTGCCAGAAGGGGGAAAAGGGTTACTCGGGAGCAGGAATCTGATGATGAGCAGCAGAGAAAGAGGATCCGGGACATACTTACAGCACCTACAGATGAAGAGTCATTTGAGGGATTCTCTGGGGATGATGGGTCAATGAGTGAAGGAGAAGGACGAGACACCATGGATTGGACTAAGATAAGAGAAGTGCAAGCTATTTGTGAGGCACCAACAACTAGTGATACCTTTATGGGGTTCTCTGGGAGTGAAGACTGGCAATCAGGGGATCCAACTGATTCTTGGGGGGGATCTAAGTCTTGACAGGAGATGGAGGAATTGGAAGGAGAATTAAGGGAATTCACGTGAAGAGCTGGGAGCAGCGGTGGGGGATGGTGATGGGGCAGTGGTCAGTTGATCTTCTGATGATGGTTTGTAGATAAAAGTGGGTTCAGGGATGAGGAGTCTTTGCAGAAGGCAAGGTGTTGATGTGCGTTCGTGTGCTGGGTGCTGTGTATTGGGAAAATTTCTTGTAGTCTTGCTACTGCCTGTTTCATGTTCGGCGTTGGACTCGGATCTGCAGTTTGGACCTGAACCAGTTTGGCTAAAGACGCTGCTTTTGTGAGTAGATCAATAGGTACCCGCTCCGGCGGGAAGGTAATGGCACTCTATGCAGTCATGCCGGCCACATGACCTTGGAGGTGTCTACGGACAACACTGGCTCTTCAGCTTAGAAATGGAGATGAGCACCACACCCCAGTGTCAGACATAACTGGACTTAACGTCAGGGGAAACCTTTACCTTTTAATCTGGATTATATTTCTGTTTACCTTTTGGACCAGGTCTGGTTTGTTTTTTTGAGTTTTGACCAATGGAACTGCATTTAACTATCCCTGCATCATTTTCCTTTTGTTTCAATAAACTCTGCTTTGAAGTCTGGCCCTTTAAGGTGTCTGTGATTCCAAAACTCAACATATAAAGAGCCACCTGTCTTGTTATAAAACTTGTGAGTTAATAACAGGTTAAAACCTGCACTGGGAGATAGGTCTACTAACAGATCAAGAGCCACCCAGTCCAAATCTATAATAAAATACTGACAGTTGGATACCCACTCCAGCCACTGTTTGAAAATCTCCAAAGTAGAGCCTCTACTACAATTCTAATCTGAATATGCAACATTGGAACTAGTAGATCTCTTTAGTACAAGGCAGTTTAGAATCATAGAATAGTAGAGTTGGAAGAGACCTCATGGGCCATCCAGTCCAACCCCCTGCCAAGAAGCAGGAAATCACATTCAAAGCACCCCCGACAGATGGCCATCCAGCCTCTGCTTAAAAGCCTCCAAAGAAGGAGCCTCCACCACAGTCCGGGGGAGAGAGTTTACTTAGGGTGCATCTACACTATAGAATTAATGCAATTTGACACCACTTTAACTACCATGCTTCAATATTATGGTATCATGAGTGTTGTAGTTTTCAAGGTCTCAACAAACTACAACTCCATGAATTCCATAGTATTAGGCCATGGCAGTTAAAGTAGTGTTAAGATGTATTAATTCTACAGTGTAAATGTACCCTTTTCTCAGCAATCCTCTGCACCTTCCAAAATGCATTCATTTCTAATGGACATCTATCTTGGAAAGCTACAGCAAGCTGTGTTGGATGCTTACTTAGAAGTAAATCCAAGCAAAATAACAAGCAACTGCCTTTAGAAATAAATGTACAGTATTTTGCAGGAAAAGGACCATTCATTGTCTTGGGGAATGCTTTGTGTTTAAGATAAGAATCTTGGTTTTGGATGAGATTTCATAGTTCTCGGTGTTTGTTCGTCTCTGACCTGAATCACTGACAGTTTTGGAAAAACTGTTGGTGAGGAAAAGGTCAGATTTCTGCACTTTTGTTCATCATTAGTCTCTATCAATCTATTACCTCTGGCATCACTCTGGAGAATAAAGGCCAAGCTTCTCTTGAAATCTTGCAGTCCAAAAAGCACAGCATTGCACCCCTCATCTCCCTTTTTGTCTCTGTCCTTGGGGTGTAACATCATCCAAGTTAATCATTGTCAAGGCTCCAACAGCTGATTTTTCCCTTCAGATTCTCAGACATATGAATCATCAAAAGTGAGACCTTAGGTCTTGAGAACTTTTCTGAGAGAAGGCTAAATGATATTGAAGTACATCTAGCCAATTATAGAATTAAATGCTGAGGGCCAGGGTTGGGGATGGTGCAGATCTCCTCAAAGCAAAGTTTACATATTTAGGAATATTCTTGCATCTTATGTTGCTCAAGAAAAAGAACTAGAACACATATCAAAACTATGCAATTTTATTCACCAATTTCAAAATGTTTATGGGATTTCTCTCATGGCTCACAGCCATGTTAAAATTAGGCACTTTGTAACATGGCAAGGAGCCGGATGGTGAACTATGTTAAAGCACTGAGCTGCTGAACTTGCAGACCGAAAGGTCCCAGGTTTAAACCCCAGGAGCGGCGTGAGTGCCTGTTAGCTCCAGCTTCTGCCAACCTAGCAGTTTGAAAACATGCCAATGTGAGTAGATCAATAGGTACCGCTCCGGCAGGAAGGTAACGGCGCTCCATGCAGTCATGCCGGCCACATGACCTGGAGGTGTCTACGGACAACGCCGGCTCTTCGGCTTAGAAATGGAGATGAGCACCAACCCCCAGAGTCAGACATGACTGGACTTAACGTCAGGGGAAACCTTTACCTTTACCTAACATGGCAAGATTGTTATTCAAACTGGTGATTAAGTTCCTGGAGGAAGAATTAAAGCTGTGAAGGATGTTGTTTGTCTCTCCAATTTACATAACTATTCACAATTTTTTTAAAAAAAAATCAAGGAAACTAAATATGCAATTTATCCACTAATATTGCCTCAACCTTCATGACAATTAAATTCATTGTTCATCTGGGGAAAAATATCAGTTGCATTACAGCTGTGACATCAGGCAACATCTGGAGCAGGAAACTCCATTGTCAGATAAGAAACTTCTGGACGGGAAGGAATTAGCACTGTCAGACCATGTGTGAAGACTATGGATTTCAATATATACGAGATCCAGGAAAACAGGGGTCAATGCAGCATTCACAGTCATAGCTTTCCACAAATTTGCTCCGATGAAGTATGCAGTCAAAAACATATGTGAGAGACATATTCACTGGAAGGAAGAGACAAGAAACAGACATACTCTTGGGTCACATTTGCCTCATTCTTTAGGCACAAGAAACTAACATTGTATTCAACCTTTCCCTCTCCCATGGAATTAAAAGAAAACAGGTCTTGCTCCCATTCCTAACAATGCTTCTGCTTTACTGGAGATATCATTTATTTTGGAGTACAAGACTACTCTGTCAAGGAAGATCCCACATCAAAATGCTACCTATAACAAATCCATGATGTTTGTAATGAGTCGCAATCTGGAATTCTTCACAAATGAAGACATATGGGAAGGAGTGATTGATGTGGCCATTATGACAAAGGTATTATTTCAACTTTCTGTAGGGGGCAGTGTTGTCATGTTAAGCTTGGAAATGCAGGTGCTCTGCATGACAGTCCTCCCCAGTCATGGCCCCAAGAGTGCAAAAAAGGCAGGCATCTGTCTTAATCTGTGTGTTTGTGCCTGCACAAATGCACAGACCTCAGAATTATATATTATTGTTGGGAAACTCCACAACTGTCAAGATGTTCTGAGAATGACAGCTAAAGTAAGGGAACTCTAGCTCCCTCTCATCTCTCCTCTTGATCTCTCAACCTTTTACTTCATTTATTTTGTTCTTATACATGAGACTTAAATATTTTAATAACATTCTCCCCATTTGACATATTTATGAACATTTTCATACATTTCCTCCGCATCGTCTGTATTTGCATCATTGGTTGAAATTTTCACATAGGTGTTACAATCTATATATATAAAAGGGTAATGAAATTTCGGCCTAGGTCAAAACAACAAAACTACACATCCCAGAAACACTAAACTTGGCAGCACAACCCCTCATTCATGCCTCTACGTTCATACAACAAAAAGAAAAGAAAAATAAAGTCCTAATTAGAGGGAGAGGAATAATTGTTTTTATCCAATTGCTAAAGTTAAAAGGCTAAGCTCTGCCCACTTGGTCTCCTAGCAACCCACTCATCCCGGGGACAGGCAGAGTTAGGCCTCACTTAGGCCTCTTCCACACTGCTTATAAAATACAGATTATCAGATTTTAACTGGATTATATGGTAGTGTAGACTCAAAGCCCTTCCACACAGCTATATAACCCATTTATAATCTTATATTATCTGCTTTGAACTGGATTATCTTGACTCCACACTGCCATATAATCCACTTCAGTGTGCATTTTATCCAGCTGTGTAGAAGGGGCCTCATACTTCGCCACAGCAACGCGTGGCCGGGCACAGCTAGTACAAAATAAGGACACTGAAAAGGGGAAAAAAACCCACTGATATTCCTGCTATTGTTTAGGAATCTGATATCTCATAAAAGACCTTTTTTGAGTAAAGCACCACAAAATTTGCCAATACGGGGTTGTTGTATGTCTTTCGGGCTGTGTGGCCATGTTCCAGAAGTATTCTCTCCTGACTTTTCGCCCACATCTATGGCAGGCATCCTCAGAGGCTGTGAGGCATGGAGAAACTAGGCAAGGAAGGTAAATATATATCTGTGGAGAGTCCAGGGTGTGACAAAAGTCCTTTGTCACTTGGAAGCCAGCGCTAATGTTTCAGTTAATCACCCTAATTAGCATTGGAAAGGTTGTCTCTTGCCTGGGGGGCATCCTTTGTTCAGAGTCATTAGCTGTCCTTGGGGCTCCTCTGTCCTCAGAGTGTTGCTTCTTATTTACTGTTATGAATTTTGAGTTTTTTTTAATACTGGTAGCCAGATTTTGTTCATTTTCATGGTTTCCTCCTTTCTGTTGGAGTTGTCCACATGCTTGTGGATTTCAATGCCATTTACAACTAAAGTTTTAGTTCAAGTACAGTAAAAGTCCTTAAAGAATACCTCTTTCTGTCTTCATTACAGTGCTAAAAAGGGAACATCCATGGCTTGAAAATATTTATAGAAAATACAAAAAGAAACCCTGAATTTGACATTTTATATGAAGGATATCAATTTACTATGCCACTATATATCATGGGGCATGAATATCCACATAATTTATCCTCTGTGGAGAAACCTGGGACCAATCCCTAGCAGATACCAAGGGCCCACCGTGTAATCCCTTAACTGAAGGCATTAAAACTAAGGAACACTTCATATAAGAGCAATTCAAGATACTGATTCTAAGCAGAGTAGAGTTATTTCCATCAGAAATTAATTCTATAGTCTCATTAATATCATTAGTGGAGCCTCCGGTGGCCTAGGGGATAAAAGCCTTGTGACTTGAAGGTTGGGTTGCTGACCTGAAGGCTGCCAGGTTCGAATCCCACTCGGGGAGAGCATGTATGAGCTCCCTCTATCAGCTCCAGCTCCATGCGGGGACATGAGAGAAGCCTCCCATAAGGATGGTAAAACATCAAAACATTTGAGTGTACCCTGGGCAATGCCCTTGCAGACAGCCAATTCTCTCACTCCAGAAGCAACTCCGGTTGCTCCTGACACACACACACACACACACAAATCATTAGTAATGCTCACTAGTTGAAAAGACCAAAAAGATTTTGCTTTTATTTTTTCTTGTTTTCCTTTGGAGATCCATGATTGTTTTTAAATCCAGAACACTTTCTATCAACTCTGACTGTGATTGGAGACTTTTATTTCAGCTTCTCAAGTCCGTTTATTTTAGCCCAGAAAGAAAGAAAAAAAAAAAAACCAAGAACTTTTAAATTGTGTCCAAAGATTATGTTTACAATATCAATTGTATGCAGAATTGGAATAGCTAGGGTAAATTTTAAATACTTTATATTGTATATAAAATTAAAATCGTAAAACTAATTTTAGATAGCCTGTATTGTTTTAATATTATCTATTCCATGAACATTTACTGAAGTGATGCAGATTTGCTAAACATGAGTAAAATTCATGTTGAAATGAATTTTGTACATGTTAGTCACTTTCTTAGGGACACAGGAGTTTTGTAAAAGAGATAAATGCAAATTAAAATTGCCTTTTCTGTGAGAGAACACTTTTCTAGGAATTTCTATGTCTTCCAGCATTACTCCATGGTTAACTTCCTGCAAAGTTGACTATGGAGGCACACTGAAGTACTTAAGAGATTCTTCAAAAGAATATTTAGTCAAATTCATGAAAAATCAAATCCATGAAGTCAACCCCATCAAATGTAGAGAGCTGACTGTATTTCGTTGAAACAACCAATAAAAAAACCCTCACAAATCTACCCCATCCCATCTCCTCCCATATTGTTTATCCCATCCTATCCCATATTGCAGAACTGAATTTGTCCTATAACACAACACAGCATAGCTATTCTCTTCCCACTCCCCCAAAGTTTTATGTGTGACGTCTTGTACTCTTCCTCCACAATTTCCACAGATAAGAAAATGAACTCATGGGTATAAAGAATAGTAAAATTTCCATTTATAAGAACTGCTGACACTTAATCTCAGAGACTGCCAACTCATGGTTCTGTAAAACCACATTGCTCCATTCCAGGGGGAACCAGAGCCTGCAACATTCACAAACTATTGAACAATCAGATCCATGACTCATCTACACCACCTGGACTTCCTACATTTTGTTGGATAACATTTCTGGCCACAGATGGGTGGTTTGGCAAGTACATCCTCCAGCCAGCGACAGAATGTGAAGGAACTGTGGTTATGTCGGCTTTGGGGGAATCGCCTTCTCTGAAAACTTTTCAAAGCAGCACACTATGATCCTGGCTCCATCCTTTCGTTCATGTTATGTCTACAAGCCAAAATTCATTTTACATAGAAATGGAGATATGTAGCCTTTAAAGTATCCAATAAAATGTGAGATGAGATGAATGCAGTTGCTAGTTTTTCTCTTTGAGAATTCCCAAGTAATAAATGAATCCTAGTGTTGATTTTTCCCACGTTTGATTTTTTTAAAAAAAGTGCAAAGTTCTTCTTGTCCTAATTATGGAGAAATTTGTAGAACTTCTTGGGGAGGGAAAGAGCTCACAATCTACAGTGTAGACAGAATATAGTTTGGCACTTTAGCTGCTATGGCTCGATACTGTAAAATCCTTACAGTTCCACACAACCATATAACCCAGAATGTCAAGGCAGAAACCTCCACAATATATGCTTTGAATTGAGTTATCTGAGTCCACACTCCATATTCCAGTTCAAAGCAGATAATGTGGGATTCTATTCAGCTATGTGGAAGGGGCCATAGTTTAGTGAGGCACAAGGCCTTTTTTGCAGAGAAGGCTAAAGACCTTGTGAGACTACAATTCCCAGGATTTCATAGCATTGAGCCATGGCAGTTCAAGGGGTGTCAAGCTGCATTAATTCTACAGTGCAGATGCACCCTAATTCTATATTAGAAAAAAAAAAAAACAGAAATTCAAGTCCATTGTATCGGTAGCATTTGAAATAGAAACAACATTTTCAGGAGTACACTCATTTTTATAACTGATTCTGCCTAGCAATGTCAAATTTAGGAATTTCCAATTTTCTAGTTTCTTTTTTAATCTCTTTCCATGTTGTTTCATAGTTATTTTTTTAAAGTTGTGAATTTTGAGCTGTTATTTGGATGCCAGGAAAGAAAAATTAACATACCAATAGACTAACTCAACTATAGCATAGAGCATGAGTGTCAAGATGAAAGAGAAAGCTCCCTGTTGAATGGACCGGAAGACAAACGCCCCTCCACCCCCAACCCAACCCCTCCCACCTCTTTTTCTGCCCCTCCTTTTCCCCCACCATACCCTCCCTCAGTTTATTTGTCTGCTGTTTATTTATTCTTTCCTTTTCCCTTGTTTTCCTAGCCTATCCTAGCCTTACCCCCATCCCCTCCCCACCACCCTATTCAATATTTTTATGGTCGCGTTATCTTAAAACTGGTGCAATAAAGATTATTTTTTAAAAAAGAAATTCAAGTCCAGACTTTAGAGGTAAGCGCCCAAAGCCTTTGCCTTCTTGGACAAATCTTTTCATTTTTCTTTCTTCCAGACTTGAATTAATTGCATCTCAAACACCTCTTGTCTCATTTCTGAAGATATTTGTCAATTTGTGATCATGTTATTTCTTTTTTAAAAAATCAGCTGTTTCTAGAAGAAACTAAAGACACATGCTAACAAACAAATTAAGAGCAAACAATTTCAGTGCCCATGAAAGCCAATTATTCCGGCATGTACCACTATATGTGGCAACAATTAGAAAAATGGGCCAACATCACTTGAAACCTACTTACCCTTTTGAAAAATGCTAGGTAAAGGTAAAGGTTTCCCTTGACGTTAAGTCCAGTCATGTCTGACTCTGGAGGTTGGTGCTCATCTCCATTTCTAAGCCGAAGAGCCGGCATTGTCCGTAGACACCTCCAAGGTCATGGAGCGCCGTTACCTTCCCGCCGGAGCGGTACCTATTGATCTACTCACATTGGCATGTTTTCGAACTGCTAGGTTGGCAGAAGCTGGAGCAACAGCGGACGCTCATTCCGCTCCCGGGATTTGAACCTGGGACCTTTTGGTCCACAAATTCAGGAGCTCAGTGTTTTAACACACTTCGCCACCAGGGTTCCTTTGAAAAATGCTAGGGGAGATTTTATAGGTAAAGGTAAAGGTTTTCCCCTGACATTAAGTCTAGTCGTGTCTGCCTCTGGGGGTTGGTGCTCATCTACATTTCTAAGCCAAAGAGCTGGCATTGTCCATAGAAACCTCCAAGGTCACATGGCCAGCATGACTACATGGAGCACCTTTACCTTCCCACTGAAGTGGTACCTATTGATCTACCCACACTTGCATGTTTTCGAATCGCTAGGTTGGCAGAAGCTGAGGCTAACAGCAGGGGCTCACCCCGCTCCCTGGATTCAAATTGCTGACCTTTCAGTTAGCAACTTCAGCAGCTAAGTGGTTTAACCTGGAGAGGTCATACTAGTTATCTGCTAAAAGGTGATTATTTCTCATGGATGCCTCCAGAGACAGCAAATCATTTGCTGCGCAACGCCCACAAATGAAGAGGCAACACACGTGTATGTGTTAACTAAGGGCAACTTTTATTAACATTACCTAATTAAAATTTTACCTTCCAAAGGCAGGCATATAACATAATATGTCAGAGTATTTTCAGCGCAGCAGTAGTTGGATGGAAGCAGTGGAACACAGAACGAAGAGACACTCAGAGACGTTGCTAAAACTATTTACAAAGTTTTACTATATGCAGCAATAATCAACACAAACAGACTTGCAGACGACAGATGAACACAGGACTGCTCTGTTCTCCAACAGAACTTGACTCGAACTCTAGGCAGACAGAACTCAACTGAACTAATGCAATCGTTATGCACAAACACTTGTGTCTGGATACTCCCTAGTTCCAGCCACACATCAAGATCATCATAGCTTCTTGGCAATTAACTCTTTCCACATTATGGTACAATCTGGATGATGCAATCAGTTGCAATATAAGCATGGCACAAATTGCATTTAAACACTATCAATACACAAATCCCACATTAACATAATAGACTTGGCCCAGAACTTGACAATAATCTTGACAGTGAACTTAACATTGAACTTGATAATGGGCACGATGTGGGCAATTCTGTTCCCTGAATTATTAATTTCATAATATCAGTTTCGTAAGCCCTTTCCGTTCCCTCTCCTTCCGATTATGGTTGCACCAAAAGTAAATGAGGGCAGATAACTCACCTAGGCTCCACCTCATCTGAAAGTAGTCCCTCGGGGACTTTTTTCAGTAGGCCTTTTCCACAGAAGAGGTGGAAAATCCCTCCCAGTCCCCAGCTGTGCTGGGTCCCAAAAGGATCTTTTTTATGGACAGGCATTTGAAAGAATCAAGACCCCATGAAACAATCTTGGTGGGATCCAGGTACTGCGTAGCTCACTTTACTTATTTCCAAATTGATGGGAAAATGTGGCTTGGCTACCCTTTCCTCTCTTTCAAAGACATAATTTAGAGAAATCATGTTCTTTTTTTTCTGAATATGTTTGTAAGTACTGTAACTTTTTCCTCCTCTTTCTCATAAATAGCATCACCCCATTGTTTTTTCAGTGTCATTTTTCCCATTCCTGAAAAGCATTTTGCCATATAAACTCTTAACTTTCACAGTAAGGTGCACATGAAGGGAATCCTTTCCAAATTGTAACCCATTCCATATGTGTGTTTTATTTACAAGAAAAGACTATTGCCTGATGTTTCAAGAACAGGTGTTGGGAAAATAAGACTTTGGAACATTTCATATAAATAAACATTTGAAATATACAAAGCCACATATGGCTATTGAAAATGTCAACCTGGATTACAAGTGTGAAAGAGATGAAAAACAGTTTTATGACATTTCAAAGAAGTGGCTGTGTTAACAACCCACAGCATAAAAGGAGGAAGGAAAATGAAAGGGGGCAAAAAGACTAACCTTTAAGCACCTTTAAGACTAACTAGTTTTTATTTTAGTACGAGCTTAGATACCCGGCGTTGCCGGTGTTAGATATTTTTCTAACACTTTTATCCAGCTCCAATGTCAGTAGAGCTCACAGTGGTCTCTGGGAGATAGATACACACATACATACAAAGATATTTCCACTTTTAAACAGATGGATGGATGGATAGATGGATGGACGGACAGATGGACAGACGGACAGACAGACATGAAATATAAGACAGGTTTTTTTTCTTATCAGTAGCAACTTGAGAAACTGCAAGTGTGAGAGAATTGGCCATCTGCAAGGACATTACCCAGGGGCGCCTGGATTTTTTTTTTATGTTTTTACCATCCTTGTGGGAGGCTTTTGTCATATCCCCACATAGAGTTGGAGCTGATAGAGGGAGCTCATCCATGATCTCTCCGGGTTGGATTCAAACCATCAACCTTCAGATCAACAAGCCAATCTTCAAGTCATCAGTCCTGCCAGCACAAGGTTTTAACCCAGTGTGCCACCGGGGTCCTCACCCCAGATCTAAAATGTTCTGGGAATCATTAGAAAGTTTGTTTCTGTTGCTTCCTCTTATTGAGTTCCTTCTGTTTCTGTGACAGTCTGCATTTTATCATTTTGAATGCTTTTTGCTACAGCATTGCTTTGCTTATATTGGTTTATTTTCCATCTGAGCTGCTCTGAACAATGCAAAATACTTTGTAAATGTGAGCTATAAATTTCCCAATAAAACCAGCAAATAAATATTCCTGTGTATATCTTGCACTGAAGAGGAGAGAGGTTTTATGGTTGCTTTTTAATCCAAAAAGAGACCCATAATATAGTTTGCTAAGACACAAACACAAATACTTGTTCATCAAGTACGACACTTTGAGTTCAGAGTACTTCGCAATTTCCAAAACATTTTTTCAGCTGACAAATTTCCTCTTAAACAGCATGAAATTCTTTGCAGCTGTTGCTTATTTCATTTTATAGACCTCTTGACCTGTCCTTGAAGTTATATAGAAGACCCCCCATTGCCCATCATATCCATCTTTCCCATAAAGTGATGCACCACAGACAGCCAAGCGTAGTTCACACAACTTTTAACACATACACCAAAAGGACAACTAAGGACCTTTCCACACAGCCAAATAAAATCCCACTTTATCTGCTTTGAACTGGAATATATGGCAATGTGGACGGAGATATCCCAGTTCAAAGCAGATATTGATTTTCAGCCTTGATAGTCTGGGTTATATGGCTGTGTGGAAGGGCCCTCAGGATCCTTTTTACTACCCTAAATCCCAGGAGGAACTGAGTTATTTTAATCAATTTCTTTCTGAGATTTTGTCCTCAGCCCAAATCCACACTTTTCTCGGGGTTGGCTAGACCAAAGATTGACCTGGGAAGGAATCCAGTTACCCCCCAGCCCCCTATTTTCCTCTCAAAAAGTTAACTGAGGGGCCTTCCAGCAGCAGAGATTTCTCCTGATGCAGGAAAACGATACATCAGGGGGTGAGGGGAGGCCAAAAAACTGGGATCGCACTGGGGATTGACCCCCACAATTAAGAAAATTTAAGGTTTGGATCTTTGCAGGTGTCAAATTAAACCAGAGACAGATTAACCTGGGGTCATCAGAGGCATTGTTTGGATGCCTCAGGTAAACCCATTATGTATCATGGATTTTAGGACAGTGTAAAAGGAACCCCGGTGGCGAAGTGTGTTAAAGCACTGAGCTGCTGAACTTGCAGACTGAAAGGTCCCAGGTTCAAACCCCAGGAGCAGTGTGAGCGCCCGCTGTTAGCTCCAGCTTCTGCCAACCTAGCAGTTCAAAAACATGCCAATGTGAGTAGATCAGTAGGTACTGCTCCGGTGGGAAGGTAATAGCGCTCCATGCAGTCATGCCGGCCACATGATCTTGGAGGTGTCTACAGACAACGCCAGCTCTTCCGCTTAGAAATGGAGATGAGCACCAACCCCCAGAGTCAGACATGACTGGACTTAACGTCAGGGGAAACCTTTACCTTAAAAGGATCCTAAGGAGGGGGTCAGAGGATCATGTGAAGTAGTTCTACTCCAATCACTGTCTGCTATAGTCACCTCGTCATCAGTAATACCTCTTGGTTTATTTTTTTCCCTGTCTTATGTACAAGGGGAACTGCTCACTATGAGTATATATTCTCTAAACATTTACAATAGGTGAATTTCTACTATAGCAGGAATGGGAATGCAGCCCCTTGGGCAATTTTCTCAGGCCCTCCTCTCTCACGCCATCCTATCCTTCTGTTTCTCTCTCTCTCTCTCTCTCTCTCTCTCTCTCTCTCTCTCTCTCTCTCTCGTTCCTTCTTTCTATCCTTCCTTTCCTTCTACTCTTTAGTCCTATTTTCATTCCCTCTTTTCTTCCTCCCTCTTTCTCCTTCCTTCCCATTTGTCTTTCCTTCCTTCTCTCTTTCCTCTCTCTCTCTCTCCCTCCCTTCCTTTTCACCCTTCTTTCTTCCCTTTCTTCCTCCCTTCCTTCTCCTTTTCTTTCCTCATTTCTTCCTAGGGGATGTTTAACTGAGAGCAGCTAAGGAGATAGGGAGATAGCGTGGGCTATAAATAAAGTGTTGTTGTTGTTATTGTAGAGAGGGAACATGAGAATCATGTTTCATGATTTAAAAGGGTGTCCCATTGAGGAGGAGAAGAGTTCCACTGCTGAACAACTCTCACTGTGAGGAAGTTCTTCCTAATGTTCAAGTGGAATCTCCTTTCCTGTAGTTTAAAGCTGTTGTTCTGCATCCTAGTCTCCGAGGCAGCAGAAAACAAGCTTGCTCCCTCCCTATGACTTCCCTTCACATATGGCCCTCATCATGTCTCCTCTCAGCCTTCTCTTCTGCAGGCTAAACATGCTCAACTTTTAAGCCACTCCTCATAGGCCTTGTTCTCCAGACCCTTGATCATTTTAGTTTGTCAACATCTCCGTTCAGAATTGGTCACAGTATTCCAGGTGTGGTCTGACCAAGGCCGAATAGAGAGGTAGCATGACTCCCCTGGATCTAGATGCTATACTCCTATTTATGCAGGCCAAAATCCCATATGCTTTTTGTTTTACGCTTCATCACATTGTAGGCTCATGTTTAACTTGTTGTCCACGAGGACTCCAAGATCTTTTTCACATGTACTGCTGTTGAGTCAAGCGTCCCCCATTCTGTATCTTTGCATTTCATTTTTTCTGCCTAAGTGGAGTATCTTGCATTTGTCCCTGTTGAGCTTCATTTTGTTAGTTTTGGCCCATCTCTTTAATCTATTAAGATCTGTTTGGATTCTGCTCCTGTCTTCTGGAGTATTAGCTATCCCTCCCAATTTGGTGTTGTCTGCAAAATTGATGATCATGCCTTCTAACCCTTCATCTAAGTCATTAATAAAGATGTTGTACAGAACCAGGCCCAGGACAGAACCCTGCTGATGGCACTCCACTCGTGACTTCTTTCTAGGATGAAGAAGACGCATTGGTGAGCACCCTTTGGGTTTGTTCTCTTAACCAATTACAGATCCACCTAACCGTAGTTTTGCCTATATTTGACTAGCTTGTTTTCCAGAAAGTCATCCCACATGAGACATTAAAAAGATTTGATAAAGCCAATAAAGAGGAGGAGGAGGAGGAGAGGAATAAGAAGTCAGAGTTTATCTTTGCATGAAAGAAGATCTTTCCCATGAGATTCAAATCTCTGGATGATAATGGAATCATTTCCATCAACTTTCTGAAGGAGTTCTAGTCCCTGCAAGATCTTTCCAAATGCTTATTGGTGCCTCTGCATGTCTGAACCCCTTTCTGAAACGCTTAGGGAATAAGTATTGTGTCACCACTTGGCCTTTTCTAAAACCTCGAGGCCCCATCTACTTTGTCATATAATCCAGTTTCTGAAGTTCGATTATCTACTTTGAACTTGATTATATAGCAGTGTAGATCTAGCCTAAATGGTGGTTCAAATCCAGGGAGCAGCGTGAGCTCCTGTTGTTAGCCCCAGTTTCTGCAAACCTAGCAGTTCGAAAACATGCAAATGTGAGTAGATCAATAGGTACTGCTCCAGCGGAAAGATAATGGCACTCCATGCAGTGTCTACAGACAATGCTGGTTCTTCGGCTTAAAAATGGAGATGAGCATCACCCCTCAGAGTTGGACACGACTAGACTTAATCTCAGGGGAAAACCTTTACTTTTACCTATATGGCAGGGTAGGCATTTATGATCCAGTTCAAAGCAGATAATCTGGAATCAGAAACTTAATTATAGGGCAGTGTACATCAAGCCTGAGAGAAATGTATGTATCTGTATATCTATCTCCAATTAACATGAACCTTAGGCCTCCTAACTCAATATCATTGGTCTTCATTATGGCTAACTGCTGAAGAACAATGTATGGGAACCCGCTGGCTAAAGGAAACAATAATGACTCATCTATTTTACAAGATAAAGTGGTTTTAGATAGCACCAACTGCCTGTTTAAAATGTTTCTTGTTGGTAAGGAAAAAAATCAGGATTCAATTTAAAATGTTTAGCATTCTGTAACTTTTCCAGAAGCATTGCTTTAAAAACAAAGGGGTGACCTTTCCCACGCAATGGCAAAGGAAAGGATTAGCTGGAAGACAATGAAGATACTTTGAAGCCTAAGCAAAAGTCAGTGTTAATATGTCCCAGAGAACAGCTTTTTCCCAGCTATAAATTTGCTCTGAATGAGACAGAGGGCATGCTGCATTTTATGAACATATTGCCAGGAACTTGAGATTTTTATATGGCCAAAAAGTATTTGATTCTCCCAGTAATGGCCTCTCCTGTTTTTAAACACAAGCAGTCCAGAGCCGTTTATGGTCAGCCAGCATCAGTGAGAGATTTCATGCAATACTGTCGCTGAAACTGTTACACAAATTAATCTGGCTTCGAAGAATCTGAAAAGATTAACTATTACACCAATTAATGGAACTCAGGTGATTCCAGTATTGAAGGAACTGAAAACAGCCAGGTTATAGTAAATAGTCAAGAAGCAAATGTTGCACATACAGAAAGTATAAATATTTAGCACATGCCACATGTATGATATTGGTACTTTCTGTAGTAGAACATTAGAAGGACATCAATGAAGGTTCTGCATTCAGGCTTCCTGCTGCCCAGTTGCCAAGCTTTTACACATATTCTTATCAGCCCTCCGTGCTAAACGGAGGGCTGCACAAACGCAGCAAGGACCAAGTACGGAGAGCACAATAATCCCAAATAAACAGCTCAAGGGGAGGTCACAGGGGCTTACATGTCTTTACACCAACGCTCAGAGCATGGGAAATAAGCAAGACGAACTCCAGCTCTTAGCACAGCACCACACATACAATGTCATAGGCATCACTGAAACCTGGTGGAATGACTCCCATCACTGGAATGTAGCCATTGAGGGCTATAACCTCTTTCACAGAAATAGAACAAAAGGGAGAGGAGGGGGAGTAGCTTTATATGTCAAAAACAGTTACGTTGCAGAAGAAATGCAAGACTGTAATCCAGGAAACCAGCTTGAAAGCATCTGGATAAGAATCAAGGGAACCGGGACTAAAAAAGATCTTGTCGTGGGTGTCTACTACAGACCTCCAAGTCAGGATGAAGGACTTGATGAAGCCTTCTGTCAACAGCTGACCAAACAGGCACAAAGAAGAGATATAGTAGTCATGGGCGATTTCAATTATTCCGATATCTGCTGGAAAACAAACTCAGCCAAGAGTACAAAGTCCAACAAATTCCTCACTTGCCTTGCAGACAATTTTATGGTCCAGAAGGTAGAAGTGGCAACAAGAGGATCAGCAACTCTTGATCTAATCTTAACAAATGTGGAAGACCTGATCAACACAGTTGAAGTGGTTGGATCCTTAGGGGCAAGTGACCATGTGCTCCTGGAGTTTGCAATACAAAGGAATGCTGAAACTAAGACAAGTCAAACATGCATTCTCGACTTTAAGAGAGCTGACTTCCAAAAAATGAAGGAATTACTGAGCGGCATTCCATGGACGCCAATATTAAAAAACAAGGGAGTTAAGGATGGATGGGAGTTTTTCAAAAGTGAAATACTCAAGGCGCAAATGCAAACAGTGCCAACAAAGAAGAAAAATAAGTCAAGTGCAAAGAAGCCAGAATGGATGTCCAAAGAACTTCTAACTGAGCTAAAGCTCAAAAGTGACATGCACAAGAAGTGGAAAAGGGGAGAAATCACCAAAGAAGAATTCAAACTTATAGCCAACACCTGTAGGGAAAAGGTTCGCAAGGCTAAAGCACAAAATGAGCTCAGGCTTGCCAGGGACATAAAAAACAACAAAAAAGGCTTTTTTGCTTACGTTGGTAGAAAAAGGAAGAAAAAGGAGGCGATAGGACCTCTGCAAGGAGAAGATGGGGTGATGGTGACAGAGGACAGGGAAAAGGCAGAACTGTTCAATGCCTTCTTTGCCTCGGTCTTCTCACAAAAAGAAAGCCATCTTCAACCTCAGCAACATGGAATGGATGAAAGATTGGCGGAAATCCAACCCCAAATAGGGAAACAAGCTGTCCAGGAACACCTGGCCTCTCTAAACGAATTCAAGTCCCCAGGGCCAGATCAGCTACATCCAAGAGTATTGAAGGAATTAGCGGAAGTTATTTCAGAACCACTAGCAATTATCTTCGAGAGTTCTTGGAGAACGGGAGAAGTCCCAGCAGATTGGAGGAGGGCGAATGTGGTCCCTATCTTCAAGAAGGGAAAAAAGAACGACCCAAACAATTACCGTCCGGTCAGCCTCACATCGATACCAGGCAAGATTCTGGAAAAGATCATCAAGGAAGTGGTCTGCGAACACTTAGAAACAAATGCGGTCATTGCTAATAGTCAACACGGATTTACCAAAAACAAGTCATGCCAGACTAATCTGATCTCTTTTTTCGATAGAGTTACGAGTTGGGTCGATACAGGGAATGCTGTGGATGTAGCCTACCTGGATTTCAGTAAGGCCTTCGACAAAGTCCCCCATGACCTTCTGGCAAATAAACTAGTAAAATGTGGGCTAGACAAAACTACGGTTAGGTGGATCTGCAATTGGCTAAGCGAACGAACCCAAAGGGTGCTCACCAATGCGTCATCTTCATCATGGAAAGAAGTGACAAGTGGAGTGCCGCAGGGCTCCGTCCTGGCAGAAAAAATGGAAATCAAAGATACAGAATGGGGAACGCCTGGCTTGACAGCAGTGTGCGCGAAAAAGACCTTGGAGTCCTCATGGACAACAAGTTAAACATGAGCCAACAATGTGATGCAGCAGCTAAAAAAGCCAACGGGATTCTGGCCTGCATCAATAGGGGAATAGCGTCTAGATCCAGGGAAGTCATGCTCCCCCTCTATTCTGCCTTGGTCAGACCACACCTGGAATACTGCGTCCAATTCTAGGCACCACAGTTGAAGGGAGATGTTGACAAGCTGGAAAGCGTCCAGAGGAGGGCGACTAAAATGATTAAGGGTCTGGAGAACAAGCCCTATGATGAGCGGCTTAAAGAGCTGGGCATGTTTAGCCTGCAGAAGAGAAGGCTGAGAGGAGACATGATAGCCATGTACAAATACGTGAAGGGAAGTCATAGGGAGGAGGGAGCAAGCTTGTTTTCTGCTGCCCTGCAGACTAGGACACGGAACAATGGCTTCAAACTACAGGAAAGGAGATTCCACCTGAACATCAGGAAGAACTTCCTCACTGTGAGAGCTGTTCGACAGTGGAACTCTCTCCCCCGGGCTGTGGTGGAGGCTCCTTCTTTGGAGGCTTTTAAGCAGAGGCTGGATGGCCATCTGTCGGGGGTGCTTTGAATGCGATTTCCTGCTTCTTGGCAGGGGGTTGGACTGGATGGCCCATGAGGTCTCTTCCAACTCTACTATTCTATGATTCTATGATTCTATGATTCTAACAGACCAAAGTATTTTCCAAACATTATTCTTCTTCATTCGCGCAGTCATTTCTGACTCTTCATGACCTCATGGACCAGTCCATGCCAGAGCTCCCTGTTGGTCGTCACCACCCCCAGATCCTTCAAGTTCATGCCAGTCACTTCAAGGATACCGTCCATCCATCTTGCCCTTGGTCGGCCTCTCTTCCTTTTTCCTTCCATTTTCCCCAGCATTATTCCAAACATTAAAGGTAAAGGTAAAGGTATCCCCTGACGTTAAGTCCAGTCATGACCGACTCTGGGGGTTGGTGTTCATCTCCATTTCTTTTTCTTTTTAAAAAATACATTTTTATTGAAAGAAAAAAACCAGTTTATATACATAAAAGTGGGGGAACAATATAGGTATAGGAAAGTAGGAAAACAGCAAAAAAAGAGAAAGAAAAAAAAAAGGAGGAGGGAAGGAGGAAATGGGGTTTGGAAGAGGGGTATTTGGTGACTTCCGTTCTTCCGCCAGAGTGGTACCTATTGATCTACTCACATTGGCATGTTTTCAAACCGCTAGGTTGGCAGTGGGTGCTCACTCCGCTCCCGGGATTTGAACCAAACATTATTCTTACATTATTAGTTAAGTAATTCTCACAGCAGCCTTAATATTTCAGTATGAATGTCTCTTCATTTTACAGATGGAATACAAGCATGAAACTGAGAACATTATTAACTTATCTTAGACTCTCAACTTATTTATCATGCAGGAAGGGCTTCCTGGATACTATTCTTAATAATACATGTAACCAGTGCTGAATGAGGTCCTATGTTAGTTATGAGGCCCCTAACTTGGGCCCTGAAAGAGATAGGCCTGGTAAGCCTACACTGCTTGCTTTGTGGCACACTCCCATAGACTGTCAATTCTATCATTAAGGACTTCATCACATTGATCAAAATAAGCATCCTAGGGCGTTTAGAGCCTTCTTCGGGGATGGAGCCCTATGGCAGCGATCACACAATATCATGTAACTCCAACCGGGATGAAAGGATCACGCCTGGGCTGTGGCGCAGGCTGGTGAGCAGCCAGCTGCCAGCTGCAACAAATCACTCTGACCAAAAGGTCATGAGTTCGAGGCCAGCTCGGAGCCTGCATTTGTCTTTGTCTTTGTTCTATGTCAAGGCATTGAATGTTTGCCTTATATGTGTAATGTGATCCGCCCTGAGTCCCCTTCGGGGTGAGAAGGGCGGAATATAAATACTGTAAATAAATAAATTAATTCTGCCCTATTTAAGTGACACTTTTCCTGTATGATGGGGAAAGCAGCACTGGAGCAGCATGCAGAGCAACGGAGTCACCCCTCACTCCTGCCATTTTGTCACTCTTGCTGGCAAAACTGCACCGAAGAGGGGAGCTCCCTCATGTGATAAGGTCATATGTCTGGAATTGCTCTGAAACTGAACATCTTCAAATTTAGAGTTGCACCACATAAGCAAAATCCGTAATTTTCTTTTGGCAGGAAGATGGATCTCACTGGACAATGGGGCCCTATTGCACAATGATAAATTTGACGCTGCATGTAACTTTACACAGTTTGAAATGTTTCTGCAAGTCTTTCTCGACTGAGGGACACACTACAGTTTTTTTTGTACTGGTCACATTCCCTGCAATGAAATGGGAGTTTCTAACTTTTTTAGCTTTTGCATTTATTGAACACTTGTTTGAAAAGTCAATGTGATATGGATATGTTGGCATATCAGCATGGTGGAGCCACACTGTTGAAATAATGTAGTTTGATGCCATTTTAATGATCATGGCTCAATGTTCTTGCTTACACATTTGTTAGGTGTTCTGAACCTCCTGTGTAAGTCTAAGTCCTCAACTCTGAGGCCCCATCTACACTACCATATAAAATCCGGGGCCAGGCTGTGGCGCAGGCTGTTGACCAGCTGCAATAAATCACTCTGACCATGAGGTCATGAGTTCGAGGCCAGACCGTGGCGGGGTGAGCACCCGTCAATAAAAAATAAAAAATAGCCCCTGCTCGTTGCTGACCTAGCAACCTGAAAGATAGTTGCATCTATCAAGTGGGAAATAAGGTACCACTTATAAAAAAAGTGGGGAGGCAAGTTTAACTAATTTACGACATTGGAATGAGGAAGTGCCGTCAGAGTGGATGATGAAGCAGCTGCTCCCCCCTGTGGCCAGAATCGAACATCCCCTCAGGAGAAGGTTAAATTGCCTCTGCGTCTGTCTGTCCCGGTCTCTGATGTGTATATGGGCATTGAATGTTTGCCCTATGTGTGTATAATGTGATCCGCCCTGAGTCCCCTTCGGGGTGAGAAGGGCGGAATATAAATACTGTAAATAAATAAATAAATAAAATCCAGATTATCTGCTTTGAATTGGATTTTATTTATTTATTTATTTATTTATTTATTATTCAGACTTATATGCCACCTCTCCCCTAGGGCTCGGGGCAGCTTACAAGAACAGGCTAAAATCTAAAATAATTTACAAATAGCAGTAACAGAGATCAAAAGCCTGCTGAAACAGGTGTCTACACTGCCGTAGAATCTGGTTCAAAGCAGATAATCTGGATTTTATGTAGCAGTGTGGATGGGGCCTGAAATGATTATTTGGAAATGGCAGATTTTTTGGGGGGGGGGGGGGTCCTTTGCAAATTCACCCTGATTCCATTTTATTGCCTTCAGCAGAATCCTAACGTTTATGGAGTCCATGTTACTGGGAAAACTATCCTGGCTAAATATCTTCATCTCCTGAATTCATTAGAGTCAAAAGAATGCTGTAAGTAGAAACATTGGAGAAAATGTCCTAAAGAGAAGAGCTCATGGAGGGGCACAAACCTGTTGCAGGGGGCATCAGGTAAACACAATCCAGAGATTGTGAAATCCAGAATGATATGGATTTTTTTTCTTTTAAAAACCCTACAACCTTTGGTTTCCTGACAATAAAAGCTAAGCAGAGTAATTTGGTGTACACAGTTGATGACTGTGGCTGATCAACTGTCTCAAATTGTTGGTAAAACCTTTATGTGAAGCTTCATGGATTTAGGGAAAACGAAGATGGCAAACCTAAAAACAACAGATGAGGAAACACGATGGTGCATGTTTCTTTTAAGAAGTTCAACTTTCAGACATAGAGGAAAAAAATTCTCCCTATATTCCAGCAGAATTTAATGTGGTGACTAACTTATTTAAATAAATAACTCAAAGCATACTGTACTATTCTGTTGAGATTGTTGCATACAACAGAGCATTATTTTCAGGAAAAATCTGGACATAGTTTAAATAAGTCATTTTTTGTAACATGGGCCTAAGCAGCAAAGCAGACCCTGTAATCCTCAGCAGGATTTCTTTCTGTGGATGATTTCATTGTGTGATACTGACCTTTTAAAAATACCACCCTTGTGCATGTTATGTGATGCTGGCATATGAATTAGCCTACAATTTGACTTCAACTAGTTTCAAAATGTGTATAGCAGTCCTTGTGCTGCAATAAACTCAGTGGAGGATGAAATTTTTACATGAAATGAAATATTGTCCTGGTTTTTGTATGAAGGTTTTAAAGGATATAGTCCTGTCTTCGGTTTTCCAAGAGTAAATCATGCGATTTGCTCCTGAGAAAGTAGTGGAATATAAAATTGTGCTGTAAAAATATCAGCACCGACATGATCATTAGCAACAGATGAAATTTTGTGGTTGTTCTACATTCCAGTTCACACATATAAAGGATGATCCCCTACACGTGTTTAAGTCAAGAAATTTAAAAAAAAATCACACACCACAAAAACTGAATTTATCCATAGGTCATTGGGAAGACTGTACTTAAGCTCTTATCCAAAAAGGAACCATCCTCCTTCTCTGAGTAGAGTGGCATAAGGCAAGAGCAAAGTCCAGCCTTGGAGATCCTAAAATAGGGGTGTCAAACTTGTCCTCCAGTTGTTTTGGACTTCAGCTCCCAGAATTCTTGGTCATTGGAAAAGCTAGCTAGGGAATCTGGGAATTGGAGGGCCACAAGTTTGACACCTTTATTCTAAAAGAATCATCAACTTCCCTCTGTCCTCTCTGCTGTGGAGTCCTTCTAGCTTTAAAAATGAAATAGGAAAATAGTGGTGGGTTCTAGGGGTGGCTGGCCCTTTGAGACAGTATTGGTACTTTTCTCTCTCTACGGAATGACTCTCGACTTATCCATGGGTCACATCAAGACCCATAATGTTGATCTCTAAACCTGCCCTCAACTTATGCATGAGGTTGACTTATTCATAGGCACATAGGGTATGTTTCCTGGAGTATACAACATTTTCAAGAAGAGAAGTAAGCACAATAAATGCTCACGAATTTATAGGTAAAGGTAAAGGTTTTCCCTGACGTTAAGTCCAGTCATGTCTGACTCTGGGGGTTGGTGCTCATCTCCATTTCTAAGCCCAAGAGCTGGCGTTGTCCGTAGACACCTCTAAGGTCATGTGGCCTGCATGATTGCATGGAGTGCCGTTACCTTCCCACCGGAGCGGTACCTATTCATCTACTCACATTTGCATGTTTTCGAACTGCTAGGTTGGCAGGAGCTAGAGTTAACAGTGGGTGCACAAGCCGCTCCCAGGATTTGAACCTGGGACCTTTCAGTCTGCAAATTCAGCAGCTCAGCGCTTTAACGCACTTTGCCACCGGGGCTCCTCATGAATTTATAAACAATTCCATATTTAAAAATATTATGTAGCAAGTTGAATCAGTGTGGTGTAGTCTTTTGAGCACTGAACAATGTATCTGGAGATCAGGATTTGATTCCACACCATGGAAACAGATTGAGTGACCATGGGAAAATCACATGCTCTCAGCCCTGTGATATGTTTGAGTTGCCATAAATTGGAAATGATGACCTGAAAGCCGACAACAACTACAATGCAATAAGTTAAACTTTAAATGCAGAAAATGATTGTAAGATCAAATAATGGAGCCAATAACGTGGCATAGTGGTTTGAGTGTTGGATCATGATTTTGGAGTCCAGGGTTCAAATCCATGATTGGCCATGGAAACCCACTGGCTGGCCTTGAGCAAGTCACATTCTCTCAGAGTCAGCTGAAGGCAAATATAACTCCCTCTGAAGAAATCCTGCCAAGAAATCACTAATAGATTTGCTTAAGGATTGCCATAAGTTGTACCAACTTGACGACACATAATAACAGAAAAATCAAATAACATGAATATAACTATTTAGACAGGATAGTTAGACAGGAAACACTTGTCTAAAATGAAAAGTCTCCAGCAGGTTCTGAAAACAGAATGATACAGTTACATGATAAATCCAGCTGGAAGTGTTGCATCCTTTCTGGTAGTGATGGATCAATTTCTTCAACTCAGTTTAGAACAGGCTCAGGATTTATGGGCTTGCTTAGTGAAGTATTCCAAAAGGGTGCTTTTAATCCTACTCATAAACCTGGTGCATAAGCACTGGTGTATTACCAGTTGGGAACTGTACTTTGGATTAATCTGTCCTGAACCCATTCCTTCTGAGCCAGTCCAGACCAAATTGTTGCTTTTAGAGGAGCAATAAATGATACCTTTTTCAATTTAATAAAAATACAGGTTATAAATTAAGATGGTGGTGGTGATTATGATTGCAACAACACATTGAAAGCAAATGAAGTAATTTATTATTTTTTTAAATTATATTTCACTTATACAGTGTTCCCTTGCTACTTCGTGGTTCACTTTTCGCCCCCTCACTGTTTCACAGGTTTTCAATTAATATTAATGTACTCATTTATCACTGTATTTTTGCTGTTTTGTGGGTTTCTGTGGTGTGCAAATGGTTTTGGAAGGGGGGGAAAGGAGAAATAAAGGGAGAGGGGGGAGGGTAGGGAAGGATTGGAAATAAAAAAGGGTTATTTAGCTTCCATTCTTCTTTTCTGCCAGTGTACTGTATATTGTAACTGCTAAAATAAAGTACCGACTGCATTGTAGTAAGTGATCTGTGGTTTGCACTCCGCCACACATAGAATAAATAAAGTGTTCCTACTTCACGGATTTTCACTTGTTGCAGGTGGTCCTGGAACATAACCCCCGAGATAAGTGAGGGAACACTGTATAACCAAAGTTAATTTGGGAGAGGGAATTACTTGTCAATTAAGAAAAAAGAAGACACATGTATTCAAAAGAAAACATTATCACTGAGATATAGAAAAGGAGTAAACACAACTTGAGCATTCCTTATCCAAAATGCATGGGACCAGAAGTGTTCCATATTTTAGTTTGTTTATTTATTTACCTATTTACCAGGGTCCCGGTAGCTGACACCCTCACACTAATCAAACAAAACTTCCCAGAAGACATCACAGCCCTGTTTCACCATTGCCTCACCACTAGCTACTTTCAGTGGAACAATGGATTCTATGAACAGAAGGATGGAGTGGCCATGGGGAGCACTCTCAGCCCAGTAGTAGCAAATTTCTATATGGAACACTTTGAAAAACAAGCCCTAGAAACAGCACCAAAAAAGCCAACTGTTTGGTTCAGATACGTAGATGACACCTTCACAATTTGGAGCCACGGAGAGGAAGAACTCAGCAAGTTCCTAGACCACCTTAACTGCATCCACCCAAACATCCAATTCACCATGGAAAAAGAAAAGGAAGGAAAACTGCCATTTCTAGATGTTCTGGTCATCCGCAAACCCAATCAACAATTGGGCCACACAGTTTACAGAAAACCTGCACACAGATAGATACCTTCATAAAAACTCCAACCATCACCCCAGTAAAAAAAGAAGCACAATCAAAGCCCTGACAGACCGTGCACAAAGAATCTGCGAACCTCACCTCCTCCAAGGTGAACTCAACCACCTAAACTGGGCTCTACAGGCCAATGGATACTCCACCACAGACATCAGAAGAGCTGCAAGGCCAAGAACAAGCCATGAGAGTCAAGACAAAGATCCACCCAGAGGAAAGGTGTTCTTACCATACATCAAGGGAACCACTGACCGCATAGGCAAACTGATGAAGAAGCACAACCTACAAACTATCTACAGACCCACAAAGAAAATCCAACAAATGCTATGGTCAGCGAAAGACAAGAGGGATCCTCTCTTCTCTGCAAGAGTCTAGCGGATACCATGCAGCTGTGGACAAGTCTACATAGGGACCGCCAAACGCAGCGCCCAAACAAGAGTCAAAGAACATGAAAGGCACTCCAGACTCACTCAACCAGAGAAATCAGCCATAGCAGAGCACTTGATGAACCAACCTGGACACAGTATATTATTTGAGAACACAGAAATGTTGGACCACTCCAACAACTATCATGTCAGACTACACAGAGAAGCCATTGAAATTCACAAACATGTGGACAACTTCAACAGAAAGGAGGAAACCATGAAAATGAACAAAATCTGGCTACCACTATTAAAAAATTCAAAAATCAGAACAGTAAATAAGAAGCAACACTCTGAGACATGGGAACTAGGGGCAGTTAACAAAGAATGCCCCCAGGCAGAAAGTAGCTAGTAGATGTAACCATTCAATGCAAATTAGGGTGATTAATTGGAACATTTACGTTGGCCTCAAACTGACAAGAGTTCTTCCCTCACCCTGGACTTCCCACAGATATATATAAACATTCCTTGCTTAGTTTTTCCATACCTCCCAACCTCTGAGGATGCCTGCCATAGATGTTGGCGAAACGTCAGGAGAGAATACTTCTGGAACATGGCCACACAGCCCAAAAGACATACAACAACCCTTCAACAACACATGTTTATTTATTTATTTTGGAATACTTACGTAGTCTTAGATTTTGAAATACTTGTAGTTGGATGCACATACATAATTAGTAGGGCTGTGAAATCTTACTAATGAAAATTCCCCAAAAATCCTTGGATAAGTGAATAGTTCTGAAACTTGATGAGATAACAGTGGTAAATATGTTCTACCATTATAGCAAGTTTCAATAACCATAACAATGAAGGAGAAAGGAGCCTCTGAAGTTTCCCCACTTGCGCAATTACTATAACAAAATAGTAATGAAATTTCATTACTCTCATCATAGCAACGGAATTTTCACTAACAATACTTTAGAAACACTTTAGAAATAAAACACCAGTGGCCCCTAATTTTGTAATGACTTTTGAAACATTTTTTCAATCAATCACACATGCCTATAACAGTATAGTGTCTGTCACCTAGCCGCATTTTGCTGATAGAGGATGAAGGAGTTTTCATCTGGAAAGTTCTCGAGTGCATGTATTCAGCTTGTAAAAGAAACACTTGTATTATACATGAGAATTTACTTCACAGACACATAGTTATGTTTGACAATGCAGAGGCATTCCTGTCATGCACCACATCTTTGCCAACTTCTTGAAGAAGTCCATTATTCATATAAAGCTGTTTATACAGTATTTTAATGGTGTCTGGAGTCAATACTGTTTTGCGCATGTTTATCTCACTTATCTAACAACTTGAAATGGAAACTCCTGAAACATATTTTTGTAATCTTTTATCATTTGAAGATATTTTGTAGCACATTGTTCATCATGTAGGGCAATTATATTGCTGTGTACCTGGAAGAACCTTTTAGACACTGGCCATGATCCAATGGTATAGACTTCAAAAAGAATGTCTAAGTCTATAATTATTGACTTCATTTTTTTTTGCATTTTCTGCCAAGCTTCAATAAAATATAGAGTAAACATTTTGATTCTTTAAACAGAGCCAACAAGACTCTATTTTATTAAAGTGCCAGAATCTCACAATAGCTCTGTGGGTATTAGGGACTTTAGAATCATCATAATCATCATCATCATCATCTTTATTTGTATCCCATCCCATCTCTCCTCTGGGGAATCAGGATGGCTTACAACATGGAGGCAACCATTTCATCCCAAAAATACATAATACAAAAACAGATGAATTAATATAGAACAGTTAAACAAACTAAACAATAACAATCAGTAAACACAATCAGGTAAACAAATTCACAAATATTAAAAACTGAGTCAATAGATTTAAAATAGGCTCATATATGGCACAAAATGTATATGACCATATCTTGGACTCATTGAAATATATCTAAATGGTGCAACAAATAATGTACTTCAATATTCCAATCATTTTCATTTGTGCTGTTGTGTCAATCACAAATATACATTAATTACATTATTCATTGAGATTAATCTAACTTGTCTTAATTACTTTTGGACTTTTCATGTTGTCCTTCCTTCCTTCCTTTTTTGTCCTTCCTTCCTTCCTTCCTTCCTTCCTTCCTTTCTTCCTTTCTTCCTTTGTCCTTCCTTCTTTCCTTTTTTTTGTATGGTCTGTATCACCATGGTGGCAAATGCTAGCTTATCAGATACCTTCTCACCATTTTACAAGGGTAGAATGAAAAATAATGCCCCCACCTTCGTAACTCCTCAACGGATGGCAGTCCTGGTATGTGGCAGGTACTGGCTTGTTCAGTAGACTCTCCTCTACAGTTCCATTTGGTGGGAAGACTTAGCATTGAACGGTTGTGTTGTTAAAGTACAAAGTATGGAACCCTGCGCAGACGGTCGGTCAATGCAACTTAAGCAATGTGCAGTCATTGAATTCTTGACAGCAGAAGGTGTCACCCCAAAGGAGAAAGGCATCAACTTCATTCATGTAATGCTAGTGGAGTTCCAGGCAAATTTCAAGTCTGAGCGCTTTCATTTCAGGCGTCAGCATCCTGGGTACCCATCATGCACAGATCTTCCAATAGCCAAGCAAAGCAATAATGTGACCCACACATTCTTGTAAAATGCCGATTATGCTTGAAATTTCTCTGAGTGATACGATGATTGTCCTGAATCAATCTGTCAATCTTTTGCTTGTGAAACTCTGTGGTTGCTGTCATAGGACATCCAACTCTTTGTTTGTCACTCAAGTCAGATGTTCCCACCTCAACATCTTTAAACTTACCTGCCCAACGACGCACAGTACTCACATCAACACAATCCCCCTAAACAGCTTGCATTCTCTGATGAATCTCCTTTCGAGTGACACCTTCTGCTGTCAAGAATTTAATGACTGCACGTTGCTTAAGTCGCATTGACCGACAGTCTGCGCAGGGTTCCATACTTCACACTTTAACAACACAACCGTTCAATGCTAAGGCTTCCCGCCAAATGGAACTGTAGAGTCTACTGAACAAGGCAGTACCTGCTACATACCAGTACTGCCATCTGTTGAGGAGTTACGAAGATGGAGGCATTACTTTTCATTCAACCCTCGTACATTCTTAGAATGCTCCAGATGTTGAGTAATTCTTATTAGAAATGCAATGACAAAGTGTCAAAAATGCTTCAAACTGATCACTAGTAATAGGATCCAATTGTTTTGTGACCAAAAGTGTCCTCCCTTCTTGTCTACCCATCTTGACCCCTCTGTGATATAAACTGATACACCTAAGTGATGTTTTTACACCTTTTCTCCCACACACCCGAAAAACCTTCTTTCATTGAATGAAGCTAGAATAGCTTAACTTTTCTATCTCAGAATGGAGTTATCATAACAAAGCCTTTCGTTCAGTTCTCCAAGTCATTCATGTCCTTTTTCCTTAATTGGGATCTTTACCTATTACACTCTCTTTATCAATCCTTAAGTGAAATGCCAGTCATCACTGAAGATCTCTGCTGCCTCAAGAGAAAAAATTGCCCTCCCCCCCCTTTTTAAGGAAAGATAGGCATTGCTGGGATAACAACAATCCATACCATTCATTACTGTAAATATTCATTTAATAAAGAATGAAGAATAAAATAAAAATTCTATTCAGTCCAGTGGTTGATTCATCACAATACAAATATGTAACCATAATATCTATGCAGACCCAAGATGCCTTCTGTAATATTATAATTGCAGTCTTGAAAACAATTGAACAATGGAGTTCAATTAGGGAAGTTGAATTGGCAAAATACAGTCCCTCAGCTAATTCTTGGCTCCAAGAACAGCACAAAAGGCTTAAAGGGCAGAGGCTTGATTTCCCCCAATTTTGTTTAATTAGGTGGTTTGCTTTGCTTATGTGGAATGCAGGACATCTGCCATCACTACTTTGTTAAACCAACATTAGTGCAAAGCAGAATGTAGCTTTGGGTGGAGTAGGTACAATGAGGACATTGGGGTGTTGTGTGGTTTCCAGGCTGTATCGCCATGTTATAACAGCATTTTCTCCTGACGTTTTGCCTACATCTGTGGCTGGCATCTTCACAGGATGGATGGATGCAGGTGAAAGGACAAGAGTAAATGCTGCTAGAACACGGTCATACAGCCTGGAATCCACACAACACCCCAGTGTTTCCAGCCATGAAAGCCTTTGACAATATAATGAGGGCATGGCTTTCAAACAGGAATTTTGCCCATCAAATGAAATTTTCCTTCAGCCACCAATTTTCTAAACAAAATCATCCACACCTAGAATTCTGGAACTACAGTAGAGTCTCACTTATCCAACATAAACGGGCCGGCAGAATGTTGGATAAGTGAATATGTTGGATAATAAGGAGAGATTAAGAAAAAGCCTATTAAACATCAAAATAGGTTATGATTTTACAAATTAAGCACCAAAACATCATGTTATACAACAAATTTGACAGAAAAAGTAGTTCTTTACACATTAATGCTATGTAGTAATTACTGTATTTACGAATTTAGCACCAAAATATCATGATATATTGAAAACATTGACTACAAAAATGCATTGGATAATCCAGAACGTTGGATAAGTGAGTGTTGGATAAGTGAGACTCTACTGTACTTGGAGTATTGACTCCCTTTGTTACATTGCCCACTCCTTCTTTTAAAACACTTAAGTTCTATTTCTAAATATTCAATTGAAATTTTTAAGTTATTGCAGTGTTAGGAATTTGGGAACTGAAGGAAAATGTAATTGGGTGGACAGAAAATTTATTTGCATTTCACACACACTCAATAGCTAAGGCATCTTGGCCCCCAAATAGAATAAACATAACCATTCTTAGTATAACAAAATTAAACCCTGTGTATCAGACCCCCTCTTATTCTCTTCCCTTTCCCCACCCATACACAAGTTTTGAAACAGATTTTATAGTGTCTCCAAGTTAATCTACCAGTAAATTGATCATTCCTTTCTAAATACCTAATTTGAATTGGCATTCTTGCAAGGTAAAATCATACAATTTTTATGTCCATAAGGATTAGTGGTCATGCAAATCTTTCTGTAAGCATCAGTTCTGTGATACCTCAGAAATGCTGGCCAAGCTTTTGTAAAAGGCTGGATTTTAGAAGATAAATATATAGGCTCAAGAATGGAAGGAATGAAAGGAAAAAATATATAAAGCATATGAATCTACAACTAATTTGGAGAAGAAATTCTAGACATGACCTAATGTTGCTCTTTATAAAGTCAACTAAGGACCTTATAACAAAGGGACAAACATGCCTGACACTTTTTGCATATGAATCCAGGTGGGTATGATCACATGACACACTGTCGGTTTTGTCTACAACCCATATGGACTTGTGTGCAAAGAGTATACAGCTCACAGTTTTTGTAAGATAGGCTGGAAAGTCATGGCTTTTGCTCTGCAAGTTGTTTGCATATTATCAGCTGTTCTAGTATCCTTTGGGATGTGTTTCGGAGGCAATCTTCTCTTGTTAATTCAGGACCAATCCAGACAGGGCCCGGATCCTCTCACATTTTTACTGGTGGCATCCCAATGAAACCTCCAGTAAAGGAGAATTAATTCAAGACAAAGCAGGAAAACCCTGCTTTGTCCTGAATTAATTTGATAGCCCATTAGATCCACACCTTTGTGAAAGGCCCGGGTCTGATGGGCTCTGGTCCATGTGTGGACAGGCCTACAGGGACTCCTGGGACTCCCTGGGTGTCTACTGATACACCCATTTCACACCATTTGGGCTCCTGGAGCCCAGAGATGTGATATGCTCTCCCCCTCCCCCCAAAATTCACCAGGAGCCATTTGGCTTCTCCTGTTGTGACTCAGCTGGAGTCTCAGAGTGACTCTGATGGGGATTGTGGGATTCAGGTTCAATATGACTCGGATGGGAATTATGGTTCAGAGTGTCCCTGTTGTGAGAGATGAGGAGCAGGGAGGCATTCCCACAGCAGGGAATGGTGGAGATGATACTGAAGCTACCCAGGTGCAAAGGGAGGATAGTTCCCAGCTAGATAGCATGCAGACAGAGGCTGCTGTTAATGAGCTGTCTGGCCTTGACCAAACAGCATCTCTAGATCGAGCTGACCGGTTGAAATTTTGGGTTCGCAGGAGTGTCAGATTAGCAAACGAAAAAGAAAAATAGTCAGAGGGCAAAGAAATGCATTCATGCTGTGCAGAGAATATTCAAGGGTGTGCTGAGAGAGAAACCTTTGTCAAAAGCAACGTCTCGTTTGAGTTAGAAGTAGCTCTTGCTTTCTTGGATTATCCTGTAATCAAGTTCATGGGACTATGTCATGTATTATTGGAACCTTGTTTTATGCCTAAGATTTTCTTGGATTATTCTGTATAACCTTGGTTTTGCAACTATCTTTTGGATCTTTACTTTTGCTTTCAAGAACTATTTATTTCCTATTTCCTAATAAACTACAAAATACTTCAACCTGTGTACAGCCTGGTGTGTTCAGCAAGGTGAAGCTATCCTGAGGTGCGACATCTTCTCCTGTCTGAAGGAATATACCAGTGACTCCCAAAAAGAAGGGGGGCCAAAATCTCTTCCCCCCCCCCCCCCCATCTTTTCATGTGTCATTGTACGTTCCTTCAGGCAGGAGGAGAAACCAAATGGCTCCTGGTGAGTTTCCTTTTTATTTTTAAGAGGGTTTTTTTGGGGGGTGGGGGTTGGATGGCCACATGTCATCCCAGAAATATTCAGGATGGCATGTGAATAGCCAATGGGCACAGCCCATTTTTCCCCCAGAGTGTGTGTGGATTTAAACCCCCTTTGGAGCGGGTTTCTTAAAACTGCTCTGAAGCGGGTTTGATGTATGTGTGGAACCAACCTCTCTCTCTTTTTTTTAATCAGCTGGCATTCTCTATGAATGGCTGAGAGGAGACTGTGAGAGGGATGCTCAATGAGAGGAGACTGCAGAAAGATGGATGAGAGGAGATGGTGGGGGGGATGAGAAAGAACTGGGTGAGAGGAAAACTGGAACTGCTCAGTGTTAATGCTCATAACTTTGAGACAATAGTGTAACTTTTGAATTAGGTTCAGAAGGTGCAGAGTTTCACAAGATTTAACTTCCCCCCCCCCAAAAAAAAAAAAGGATTGAAAGAAAGGGCTACTGGTCACAGAACTTCCTCTTCCTGTTGTTTTTTCTCTCATATATCACAATAAAAAATATACAAAAAAGAACTTCCTCTTCCTCTTGCACATTTTCAATACCATATTTTTTCTGTGGAATACTTGCAGGAGAACAAGAAAGTATCTAAATGGAAGAATGATTCTGAAAACTTAGAAATCAGCTTGCTTTGATCACTTTGGACCAGTACTATTTGGATTTGAGTGTTATTGGAACTAAAGGCACTGCACTTATGTGCAGGTACCAACATTACAAGTAAAGAATAAGTAAGAAAACAGATTCAATGTGCAATTATTTATTACATTATCCAACTTTTCCTCCAAAGAGTGTAAGGCAGTGGATTGTCTTTTTTGGGCTCTTATTCTGGAAAAAAATGGGTTAGTCAAGAAAACTGAGAAGACTAAGACTTGAAAAGGCATTCATAAAGGAATGAGATGATATCTCCAAGCATAAGGATATATCAGTGAATAACAAAGTCAAAATCATCTATATCATTGTATCTTCATTTTCTGTATATGACTGTGAAAACTGGACAGTGGAGAAAGCTGGAAGGAAGGAAGACAAGTCATTCGAAGTGTGGTGCCAGAAAAGAGTTCCATGACTTTCTCAAAAGACAAAGGGCCTGAATTCTCATCAGAACAAAATATTACTATACTGGAAAAGACAACAATTCTTGGCAAAGTAGAAGGCAGTATGAAAACTGAAGGTGTACATTACAAAGGGCTTGATTGATTGATTCAATCAAGGAATCCACAATCCTGAGACTGCAAGATCATAGTAGTAAAGCTGTTCATATCAATATGCCCAGCTCGGAGCCTGCGTTTGTCTTCTGTCTGTGTTCTATGTTAAGGCATTGAATGCTTGCCTTATATGTGTAATGTGATCTGCCCTGAGTCCTCTTTGGGGTGAGAAGGGCAGAATATAAATACTGTAAATAAATAAATAAATAAATAAATGCCTCAGAAGTCTCTTATTCATAGGATCAACATAAGTTACAGGAATGGAACATCTGCACAGTGATATCATAGGTCACAATTCCTAGAATCACCCTAAGTCAAAGAAGTGTTGAGGGCAATTAATCACAACAACATTCTGTTCCAAAAATATTCTACAAAAGAATATAGGATGCAACTAATTCAAGTTCCATCTATAAAAGGTTAAAGAACATGCATTCGAAATATATCATTACTTCCATGACCGCAGATGTTTTACTTAAGGAGCTTCCAAGTAAATGAAGACAAGCCAAAGGACAGAGGGTTATATGCAGTGAATCCAATTCATGTATAAGGGCTGTATTTCACACTGCCAACAAGCCAGCACAAAATCTGCCTTCCAAAAACACTGAACTTTTTGGAAACTCTCTTTTCTTATCTAGAAATAACAGTGGGGAGGGGAAAACCGTGACTCCCCAGGTGTAGAATGTCTAAATATACAAAGAGCAATTTACAAAATCCAATGGGGTGAGGATCCAATATGTAGGAATGATGGTAGTATGAAATATTGGCACAATCTCTTGTTATACTACCATTTGTCCTTAAGGAAGTGTAGGGACTGTTAATGTGGGATTTGTGTATTGATAGTGTTTAAATGAAATTTGTGTCTTGTCTGTATTGCATACTGATTGCATCATCCAGAGTGTACTATAGTCTGGAAAGAGTTAATTGCTGAGAAGCTGTGATGCCCTTGATGTGTGGCTGGAACTGGGGAGTGTCCAGACACAAGTGTGTGTGCATTGCTGTTTGCATCAGTTCAGTTCTGTGTTGAGTGCTGTCTGCATAGAGTGAGAGTCAAGTCCTTTGTTTGTCTGCAAGTCTTGTTTGTCTTGTACAGTAAAAGTTTGTATATAGTTTTACCGTCTATATACGGTCTATATGGGTGTCTCTTCGTTCTGCGTTCCACTGACTCCATCCAACTACTGCTGCACTGCGAATTACTCTGACAGGGACACCCCCACCCTCTTCCAGCCAATTAATAGTTGATAAAAGCAGGATCTTGTGCACTATCTGAGTTCAAATTTGCAACAAGGCAAAAAGAAAGAGCATTTATTTGATCCTTGGCCTCCTTTCCTGGTTGCAAAACTAAAGCTGGATAGTCAAAAGACCCACTTGCCCACAGTGGCTGGAGGGGATACTCTCTGTGAATTCAAACTGATATCATGCAGCCAGAAGCAACAATACCCAGCAAAAATGCAATGTACACAATATTGTAGTACCCCCTTAACCAATTATTCAACATCCATGGTTTCACATACCCGTGCTCCAAAAAAGTATCGCCTCAGGGAAGTTTTGTGAGTTTCTCCATCCTCCAGTGTGCTTCAATGATATGCTTCTGGACCAAGTAAAGTCAAAACTTAGGGTTCACTATTATCCATGATTTCAAGTATCCGCAGGGAATCTTATCTCCCATGGATATGACAGTCATGCTATACAGATTTTGGGCCAAAATCCTGCTAAACTTTCAATTTTGCATTTGCTGATTTAATTTCTTTGTTGGTCTTCTTTCAAATTCAATTTGTGTTGCTATAAATGCTGAACAACATGATTGGGGCCACCCATATTAATCAAATCCATGAATAATCAAATCAGCAAAAGGACAGCATTGGGTGACATTTACATGGATAATAAATTAAATATCCATCCTGAACTCTGACCAATTTGAGAAAAAATAGGGAATACTGTACATTGTGTGTTTTTCCAGGATGCAAATTTCAATTTGGAGACTTAAACAAAGGTCTCCAATCCCACATGTTATTTTAAAGTGAAGCATTGCAAGCAACAGCAGGCATTATTCCATCAGCAGAACTCTCAGTCGGACTTTCTTGCAGTCATTTCCTCTCACCAGTCACTGGCTACTTCCTTAAAAGGAAAAGACTCCAAGAGTTGGTTGGAAATTATTACAAAGTTAGGCACAGTCAAGGCAAAGAACAGCTTTTAAAATGTGTCTGGCCAAAGGTATTTTGCTACCAGAAGCAAAACAGAAGATAGTGCTTTGCCCACCCTGATCAAAGGACTAAATCCAGTTGCTAGTCTCACCTAAAAGAGATCCATTAAATCAACAAGATTGAAGTTCAGGTTGCTTAATTTGCAAGAATCAATTGGATTTAGGCCATAATATCCATGGTTGGCCAAATTAGCATAGCATCCAAGGAAGACTACCTCACCACTTTTCTTGGTTGTAAAAAATAGGGAATCTAAAAAAAAGCTAAAAACATTCAGCTCTTTCATGAAATCCCAAATCAGCTGTCTGAAACAGCTTCCCTTCCTAATGGTATGTCTGACCTTTAGGCCTACTTTAATACTGGTCACTTTGACTCACTTAGGTTTTCCTTCTACTTCATTTTAAATTATGAAGCATCCCAGAATTATTTGGGATCAGAAACGGATCTGAAGGGTTTGCACTAATGAACCCTAATGAACAAGATGTTTGTGAACAGGAAGGATTTGGAATGAATGGCCTTTTGATTGTCTTTAGATTCCAATATCGGTTTGTGACTTCATATGCTTGCTTTCAATATATATCACACAAATACAAGCCACATTGTTTGAGTACAACAAAATTCTAATTGTTGCCATTCAAGTGAGCATACTGGAAAGCGTTTTTCTATTCAAGAAAGATTAGGAAAACGGTTTCTTTGTGCTACAATTCCCATAATCCTGCAACAACTGCTATAGGGGATCTGGGTATTACAGTTTACGAGATTCTCAAACAGTGATTACATTTGTTGTAGACATACTCTGGAACACTCACAGAAGCATTGAATATAAAGCTCTGATGTACTGAGGAAATGAATTGTGACTATGAAGGGATGTGGATATATTCAACTGCAAGAGAGATCTGCCAAGCATTAAGCTTTTCACAGTGGGAGAGAGAGCTTGTTGCAATGCAGCTGCTTGACCTGAATTAACATGGTGGGATGACAGGTTGAGAGAAAACAGAAGACACACCCCTGGAGAAATGTGAGCAAGAGTAAGGAAAAGCAAAAGCATATTCATACATGGGCCTTCATTATCCTCTAGGTTTGGAGAAGGGAAGCTGGCACTTATTAGCAAAAATACTGCTGGTTGGTTTGGTTGATAGAATTCAAAGTCATAACTGTGTTAGTCTGGAATCTCAGTATGCAAAATAATCTTGTAGGATCTTAGCATCTAACTGACTGAGTTAGGACTTCATCACATGGGTAAATATCCCTATCATATGACATTCCCTATCATATGACATCATAGGAGCCCCGGTGGCGAAGTGTGTTAAAGCACTGAGCTGCTGAACTTGCAGACCGAAAGGTCACAGGTTCAAATCCCGGGAGCAGAGTGAGCACCAACTGTTAGCTCCAGCTCCAGCCAACCTAGCAGTTCGAAAATATGACAATGTGAGTAGATCAATAGGTACCGCTCTGGCAGGAAGGTAACGGCGCTCCATACAGTCATGCCAGCCACATGACCTTGGAGGTGTCTACGGACGCTGGCTCTTCGACTTAGAAATGGAGATGAGCACCAACCCCCAGAGTCAGACATGATTGGACTTAACGTCAGGGGAAAACCTTTACCTTTACCTTTTATGACATTTTCACCAAAGTTCTATAACAGAACCTGCCAGATCCCATCAAATGATATACATCGCCTTTTGGCAGGGCTCCATCCCTGAACTGTGGTGAAAGTGTCATAAGAGGGAACAATGAGAATACTTGTGTTCTCGTTGCCTACAACAGGATGAGCACAGGGGAAAGCTTTCCCCTGTGGGATGGGGAAGGTGCTGCTACGGGTGATGCGGGGCAATGGATTCCATCGCTACATGCCGGATTCGCCATGATGCCTGGCGAATCCTTCCCCTATTACTTGCGTTGGGTGACTGTGATTTTTTTTATTGTGTCAGAAGTGAATTGAGAACATACTGCAAGTTACTTTTAGTGTGTGAGAATCGGCTGTCTACAGAGATGTTACCCAGGGGAAGTCTGGATGTGTTACCATCCTGCTGGGAAGCTTCTCTCATGTCCCCACTGAGTGTGATGAGGTCATAAGTCTCTAAAGTGCTACAAAATGCCTTTGCATGTTGTTTGTTTGTTTGTTTAATGTCTGTTTTTTGTGTCTTACATGTCATTATTAAGGATTGTGGATTCACCATCTAAATCAAGACTAAATCTAAAGACAACAACAATAAAGCAAATAGTGATGTCCTCATTATCAAATGTAATGGTATTTAGAGTTTTAAATAATTTTATTTCTACACTGCTTCAATTATGTTTTAATTCTACTCTGACAGAAAGGAGGGTGGAATATAAATATCTAAATAAACAAATACAATCTAAACATGTATTGGGTCCAGCAAAAATTTTCTGTATTCGTTGGACTCCTTCCATTGGGGATTTTAATCCTATGAGGTTTTCCTTCCCTAGCAAAAGTTGAGTTGGTTATCCTTGCAGATTCTCCCCAAATCTTTGAAAATCTTCTCTAATGGATTGGAAGGGGTAAGATAAGGAAGATAAGGAAGGGGTTGAATGGGAGTGTGTGGGTGGAGAAAAATTGTAGAAAAACCCCTTTCTGCTCCCTTTTCCATCACTTTATCTACTTAGGGATGTTTTTTCTGGTGATGCAAACATTCTGATCCTGAACCTTTATAAAAGGAAAAAAGAGCAGACTATAAAGTCTTATCATAGTAGCAGCTGCCCAGTGATATGTAGAGATTCACAGTGATCAGTTGGTAGCATATAGTGGGTCTTATATATTTCCAAATAAGAACAGAAGAGATAACATCTGAATAAAATGTTCATACGCCAATTCACATGTATAGATGCCAATGTAGAAAAAGTATTAGAATTATTAACATAGTCTTTTATATGGTAGCATTTAACATCTTTTTCCCACAGGAATTCAAATGCACATTTAAGAGCAACTGAAACCAGTGCCCTGAGCCCAGCCAAGGCCCCATCTACACTGCTCTACAATGCAGTTAGTTTGAAACTGCCTTATAAGGTCAGTGTAGAATCATATAATGCAGATTAACATTATTGAACAGCATTTATATATGTAGATTTATTCATGAATATATATGTGTTTTCTTATTGATGTTTTGATTGTTGTTTTTCTAACCTGGGCTGTGGTGCAGGCTGGTGAGCAGTCAGCTGCAGTCAGCTGCAACAAATCACTCTGACCAAGAGGTCATGAGTTCGAGGCCAGCTCGGAGCTGCATTTGTCTCTATCTCTGTTCTATGTTATGGCACTGAATGTTTGCCTTATATGTGTAATGTGATCCGCCCTGAGTCCCCTTTGGGGTGAGAAGGGCGGAATATAAATACTGTAAATAAATAAATAAATAAATAAATAAATAAATAAATAAATAAATAACCTTCCTGAGCAGAGCCACTGGGCAGTGTAGTGAAATACATGTCTCTGTGTCTTTCAATCCTAAAATGAGTAAGTTTGACTGGCAGATATATAAATCTGTCAGACTTATTTTATTGTATTTCTTAGAATCCCATTGTCATTCTTGTATCATAACTTGTACCAGATTCAGGAAAATGCCTGCATATTATTACATGGAGTTTTTCAAATTGCAAACATTTTGTACTCATTTTCTCGCGCATACATTTTCATTGTATTTTCAGCACAAGTGAAATTGTGTTTGTCCATATTCTTGCAATACATTTTAGTGCTGCATACCTTGCAAATAGATGCAGAGTTTTGTGTTCATTTTTCTTCAACAAACAGTATCTCAGACCTCAGAAATTTATGGTTTTTCCAAGGAAAGATGTAGAATTGGTATTTTTGATGCAGACAAAATAAACATTTTCATATGAAAATGACAATTATTTTCTTTGTCATCCTTAGGAAGACTTGGTAACACATGTCTGGATGCTTCTAATGTAGGACTGGATTTAGTCACGTTCTGGATAACATTAGTGTGTATGTAAGATGTATTTGGATTGTTTCTCAGCAGTTGTATGAAGCTCCACCAAAATGAATCACTGCTCAGAAAATTTTCGAATACTTTTCCAGGCCAGAGGATGATTTTTACATTATTTCATTTTTTTCCAGTTACAAATTGGGCTCTGATTTTGAGCTTGTTCTTAGAGCAGATTCCTGTCTTGCCACTACTGAGTCTTTCCCAGAACATCTGTGAAGATTTAGTGTCTTAGGCCTACATTCAACCATCCTAGTCTACAAGCTGTAGAAACTTTTGGGACAATGTGTTTTTTATTTATCAGAATCATTTTGAGAGTTGCAATGGAGCAGAACAACTTTTCCATGCCTCAGGGATAGCTTACCCCACAATATGTTGGGCAGAAAATCTTGCTTTATGGAGAAAAATTGGTCAGCTATTTTTGTAGGTCTACAAATACACATGTAAGCCAGAAACCTGTTGGTGCACTAGCAATGCACTTTCTTCGGTGTCCTGCAGTAATGGAAAGAGAAGACAAAGTTTTCCATCCTCAGCAACCTATTTTCCTAAGTTTCATTTCCTTTATGGGCTCTGTACCCTGAGCTTTATTTTCTTGCTGCCAGTGCCAATGCTGCTGTAGCTACCTTGGCCTAATGGAACAACAGTATGCTGGCCTTAGCAAGGGAGGCCTCATTGCTCGAGAAAAATATCACATCAACACAACATGCAAATGTAATCAATTAATCATTCAGAATGACTGTTGTTGCAGTTACCTGAGAGTCAACACTCCCATCTTTAAAACGGTCAAAATTGAGATTAAATAGGATTGCACAGAAAGATTCATTACCTGTTTTTATTCTTCGGACTAGTTACTGAAGTATCATGAGAAATATAGGACTTTGTCATGCCAGCCCTCCTGTCTTGCTACAATTGTGTTACTGTAGGGAATGGAAATATGCCAGTTTTAGAAAACTCATTATCACACTTCTCTGTATTAGTATAGCGGCACTGCTTTGGCAATCTATGGTCCTGTGATTTGTCTTCTTCATAGCCTCCCTAGCCCAGCATTCCTGCTCTATGCCCTGTACAGCATGTCTTTTCATTTTTATTGTGTTTTAACTGCAGTTTTACAATTCTGGCAATATGATTTTTAAAATAAATGAGATGTGAAAAAGGAAAAACAGGGGGAAAAAGCCTACTTGGGAACAGCAAGTTGGAGAAAGGAGATGGTGAAAGAAGGAGAATTATGGGAGATGAGAGAAGATGAAAGGAGAAGGATTATGCCACATGACTATCAGAACTGCATTGGAAGAAACCCATTACACAGAAGTCAGTAATGTAAAAGCAGTGCCGTTGAGCTCCATTAATGTCAAGGTCTGCAGCCTTTTTTCCAAAGTGTGGTCAGAGGCAATCCAAGATTTAAGCAGTAGTTTAACAAAGCAAATTCTAATGTCCATTCTAAAAAGTCCAAATCCAAAATCCAAAGAGTGTGATCTGATGTTCAAGGTAGAGGGGGCACCAAAGATTACCACCAGCTGTAGCACCAACACAATGATTGCTTCCAGTAACAAGCTGTTACAAATACCAGCCCTTTATGCTGCTCCTGAAAAGTCTGTACAGCTGCAAGTTTCTCTTTTGAGCCATCTGATTGAACCTCGGCAGCTGGATGGCATCAACCCTAAGCTGAAGCCATCCAGCTGCAGAGATCCAATTAGATGGCTCAAAAGAAAATCTTGCAGCTGTAAGGACTTTTTAGGAGCAGCATTTCTCATCCTGCCCAGACTCAGGTGCTCCATTCCTGGAGGGTCCTGATCCTGCTCAGCAGTAGCAATCTCTATAGTGTCAGGCTGCCCATTCATCTGGGACTCAGATTCTGCTGCTGGGAGCAAACCCTCCTCCCCATCGCCTTTATCTTGCCCAAAGGTCCTGACAATTAATAGGATTTAACCATCAATGAATAGGTGCTCTATGCTGACAAATGGGATGCAAAGCATCACCAGGACAGACATGTTGCCATGTGATAAGTAACAGCCCAAAACACTATTATCTTGCTAAAACTCTACCTTGCCAGCCTTGTGTGACAAAGTCAATACAAAGAAATCTATGGGTTGAAAACTATGCCAGCATTCTTATCAGCTCTAAAGCCTATATTGGTTTCTTTGCCATCAATATTCCTACCTTTTAGGAATATGAAAAACCTAGTTTCATTTGTAACTGCAACTAGGAAATGCCTGAGATCTTTGGTACAAACACATATGTTCTGTAACTGAATGGTAGCCCATCTGCTTATTTTATTTATTTATTTATTTATTACATCACTTCTACCCCGCCCTTCTCACCCATCAGGGGACTCAGGGCGGCTTACTATATATATATACTAGCTGTGCCCGGCCACGCGTTGCTGTGGCAAAGTGGTGGTGGTATCGGTTAAAACTTGTTGTGGAATTTTTATTTGACCTTATTTGTATTTTCTTAAATTAATTTTATTGTCACTTATCTTTTTTATTTATTATATTTTATTATTTTGTTGTGTTATTTTTAGTCATTTTGTTATAGTATTTTATTGTATTAATTATTTTAGTGTTTTTTATTATTTTTTATTGTATTATTTGTATTTATTTTTTATCATTATTTTATTAACACTGGGCTGAGTGGGTTGCTAGGAGACCAAGTGAGCGGAGCTTAGCCTTCTAACTGGCAGCAATTGGATAAAAACAATTATTCCTCTCCCTCTAATTAGGACTTTATTTTTCTTTTCTTTTTGTTATATCAACCTAGAGGCGTGGATGATGGGTTGTGTTGTCAAATTTCGAGGTTGGGGGGCTTGTAGTTTTGTTGTTTTGTTGGTCGCCATGATGCCATCACTCTTTTATATATATAGATATATATATATAGAGAGAGAGAGAGAGATTAAAAATTACAATAAAATTAAGAATATACATTAAAAATATACATAATTATACATTTAAATATACATTTAAGGCGCTTATTGAATACCCGAACCTTTTCCGCTCTAGAGAATACTCAAATCACCTGAAATCCAGTGTTGGGACCAGCAGGAGCCCCATCCAGATGTTTTTACACAAAAACAGGAGTGCCTCATTGCATTTCTTCAATTGTCAAAAAAACTTCCAAAAACCTTGAGACCAGACTTGCCATTGGGCAGGATGAGCCAGCCATGTTCAATAAGAGTTCTTCAGTGACATTAGCTGTCTACTTCATTCTTCTTGCATATCTTCAGTGCTAGTGAGATGGGAAACATGCTTGCGAGATTTTCTGTTTTACATGGCAAAATAAATTGTGTAGCTTTTAAGGCATCATGTATTTTGATTTTGGTAGGTGTATTATGTATGGCTGAATGGGGGATTTATAGCTTCTCTTCTGCCATGAGCAGAGAAATGACTTAAGGTAACAATGAAAGAGCACTAAAAGTTCATCAATGTAAGTTCAAAAATCTGCTTCTGAGGCTACGTTTAGTCTTCCTAGGAAACTCCAGTTTAAAGGGTTCCAGAGCCGTTTCAGTGCAGCCTTGGGAGCCCTTTGGCCCTTCATAAAGTTTCAGGCTGAGGCTGAATTGGGGTCACTGCTACTCCCTTGCTGGCAATGTTGCATTTCTGGTCACAAAACTTGGTGCCTGATATGACTTCAACAAAAACGATATACCCGCAAGCTTCTTGGAGAGGGTTGCTTGCTGTTAGTGAGAAAGCACTGGGCCCATTGGCAGTGTGGACGGCAGATTGGGCCAGACCAAGTCTGATCCAGCTGTCCATGTCTCCAACACTACAGAGTCACTCTGGAGCTTTTTGGGAAATCCAATTTTCCCTTGACACAGATCAACAGCTGGATGCAGATCCATTACGTGGACTCATCGTAACTGAGCAGTGAGTACACATTATTTTGGCCATGTAAGTAAGGGTGTATAAGCACATGTCTGAGGGTGAAAGAGAGATGCTAAATGAAGGCGGTCATGCCAGTTGCTTGACTTTTGCTCTAGGCCATTCCAGTGGCCACTACAAAGTGACTCCATCGTGATCATATCTAATTACATGACAGAAACCTCATACGAAATTCCCTTTTTGTTTAAGCTGTGTATTAGTGTTTTCCCTGTTGCATTATGTACCTCTCCCCCGCTTCTCCATCTGTAACATTTTTCCAGATAAGATTGCTTGAGGGTATATCATTTTAATTGAAACCATTCCTTTTGGAAAATCTCCATTTTGAAAAAGAGGGCTTGGGACTTTTTTAGTCAAGTTTGAGTTCAGTAATTAGATGTAGAATTTTTCTTCTTCTGGGAGGATGGAAATTCTTACAGCTGTTGATCTCATCTTGATAGGGTAACTCATTTTCCAACAGAAGAAGGAGAAAAAGTCTGGGAAGCACATAAGAATGTACTTGCATTCATTGCTAAAGCTGGATGTTTTCCTCTATGAAAAGACAAAAAAGACATTTAAATTATGAGGGTTAGCAAGAGGATAAAAAGCAGTGTGCCGTCCGCCGGACAATAAAAAACTATAAAACTGAAACGTGCTGTCCTTTATCCGGGCGAACTGCAAATCCCTATAAGCTGTCCTATAGATATTGAACGACTGAGTCTGGATAACTTCAAAAAGGATGTTTATTCATACAAGGTTGTAAACCTGGCACAGATCTTAAAGTTGCAGAAAATGAAACAAATTTCTATAGGTTTTAGGTACAGAATTATCCCTGGTTCCAGAAAGCAAAGGTGATTATAAAACCACTATACCCTAATCACGCTGCCTATATTAGAAGGAGAAACTCTTTCCTTCCCTATCTTTACAGCAAAGATTAGTTCTAGAAGCGACAGAATAACCCTGCTCCTCCAACTAGATTTCCTATTCCAGATCAATATAATTCAATACTTATCTAATTTGGATAGGCTTAGATTGGCCTGGTTTTGAGGATGATTTGTCCCAGTTAGCCTTGCACAGCTCCAGCACGTTGGAAGACTATAGCCAGAATGAAACTCTAAAATGGAGACTAGACCCTGGTAAAAAGGGCGGTCCTAAGATGTTGCATTCTTTGACCAATCACTGCAAAGAAAACTGCAGCCAGCTCTTGCAGATTCCAAGCCACTTTTCCTAGGCTATTGCAGCCAGAGGCTCAAACAAAATGTAAAGGAGGGAAAACAAACAAACGACCAATAGGTAAGGCAAACCATCGTCCTGGGGGACGGAACACTCCCCGCTAAATTCCCAGGATGTGGGAATTTACCAATCAAAAACATACAAACACCTTTGTATACACAACAATACAAACACTAGAACTTTAAACATCTCCAATAAGCAACACGAGGTCACTAATTGGTCTGTCCAAAATGGACACTTTGTCTCTGTTGCAAGTCTTTAATTGAACTTTCCTGACCTTACCATCCGGGCAAGGAAAGGTCTTTAATACAATGCCCATGGGCCATGCATGGCGGGGCAAGTCTTTGTCCTTTAACAACACAACGTTGTTAACCTCAATGTTGTCCTGTGGGCTTTGCCAGATTCTTCTAGCTTGAAGCTGGCTTAAGTACTCAGCTTTCCACCTTTTCCAAAAGTGGTTGGCCAAGGACTGCACCTGTTTCCACAGGGCACGGTGAGTTCCGTCCGGAACTGGCAACATGATGTCCTTCCATCCTGGCACCTTTTGTGTCAAAATAAGTGCAGGAGTCAGTGGTTGTAAGTTCTCAGGGTCACTGGTAAGGGGAACCAGCGGCCGGTTGTTGATAATTGCGGTAACTTCCGCCATAAGTGTCACCAAAACATCATGCGTCAATGACCTATGACTCAAAAACATGGCATTAAGGATTTTGCGACTAATACCAATCATCCTCTCCCAAACACCACCCATGTGGGAGGCGTGAGGAACATTGAAAGTCCACATAATTTGTTCAGTATTCGTAAAGTTCTGAACCTTTGGGTCTCTCCCAAACCTAGACACACAATTGAGTTCTTTGGTCGCACCTACAAAATTGGTGCCACAGTCCGACCGAATTGACTTAATTGGCCCTCTGAGGGCTATGAACCTTTTTAATGCGTTTAAAAATGATGAAGTGTCCATCCCTTCTATGACTTCTATATGGACAGCTCGTATTACTAAACAAGTAAACAAAACTGCCCACCTCTTGTTATTTACAACACCACCCCTGGTTTTCCTAGTGACAACCTCCCAAGGACCAAACACATCGATTCCCACATGGGAAAAGGGTGGGTCTGTCAAAGTCCTATCCTGAGGTAGTTCTGCCATCAACTGACTTTGACAGTTTCGCCTAAGGCGCCTGCATTTAACACATTTGAAAATACAACTGTTGACCAACCTTTTGGCATTAACTACCCACAAACCTTCATTTCTAAGGGCTGCCTCAGTTAGAGTTCTACCCTGATGATGGATCCTTTCATGGTGATGTCGAACGAGCAGCAATGCAGTGTGACTATTAGGGGGTATGATGATGGGGTTTTTTATGCACGCCTTGAGTTTAGCTTTGGCTAACCTTCCTCCAACTCTCAAAATACCCTCCTTGTCTAGAAATGGGTTTAACTCATTTAGAAGACTTTGATTAGGGATGTTGAGCCCTTGCTCTAGCTTAGCTATTTCCTGCTTGAAAGCAGATCTCTGTACTGACTTGAATATGACGCTCTTAGCCTTTATCATATCCTGGACCTGTAAAGGCTCACTATCTTTGCAAGCTAAACGATGTATAAGCCTAGCAACTGCTCTAAGAAGACTGTGCCACTCCGAAAAACATTCAAAACGGTGTGGTTCCAGGCAAGATCTTTGGCCCATCTTGATTTCTGTGGTCATCTTGCAAACTTTCACCTCTGGAACGGACTCGGGCAATTCTGTATTATCGGTGGGAGAAAAGGCTGATGGAAAATTGACTTCGGTCAAGCATCTGGGGCCTGTCAGCCAACTTGAACTTAACACTCGTTGAGTTGAAGCTCCTCTGGAAGCGATGTCAGCTGGGTTGTTGCTGGTGGCGACGTGGTGCCACTGGCTAGGCGTAGAACTGGATAGAATGTTGTTGATTCTATTAGCCACATACACCTTGGGGTCTTTCTGCATCTTCTTCTTCAGTGACCAGAGTCTATTTTCTGCCACATGCCTGTTGTTTGGCAAAGTGGGTTTTTCTGCTTTAAAAGGCAGAGGGGCTATCCAATTTCTCTCGGGACTCCGGGAAACTTGAGAGTTCATGATCTCTAAAAACCTCTGTTCATCTTTGGAAAGCGCTGTAGTTTCATCCCTTTCGGAGACTTCAAAGATGGAAGAATACTCTGGTGTTATCCCCTGACAATAGACCGAGATATGACTCAAACAGCTATGCATTAGTGTGGGGCGACTGCCTTGAAGCACGTGCGCTTGGCGAGTGCCCACCGACGATGGAGGGTGCATCCTATTTATGCACACTGGGCCTGTAACTGTCCAGCCTAGTGGTAGCAGCTGAGCAATGGGCGCCCCTGGAGGTCCCTTAACTTGGTCGTTCACATAGAACAAGTTCGGACAGTCCGCACCAAGCAGAAGGGCAATGTCCACATCTGGACGGAAAGCAGGTAAGGCGTTCTTCAGCTTTCGCAAGTGAGGATGGGCTTCCACGACTTCTCTGGTGACAATCTGCCTTTTGTTCCGGGGAATAGAGGAACACTCAATGAGGTCTGGTAACTCGAACAGTCTCTTCTGGTCACAAGAGGAGACAACAAAGCCGGATGCTATGCGACCCTGCAACTTCTTCTTCCCTACACAGGTGGACATGGTGTAGTCGACCGTCTGGGTTTTTATGTCAAACAGTTGGAAAAACTCTGGAGTCGCCAGGGAGGCGTCGCTTTGTGAATCCAAAGCCACGTAAAGTCTCTTTTTAAGCCAAGGTCTTCTGGCTGGATATACATCTGCTAGGCAGATGGGATGGCAGACTCTGAACTGGTGCACGTCAGAGCATAGTTCAGTACAGGCGACCGATGGAGCATCCTCCTGCATCCGTGACGCGTTCTGCATGTTGGTGGCTTCAGTAGATGACCCTTCTTTGGAAGACGTGTCCCCTTTGGCGCGGGAGACAGCGTCAGAGTTGTGCATCGCGGTGCAATGCTTAAGGCTGTTACACCTTGCGCATTTGACGTCCTCTTTGCAGTTGGATGCAAAGTGAGGAGTTGCTCCACAGCACCTAAAACATATGCCCAGCTTCTGTACAATCTGTTGTCTTTCTTTATAAGGCTTCTTGCCAAATTCCCGGCAGTTGGCCAAACTGTGAGGCTTTTGGTGAATGGGGCAGAGCACCTCTTTTACCTCTGACCTGGGTTCGTCAGTCTTGTGTTGAGTTTCGACTGCCTTTACGCTGACAGGTCTATTGGCCTCTCTAGGTGGTTTCTTGTCCACTTCAGGCGCCTTCCCTGTATGGATCCCTTGATATAAGGTGGGCAGGCCCGTCTGTGGATCATTCCTTTCCCTGGCCGCTCTGGTGATGAACTGGACCAGATGGGAAAACGGTGGGTACGCCTGAGAATGGGCCTCCTTGTAGTTAAAAACCTGTTTCCCCCAGTCTTCCTGCAGGGCAAAGGGAAGTTTGTCCAGAATCTGCCGCTGGGACAGATGCTGATCGAGGCACTGCAGTCCAGGCAACTCTGGATTCTCCTTGGCCGACTCTAACTCTGCAAGAAGATCACTGAGGTCCCACAAGAGCTTGCAGTCCTTGAGCTTTAAGGTTGGGAACCTTTGCAGCTTGTCCATTAGAGATGCTTCAATTTCCGTGCTAGCTCCATACCGCTGGTCTAATCTGTCCCAGGCCTTTTCCAAGGCTTTGTTGGGATCAGCTACGTGGGCTGAATATATTCTCTTAACTTGAGAAGATGATGCTGGACCCAACCAGGCGCCTAGCAGGGTCAGCTCTTCTTCAGGCAACAACTTTAAGTCTCTAATTGCCCTCTTGAAGGTAACCTTCCAGAGAAGGAACTCTTCAGGCTTGTCTGAAAACTTTTCAACTCCCTTGTCTTTGAGGTCTCTTTTGGGACTTCTAAGGATCGAGACGAGTTGGGATTCTGGCGTCGACGGGAACAAGTGTGGCGTTGGCTGCTGTGGGGAGAAATCCCACCATACTCCTTGCGTCGACCTTTGGTCTTTTGGAGGGATGACATCGTCTGTAGATGGACCGATGGTTCCCTTTGGACTTGCTTGTAGGGCCCAATTTGTGGTAGGCTTTGATGGTTTGGCTGACTGTTCAGGAATCTTAGTAGGAGGCACAGGCAACCTGAGCAAAGACGAGCTCCCCGCTATGATGCTCTGAACTTTAGGCAACCCGAAGGCAACTTTAGGGCCCTGTTCTGACCGAAGAGAGAAGTCTTCATGTTCCTCGTCAGAAAGCTGGCTGTTTAAACTATTAAGGTGCACAAGCACCTTGGAGGAAGGGTCCTGCATTGGCAACTGACTTACATTTTCTTCTGTGAGTTGCCCACTTAGGACCTTGGCCAAAGTCTCAGCTTTTACCTTTTTGGCAGTAGCATCCATCCTTATTCTAAGCATTTCTATTTCACATTGCCTTTGGGCCTGTTCTATTTGGAGTCGCTGTTCCTCCTCTTTAAGGTGGAAAGTGTGGTCAGCTGCTTTTGCATCAGCTTCCGCCTCCGCAACCTTGCTCTGTAGCTCCAGACGTGCAGCCTCCTTAATGTGCAAGGCAGCTAGGGAAGAGATGGCACTCCCAGCAGCAGAAGACTTGCTAGAGTGGCTGTGTTTAGACGATGCACGCTCCCTTAGTTTAGATACCTGGCTAGACCGGTTGGACTTAAGACTAAGTGCCACAGCAGGTGATTTTAAAAGATTGGTCTCATGGCTGCATAAGGAAGCTAGGATTGCCCTCACCCTATTTTCTTTCTCATTAGTGTCAGCTAAAACACTCACTATTTCTAACTCTGAATCCTTGGCGTTAATGCGCTCGAGGACCTGGACTATCTTAGACACTAAACCCCTCCAAAGACCGAAGGTCTCTTCGAGGTCTGTCTGTAATATGGATGGCACCCTTGTAATACCCAAGCTCTCTATTCTGCCCATCAATGTTGTGATGCGCTCCCATGCCGAACCTAACCTCACATGGAGGAACTCCTTTTCGTCTATTAGATGGGCTAGCATTTTGGCTGAAGGGTGCTTTATCCTTTGGGGCCTTTCATTCCTACTTTCAGCCTCAGGAGGAGATATACCATCTGTATCATCTTGACATTGCATAGACATTATATATTCTTAGTAGCAAGTAAATTTACAACAAAGGCAAATGCAATATACCTGCAAGTAAATTTACAATAAAAGCAAATGCAATATATAATACAATTCACAGCACTTAACCATAGCAATATATATCACTAAGTAACTATACTTTACAAAGATTGTGACCTTTGGCGCCAAACTTTGGTAGGCAAGCTGCAAAATGCCAACTGACAGCAACTTGCCACTTGATACCTCCCTTGCCCGAATGACGTAAACTGCCAAAATGGCGACTTCGCCAAATTTTCAAGCACCTTGTGCTCCGCGGCTCGAGGCCTGCCGCCGAAGGAGCACCGAGGCTGGCTTTGGAAAGGAGGAGAGAAGAGACGCCTCCTCCCCGCTGTGAAGGGAGGTCACCACCGCAGGACGATGAGACAGGTCACCACCGCAGGTCAATGAGGCAGGTCACCACCGCAGGATGATGAGACAGGTCACCGCCGCAGGTCAATGAGGCAGGTCACCACCGCAGGATGATGAGGCAGGTCACCACCGCCGGACCATGAGGCAGGTCACCACCGCCGGGCGACTGTCCCGGCCGAGATCCTAGCCACTGTGAAGACTCAGCCAGAACTTTCTTTTGGAGTTGCCAGGCTTATCTGGGTCCCGGCCTGGTGCTTCTGGACTCACCACCTCTGTGTGAGCCCAAAGACTGCTGCTGGAGCTCCGCGGCTCGATACCTGCCACCGAAGGAGCTCGGGGTAGATTGCTGGGTTTTGCACAGCCGTGCAATTGCAGAAACAGCCGCAGCTGAAGAGCAGGATACTGCAGAGGCTGAAGGAATGGCAGCAAGCTTCACTGCAACAGACCACAAAATCAAAGTCTCTATGGCCGTGCAAGCTAGCTGAAGCGGAAAAACCACTGATCGACCTCAAAACTGTGCCGTCCGCCGGACAATAAAAAACTATAAAACTGAAACGTGCTGTCCTTTATCCGGGCGAACTGCAAATCCCTATAAGCTGTCCTATAGATATTGAACGACTGAGTCTGGATAACTTCAAAAAGGATGTTTATTCATACAAGGTTGTAAACCTGGCACAGATCTTAAAGTTGCAGAAAATGAAACAAATTTCTATAGGTTTTAGGTACAGAATTATCCCTGGTTCCAGAAAGCAAAGGTGATTATAAAACCACTATACCCTAATCACGCTGCCTATATTAGAAGGAGAAACTCTTTCCTTCCCTATCTTTACAGCAAAGATTAGTTCTAGAAGCGACAGAATAACCCTGCTCCTCCAACTAGATTTCCTATTCCAGATCAATATAATTCAATACTTATCTAATTTGGATAGGCTTAGATTGGCCTGGTTTTGAGGATGATTTGTCCCAGTTAGCCTTGCACAGCTCCAGCACGTTGGAAGACTATAGCCAGAATGAAACTCTAAAATGGAGACTAGACCCTGGTAAAAAGGGCGGTCCTAAGATGTTGCATTCTTTGACCAATCACTGCAAAGAAAACTGCAGCCAGCTCTTGCAGATTCCAAGCCACTTTTCCTAGGCTATTGCAGCCAGAGGCTCAAACAAAATGTAAAGGAGGGAAAACAAACAAACGACCAATAGGTAAGGCAAACCATCGTCCTGGGGGACGGAACAAGCAGGCTGGCATCTATAAGTCTTTAAAGGACCATCTGAGGTTTTAATAAATTTTAGCCAGTCAATGGTAGTAACTGATTCAAAAACCTTCCACTTGGTCTGGAAAGAGATTCCTTTTCATTTATGTTGGCTGTAAGTAGTGAAATAACATTGTAGAAGCCATTAAGCTTTAGTGTCTAAGAGGATGAAAAAATTGGACCAATGTGTATGTATTCACTGTTCTTTTATTATTCTTGATTAATATAGGTAAAACAGAATAGCAAAATATCATCAACTGGGATGAGCCATTGAGAACATAGATCTTGTATATTTTGGAAATGTTCTAATTCCTTACCCAGTTTTCTGTAAACTAAACATATGGTGGTGGCTAATGAATTGTTGAGGGCCTGGGATACCTTATTCCTCTGAGATCTGCCTTGAGTCCCCTTGGGGAAATAGGGAGGAATACTAATAAGTTGTTGTTGTTGTTGTTGTTGATTTATTCCAGAGGTCTGCCGCCATCAGTAAGGAGGATGCATCTTCCTCTGGGACAAGTTCCTGGAAATGCCCCATCTGTTGATGCAAGAGAGCATCAGAGGCAGACAGAGAGTGCTGTGGTTAAGAGCAGTGTTGTAGTTTGCTTGTTTTGAGGAAAAGCCTTTCCATTTTACTTATCTTTGCATTTAGTTTTCTAATCCCTGTTTCCTGTTTCTCTTCCTTGGGCTTACTTTGTTTTATTTCATTTTCCATTGCAGGGAGGCAGACTGGGTTCATGCCACATTGCTTTTTTCAGGACAAGGAATTACAATCATAGAATCATAGAGTTGGAAGAGACCTCATGGGCCATCCAGTCCAACACCCTGCAAGAAGCAGGAAATCGCATTCAAAGCACCCCCGACAGATGACCATCCAACCTCTGCTTAAAAGCATCCAAAGAAGGAGCCGCCACCACAGTCCGGGGCAGAAAGTTCCACAGCTGAACAGCTCTCACAGTGAGGAAGTTCTTCCTGATGTTCAGGTGGAATCTCCTTTCCTGTAGTTTAAAGCCATTGTTCTGCGTCCTAGTCTGCAGGGCAGCAGAAAACAAGCTTGCTCCCTCCTCCCTATGACTTCCCCTCACATATTTATACATGGCTATCATGTCTCCTCTCTGCCTTCCCTTCTGCAGGGTAAACATGCCCAGTTCTTTAAGTCACTCCTCATAGGGCTTGTTCTCCAGACCCTTGATCATTTTAGTCGCCCTCCTCTGGACACATTCCAGCTTGTCAACATCTCCCTTTAATTGAGGTGCCCAAAATTGGACACAGTGTGATTCCAGGTGTAGTCTGACCAAGGCAGAATAAAGGGGTAGCATGACTTCCCTGTATCTAGACACTATACTCCTGTTGATGCAGGCCAAAATTGTCAACTGTTTTCCTTTTTTTCCATTATATGGTCTTTGTTTTGATTTAGTTTATTTCTTTTGAACTTTTATTATTACTGTTATTATTCCTCCAGTGGATGCTTTTTGATTTTGCTTCTTTGTCGCTATTTCAGGTATCCATGAACTCATTTGGTACCCATTTTCCATAGATATTGGGTGGGGCGGGGTGGATACTGTATTTGTTTAAGTTCAGATATGGTCAAATAGTATGAAATGGGTAGTCAACAACAACAGCAACAATTCTTTATTGATTAGTCACTTTTGACCATATCAAGACATGTAAAACATACAATACGTACACACTTACGCATACATACAATAAAACCATGTAAAGATACAAAACATCCCGACCTGCAGCCTAATAACTCGCTCCTAGATAAGTGTGCAAATACAAAGTAGAAAGGATAAAATTAGTAATTTCCTAACGTATGATTTGAACGAGGACAGGGGTAAGTAAAACAAGTAAAACAAGTGTCTTGTCCATAGTAAATGTTAAGTTTGGATTTTGTTAATGGCAATAATGTCTCAGCTCTCAGCTCTCAGCTTCCATCTTCTCACGAATGGCAAGCGCTTTTTGCGTAAAAAGGGCCAGAAAATGGGTAGTCATTTCTTTCTAGAATCCCAAAATACAGTGAGTGAGCAATCTCAGTCACAATCTCAGTTTATAATTAATGTCAAACCAACCTAATTTCACCAACAAGCAAGCTAGGATCATTTCCATTATTTAAGGACGATGTGATAAAAAAATCAACTAACTTTTCACTGGTGGCATTCCTTTTGGTAGTTGAAACCCTGTTCTATTAGGACTGAATTGATAATTGTATGTTTCTAATTTTTTTTTGTAAATGGTGAATTGTGGAGCATTTTGTTTTTGTTGTGGGTGAAATGAAGTACAGTGATTTGTGGGAAATGCTTGATGAGTCCAATCAGAAGTATTCAAGTGTGAAAGTATGGCCAATGACCTCATCATATGAGGTCTGGGTTCCATCTTAGGATGTTTCCAGCAAAGTCCATCACATTTATTTATTTATTTTTCAAACTTATATGCCGCCACTCCCCTAGGGCTCAGAGCGGCTTACAAGAACCAGCTAAAATCAACAATTTAAAGAACATCTTAAAAACATCTTTAAAAACATCTTAAAAACATCCTAAAAGCACCTTTTAAAACATCAACAACAGAACTCAAAAGCCTGTCGAAACAGGTGTGTCTTACATGCCCTGCGGAAGGCCAACAAGTCCCACAAGGCATGAACTTCATGTGGCAAGGTGTTCCAGAGAGATGGCGCCACTACTGAAAAGGCTCTGCGTCTAGTTGCAGTTAGATGCAAAGTCTTAAAACTGGGGACTTCCAGTAGGTCTTGGTCCTCAGAACGGAGGGATCTCTGGGGTTTGTAGGGAGTGAGGCGGTCCCTCAGGTACATCGGCCCTAGACCATGTAAGGTCTTGAAGGTAAGCACCATCACTTTGAAAGTGATCCGGTGCTCAATTGGTAACCAGTGCAGCTGCCGTAAGATTGGTGTTATGTGGCATCTTATCGGGACTCCCGCAAGGAGCCGGGCAGCTGCATTTTGCACCAATTTGAGCTTCCGGATCACCGACACAGGAAGGCCAATGTAAAGGGCGTTACAGTAATCCAGTCTCGAGATGACTGTAGCCTGGATCACTGTAGCCAGGTTGTCCCTAGACAGATAGGGGGCTAGCCATCTAGCTTGTCGAAGATGAAAAAAGGCAGTTTTGGTAACGGCGGAGACCTGGGCCTCCATCGTCAATGAAGGGTCCAAGAAGACTCCCAGACTCTTTACCAGTAGAGACGGGTGTAGCACTTCGTCATCCAGGGTTAGCAACTGGATATCCCCACTGCCCGGTCGGCCCAGCCATAGGATCTCAGTCTTTGCTGGATTCACCCTCAACCTACTGGAACGCAACCATCCAATAATGGCCTCGAGGCACTGATGAAAACTGTCGGGTACAGACTCCGGTCAGCCCTCCATCTTTAACACAAGCTGAGTGTCGTCAGCATATTGATAACACTCGAGCCCGAAATCTCGGACCAGCTGAGCAAGTGGTCGCATATAGATGTTAAACAACAGAGGGGAGAGAATGTAGAGGGGACCTCTCAGAGACCAGGCCTCCCCTCTCCACTCACTGTCCACGGTTGTGAAGAAAGGAGGCCAGCCAATTTAAAGCTGCCCCCCTAACTCCAGCAATGGCAAGGCGGTGGGTCAGAAGATTGTGATCGACTGTGTCAAATGCTGCTGTGAGATCCAATAACACAAGCAGCACCAACCCGCCCTGGTCAAGCTGGCATCGGAGATTATCTGTGATGGAAACCAATACAGTCTCTGTCCCATGCCCCGCACAGAAGCCAGACTGGAAAGGATCCAGTCCGGCTGTGTCATCTAGGAACTGCTGCAGCTGCACCGCTACTGCCCTCTCAATCACCTTGCCCAGAAATGAAAGATTTGAAACTGGGCGGTAACTGGAGGGAACCAAACGATCTAAATCTGTTTTTTTCAGCAGAGGAGAGACCACAGCCTCTTTTAATCCCTCTGGAAAGACTCCTTGCTCAAGGGAGCTGTTTATTATCTTCAGCAGCGAGTCACGTAATCCCTCCAAGCAGGATTTAACCAACCAAGAGGGACACGGATCGAGGGAGCAAGTGGTCGGTCTAGCTGCAGCTATGAGCCTATCGACAGCCTCTGCATCCAGTGGGATGAACTGGTCGAGGGTGGGCCCAGCAAGTGGCCACGGAGTCTCAAGTTGTCTCATTGTATCAATTGTGGCGGGGAGGTCCCGGTGTAGTAGTGAGATCTTGATGCAGGGCTACTGCTGGAAGTGTTTTAGGGCAGACCTCTGAGAACATAGAAGGCTTCCCATGTTCTCATTAGGTAAACTAGGGAAAGAGCGGGGGGAAGCCACCCAGAGATGATTTCTCTCATGGGATAGGGAAGGGCATTGCGGGGAAACAGTTTTCCCCCGCCCATTGGATTTGTCCATGTTGGGAATCTATGAGCAGCTAGACTAAAAAAATAACCCTCTTTCGGGGGTGATTCCTCAAAAATACAGCAGAGTGGCAGAAGCACACTTCACAAGCAGCAGAAACTTATGTGAGGTGAGTTTGGGGGAGCCTTTGTCCCTGAGGATGGCAAAGGATTGCAAAGTCTCCTTGAAAGTTCAAAAGGCATTTATTGAGGTAAAAAGAAATCCATTGTGGATAGAAAAGGTTTTGGAGCTAACCAGCTCTCTAAGCTAGCAGTAAGGAAGGTAAGCAGGTAAAAAATAACAAAAATATCTACATAGCTACATTTTGCCAAGAGAGTGGCAAAATGTGTCCTTCTTAAAGTGAAGACAAAGGAGGAAGAGATATGGCTACTGACCACATGGTCCGAGCCTTTTTGGGGCAATAAACTTTCCAATCTAGATAGAGGAAGTTACCTCATCCCTGAAGGATCACATTGCTAAAACAACAAGGTGAGGGGAGTGGATGTAAACAGGAAAGCAACAGAGGGAAAACAGCAAAGGCCTATCTAGGCATGCATGGAATATAGAAAGGTTTCCCTCAGTCTAACCTATCCACTACATACAGAGCCCGTCCAACAATGAGGCAAATTAAGTGGTTGCTTAGGGCACAAAACATACGGGGGCGCAGTTGAGACTGTTTTTTCTGTTGATTTGTTGTAAAACATGATGTTTTGGTGCTTAATTTGTAAAATCTTAATGTAATTTGATGTTTAATAGGCTTTTCCTTAATCCCTCCTTATTATCCAACACTTTTGCTTATCCAATGTTTTTATTTTTCAGTGATTGGTTTGGGGGGGGAGGCGCCAAAATTCTGTTCGCCTACACTTGAAAAATACCTAGGGCCGGCTCTGACTACATAACTAATAGATGACACTTGCATAGTCCAGGATGATATCTAATAGTCCAGCTGCCCAATGGATGCCCCCACTTTGCCCCAGCTTGAGGGCCTCAATGTGATGAGGTCTCATGTGAAAACAGCCATTTTAATTTTCTAAAACCCCTTTGATACAGTACCATTCTGTTGTTCCCATAGGATAATGAGACCAGACATGGGAATTGTAACTGCTAGCTGATGATTGCCAATTATAGCTCTGGTCACGACAATGAAACTGCAGGAATAGTAGTGAATTTTGAAGTGGTGATGCTTGTCATGTTATGATATATTGCTGCTTTAAAAAAATCTATTCCTCTACTTGTGCTACAGTGAGATTGAACTCAGAAGATACTTGATGGGCTGACAGATAATGGCATCATCCTTGTTACAATATCCCAGTACCATGCCCCTGCAAGTCCTGTCTCTACTGCATCACTTACAAGTGATGGCAATGATTGATATACTATGGCTTGGAAGCTGTAGCCCAATTTTTCCAGATTCTGCCCTCACAATTCTGAATTCAGAGTTCTTTATTGAGTAATGTTGGCTTACATCTAGAAAGATGAAGATGTAAGGGGTTTTTTTAGCAATAAAGAAAGATATTCCTTATCTTTTCTTGTGACATTTCAGTCTCAGCTCTGGTACTGGAAAAAATGGATTTGTTGGTTTTCTTCTAAGGATGCTTGAGTTAAACTAAAGCCTGATCAGAAGAAAAAAGAAAAGAAGATTATCTTTCTCTCATCTCGGTTTATGGGTAGATCTGAAGCAAGCTGTTGTATTTGTGCTGTTGTTTTTGTAAATTGTGCTAGTTGGGCCTTGCCCCATGTGAGCCGCCCTGAGTCCCCATGGGGAGATGGTGGCGGAGTATAAATAAAGTTTTATTATTATTATTATTATTAGCTTTTCAAACCCCCCCCCCCCACACACACACACTCCCCCCCCCGCCATGTAGATTAACAAGCAAAGTTAAATTCAGCTCTACGTTTTAAAAAAAAGACCTTACAAAAATTTATTTTAGCATCAACTTTACCCTTACTTCCTGCCAACCAGAGATTTATTACCCATGTTAAGACAATATATCAATTAAACACACTTTGAAAGTAACTGGCCTATCAGTCTGAGAGGAAAATCTATCACTAAAGGGAAAACAATGTCTCTGTGACAGTAGGAGAGATGCTTGGCAAGGCAGACAGAATCAGTGCTGTGGTGGCTGAAATGGGAAAGAAGAATCCCAATCCATATTTCGCAGTATTGGGGTGACAGGTTATGTGTGTATCACAGCCAAGCATATGACGTCTCCATACAGGCTCTTGTTATCCAGTATATTGACATGTTGTTGGTTGTAGTATGTGTTGCTTCCACCACTATTTGGTAGCATGGTTAGAGTGAAAACTGTGTAGGGCTTCTGTACATTTAATGGTTGCATAGAAGAGGAAATTTCAGCAGGTATATCTTGTTACACAACTAGGTATCAAATAATACCTGGTGAAATTTTGTGTTCTACACAATCATTAAAGGTAAGGGACCACTCTTCAGTTTTCACTCTGGCAGCCCTGTTTTCCGATGCTTTAAAGTATGGGTGGGAAATCCTCTCCTACCATAATTGTCACACAGTGGATAGTGGTGGTTTCTCAGAAGAAACCACATCACTAACTGTTGGTATAATCCACACAATGTTATGAAAAGCTGTCTTGTGTTTTAAAAGGCTAACCTCAACTATTAACTGGTCTTTCATCTCAAATTGTCCCCTGGCATATTGTCTTCAGCTCTTTTGTTGTTGCGTGTCTATTTATCTGAAATGTGTATTTCTGAAATGCAAATGTTTCAAGAAGTTGTGATAGTCTAGGCATTCTCTTAAAAAGGGGTTGAAATCCTAGAGATCTCTCAGTGTTGGAATGCAGCATCTAACAATCCTAAAAAACATCTAAAGATCAATTTCTTCCAGCAGGCCTATCGAACCAGTTTTAATCATTAATTTTAAACTTGTGTCTTATGTTTTTTTTTTTTTTGTTTTTTTTGTGTGGGGCTGTTCGACAGTGGAACTCTCTCTCCCCCGGGCTGTGGTGGAGGCTCCTTCCTTGGAGGCTTTTAAGCAGAGGCTGGATGGCCATCTGTCGGGGGTGCTTTGAATGCGATTTCCTGCTTCTTGGCAGGGGGTTGGACTGGATGGCCCATGAAGTCTCTTCCAACTCTACTATTCTATGATTCTATGATTCTATGAATCTATGATTGTGTCAGGAGCAACAGGAGTTGCTTCTGGAGTGAGAGAATTGGCTGTCTGCAAGGACATTGCCCAGGGGGACGCCTGGAAGTTTTTGATGTTTTTACCATCCTTGTGGGAGGCTTCTCTCATGTCCCCGCATGGAGCTGGAGCTGATAGAGGGAGCTCATCCAGGGTCTCCCCGGGTGGGATTCGAACCTGACAGTCTTCAGGTTAGCAACCCAACCTTCAAGTCACAAGGCTTTTATCCCCTAGGCCACCGGAGGCTCCGTGTCTTGTGTTTACATAACAAAGACTAAACATACGTGTCTTATGTTTAGTCTTTGTTATGTATATTTTAATACATATTTTGTAGAAATAAGTTTTAATATTTGTATTTTGTATAATGTTTTAGATGATTTTGTGTGTTTTAGTGATGTCGTTACCTGCCTCAAGCTATGACGAGAGGCGGGTAAAAAAAATTAAGTTGTTTTTGTTGTTGTTTTTATCGTCATCGTCATCATCATCATCACCACCACCATTTACTTATACAGGCTGGAGCTACTGGGATGCATGATTCCCATCCCTGCTCTAAAGTGACTTAAATATATGATCAGGTGCATTAATTAAACTAAACAATGACTTCTAAATTATTGGACGCCAATGCCATTGCCCTTTCCATGAAGTGATCAGCACAGGAGAAGGGGATGGTTTATCCCCATGTCACTGCTCCCCACCAACCACAGAGGTTTATGGAAGTGAATGTTCAGATTGTGGTCACATCTGTTGATGTCAGAAGAAGCACCCATACAATCAGCAAGAATGAGGATTGATTGATCCTACATGAAACTCTGAGGCCAAAACAAATGGAAGAACTAAAATTGTGAAGAAGTTTCTCAAGAATATGCATTAGTTCCTATGTGCTTTACATGCATTTATGTAAAAACTATGAGGACCAAAAGAAAAGTGGCAAATTATCCCCTGTCAAAGGAACAATATAGTTTTGATTGTCCCAATGAACTTTTATATTTTTGACTAGTCAAACATCTGTCACTTGTTCCACTCAGGACATATTTGATGCTCATTTTAAGTTTCCATGGCAGTTTCATTAACATTCCAGTAATACAAATGAGATCTTTCTCTAACTCCTGAATGGATGAATGATGAATATCAGGCAAGCATTTATCTCAGTGGCTCAGCAGAGGAAAAATGTGTCTCCTGGCAAGTGAAAGTGTGATCATTTCTTAAGAAGATTCAGCTACATAGGAAATGTTGATAAAAGCTTGTGCAATGCATAATTTTTGTTGGTGATAATATCTCAGCTGGTAACAGCATTAGGTGAGTTTGGGGTGGGTGATGAATAAAATTCTTTGCAAAATATTTAATATGATGATTTATCTCAGAGTGTTATGAGATGTGTGGGATTGCCCAAGTATTACTTCAGTTCTTTGGTATGCATATGTGTTTTTTTCAATAGGAAAAGTAGATGGAAGGTGATACTCCTCCAAGGGTCTTTGTAAAAGACAATAACTCCTATCCAATCTTTCCAACAAAGAATATTTGGTATACCTCTTCAGGAATTTTCAACTCCTGCCAACTGCTGCATGCCATAAATCCCGGCATCCTGTCCAACACATATAATAATGAGGCAGAGGCTGGGAAAAATATACTATTTTGGACTACAACACCCAGAATCTTTTTATCAGCATGGCCAATGGAGCCCTTGCCCATGTCACAAGTTATGGGGAAACTTTTAACTCATGGTTAAACCCCGGTGGCAAAGTGTGTTAAAGCACTGGGCTGCTGAACTTGCAGACCGAAAGGTCCCAGGTTCAAACCCCGGGAGCAGCGTGAGCGGCTGCTGTTAGCTCCAGCTTCTGCCAACCTAGCAGTTTGAAAACATGCCAATGTGAGTAGATCAATAGGTACCGCTCCGGCGGGAAGGTAACGGCGCTCCATGCAGTCATGCCGGCCACATGACCTTGGAGGTGTCTACGGACAACACCGGCTCTTCGGCTTAGAAATAGAGATGAGCACCAACCCCCAGAGTCAGACATGACTGGACTTAACCTCAGGGGAAACCTTTACCTTTTATCTTCTGATATTCCAGGGTAGCCTGCTGTTTAAACAAGCCCATAATAAGATCTAATTTTAACGTCTTTCATTATGACAGCTTTTATGGGTGCCCCAGCTTTATCCAATTGTATATCTTTCAGGTAGGGATGGGTGGGGATTTTATGTGGTTATGTGGTTGTATGTGTAGAAGTTGAATTTTTAAAACTTCACGAGAAACTGAAAATGGCAGCTAGGCTTATCCATGCCTGGAGTACTTAGTACTTGAGAAATGTTTTTAAATTCTGAACTTTTCAGCTATGTTTGTGGTGCTTAGGGCTGCTACACCTTTGTTTCTCCGAGAGAGTCCTCCTCTTTAGCAGCTACATTGTTACATGCTAGGGAAAGCTTACCTTCTGAAATTTACAAGATGAAAGAGGAAAGCGAAAGTACAATTGATAGCTTTGCTCATTCCTGTTGTCAATTTGTCTTCACATACATCAAATCATATAATCGCATAGTGGGAAAAGGTCTAAAGGGACAGTTAGTCTAATGCCACTCAGCACAGTAAACCACCATGAAGACATAACTAAGGGCTTGTTTACAATGGCCCCAAACTCTGATTTGGGACCTCATCAGATGGGGGGAATTTAATGTCCTACGTTTTTGGAGAAGAAGCCGCTTCTGAGTGTTCAAGCAAAGTCCAGGGACTTCCAGTCCCTTTTTGTTGTTTATTCATTCTGTCGCTTCCGACTCTTTGTGACCTCATGGACCAGCCCACGCCAGAGCTTCCTGATGGACAGTCCCTAACACAAGATAAAATGGGTAATCCAATTTTACTCTATATTGTATAAAGTTGGGAAGTGCTGTCGAGATATGGTGGATCAGTGGTCCACCATATCCCTCCTTAGTCACCATGGCAGATAGCCACAGATGTCTAGAAAGATCCTGGCCATTGTAGGATTTAATGCAAAGCTTCGCGTTTATTTTGATCATGTAAAGACTTCCTTCTTGTGCCAAGCCTAGGATATTGATGGATTCCTACTCCTATTAGCAGAAGCAAAGAGATTATACGATTGAAGTCCAACAGTATCTGGAGGGACACCTATTCCCTACATTTTCTATAATTTCCTTCTAAAATCTTGGAGAAATTCAAAGGAACCACACTGCACTCTGTTGATAAAGAATGTTTCCCATTTTAAAATATCTTTCATTGTCCTATTTATATTGCACACAGTGCTAATGGAAATTTATTAATTTTCATTCTGTTAGCAGGCTAGTCAGCCAAATTAATATAATTAAAATAATGTACTTTCTTCCTAACTGCAAGAAATATATCACCTAATGCAATATTGTGCAAGTGTGTCTCATAATGCAACTTTCTTCCCTACACTTGAACAGCACCAGCACTCCAATTCTGTAGCGATATAAACGTGTCTCAGATTTTTAAACATACACTGGATGGCCATCCAGAGGTGCTTTGACTTTGTCTTTCTACCTTGATGAAGGGGGTTGGACTACATGCCCTTTGGGGTTATCTTCCAACCCTGCCAACTCCCTGTCCCTCCAATCAGTGGGCAGAAGGGCTCAGCCTCCAACTGGGCAAAGAGCCTAGCTATCCTTTTGGCTGCAGGAAGGGCTTCTTCCATCTCTCTCCTCTATGGCTTGGGCCATTGCCATTGGTGGAGAACTGAGGACAACAGCCCCATGAGGGGGGAGGAGGATGACAGAGCCTCAGGTTTGGCACTGCTAAGTGTCCTCCCTCTCTGGAGGTTTTTGAACTGTGACTGAATGGATCTCTATGGCCAAGTCTTCCTGCTGGCTGAAGGGAGTTGGATTAGATGCCCATTGAGGGTATCTTGTAATTCTGTGCTCCCCTTCCCACTGTGGGCTCTTCACCTGCGGTCCTCTTCACCCTCCTTCTCCTCCATATTTTCTTCTTCTTCGTCTTCTTCTTCCTCCTCTTCCCTCCCCCATGTAACTGGGGTTGTTGTTTGGGCCACTGATATCGGGGGTGAGGCAGAAAACCAAGTACAGTAAGAAGGAGGATAGTAGTGCCTTGGAATTGGGCTTGGTTTTGAATAAAAGGTTTTGGAGGGACAGGGAGTGTAGAGGGACGATAACCCCAAAGGGCATGTAGATTTTGGATTGTGTATTTACAAACATATAGCCAATGAAGGACAGGTGGGAAAGAGTGCTTGTCCACAAAAAAGCCTTACATTTATTATTTAAACTGTTATGTTTATTCATATCATGATCTGATCACCATGCTCAATATATGCCATATGCATGGGGTTATTGGGATAACAATACAAAAGGTTTGCTAGGGTAGACCCCCCCTCACCCAGACTCAGCCCCCCCAAACCAAAAATCACAGCCCCTCTCGAATCAAAATCCTGGCTACAGGCCTGGCTAGCGTAGCGACCAATAGAACACATGAAGACTGTATTTCATTTTGATTGTCATGTTTTTTTCTTATACCTCTGTCATAGAGCTCCACATCTTAAGTAGCTTTCCAAGTGACCTTACCATCAATGAATAGGTGAACATTGTTTGCTTCTGCATCCTTGCTAGCCCAGCCAGTTTACCAGCTGTTAGGAATTCTGGGAGTTGAAGGCCAAAAAGCATCTGGGGACCCCAGGTTGAGAACCACTGCTTTAGGGGGGAAGAGAATGAAGAAAAGAAGAGGAGGAATGTAAGAGGACTCTCCTTACACAAGGCCCTTGTAAAAAGTAGATAGATATCCCAGATGCTTTCCCAACTGTCAGTAGACTTTTCAAACTTTTAGCAGAGTAGCAACTAAGGGAGGGGAAAACCTTCCCCCAACCCGCATGAGTCATATTTCATTCAATCTGGGCTGGATACAGACAACTGCCAAAGGGGTTGCTCTGTGCTTGCCTTCATGGCCCATTTCCAGGGTGCCCACCTTACATGTTCTGTCACTGTGGATTCTGGATGTAGGACTAGCCTCCTTTCTCCAACGGCAGAAAAAGGCTTCAGTCTTTAGAATATTTCAGATTTTCCGATAAGGGACACAATTAATACATAAGAAGATGTTTTCTCCCAGTCATTCAATTGCATTTAATTAAAAAGTATAATGCAATTTACCCTTGCACAACTCTTTACAGCTGTGATGCGGAAAGGAAAACAGTCCAGAGCAAGCATAGTTGATCTAGCAAGAGGGAACCAAGGTATCATAGTAACCAAATAGAAGTGATTTGGCCAGGAGTGTGACCAGTTGGAAGCAATTGTTACAGCTGTATTTTCTTATACACATAGAAAAGTTAGATGGCCCAGTACTAGATTTTTATTGCAGTTTCCAGCAAGTTTATTGAGAGTACAGAGTGGGGGTTAATTATTTTTGGCACTAATGCTGGGGTCTGGGACATTTTGTCCTAGCTTTACCGTCTCGTATAACTCTGACAGTAAGGCTGTTAACAAGAAATCTAATTATTATTATCCATTAGTATAGATCAGGCTCACAAATCAGATCCAGAACAATCTTTCACAATTCGCAACAGCAAGACTAACATATGGGACCTCTCAAGGAGTGTAATCCACATGTTGATACAAACTACGTACAAATACATTTAAGTTGAATATCTTGTGTGGCCACCTTGAGGTTTCTATTCACAAATTTACAGTTCTGTTATGTTCTGCATAATGTTATGAATGAAAAAAGGCCATGGAGATAAAAAAAACCAAGACCCATTTACAAAAGATGTGAGAAGTTCTGGACTGCACCAATTCATTCCTCCAGTAGGAGGAATGTATTTTTGAATGCAGTCAACATGAAAAAACAAAAAATTAAAACAAAATACTTTTCCTGTTTATTGTTACCCTCCTCCAGATAAGATGTGTTTCTAAATATGCTAGAGTCTTTACAATATGAAGCATTAAGAAATATAATACTGGTTGTACCAAGAAGTGGTAATGTAGGGGAGGATGATTTAGTGGCTACTTTATAATCATAATGCAGCAAGTGGGAAATTATTTCTATACCGGTTTTAGTTTGTAATTGTAGCTGTCATGTACTAGCTTAATATGTATGTATGTTTTATTATTTTGTTTATCTACCTTATATGTAGTTTTATATTAATTGTATTTCAATAAAAAAAATTAAGAACAAAGAAAATAGAGTTTAACAAACTGCTTTCTCTGATTTTTTTTTAATTGGATGTAGTCTGGTTCCATTCCAAAATTGTAATTTAGTTTGTTTTCCCTCAAATCCCAATCATATAATTGTTTTTAAATATAGAATATCATATTTATTGTAATTGTAGCTGTCATGTGCTAGCTTAGTATGTACAGTAGAGTCTCACTTATCCAACAGAAACAGGCCGGCAGAACGTTGGATAAGCAAATATGTTGGATAATAAGGAGAGATTAAGAAAAAGCCTATTAAACATCAAAGTAGGTTATGATTTTACAAATTAAGCACCAAAACATCATGTTATACAACAAATTTGAGAGAAAAAGTAGTTCAATGTGCAGTAATGCTATGTAGTAATTACTGTACGAATTTAGCACCAAAATATCACAATGCATTGAAAACATTGACTACAAAAATGTGTTGGATAATCCAGAACTTTGGATAAGTGTAGTCTGGTTCCATTCCAAAAATGTAATTTAGTTTGTTTTTCCTCAAATCCCAATCATATAATTGTTTTTAAATATAGAATATCATCATTTTTTTCTCTCAAAGATACAAATGAACTTTTCACCTATTTCTTATTGTTTCCTTCAGCTTCCCTTAAGATTAATGACTATAACTTCTTCAAGTAAAATCAAATTTAGACCTCCCTGTCAGTCTGCTCTCTCAGCATTGTGCTGAACTATTTGTGTAATATCTCTTCTTTTACTCCTTGTAATTTTCCAAGGCATTCAAGCCTTGGCAAAAGACTTCTCCCATTGGGCATCTGTAGGAAAAAGTAGGGGAGGACTGAGGGATTTGCAACAATTTCATAAATGTTGTACTTAAAGGTTAGTTGATGAATTTCTGTCGTAATGCTGTTGAAAAGCTGAAGACCACTGATCAAAATTCACTGTTGTTGGATTTTAAAAATCATTGCCGCACCACTCTCGCAAATGAAGAGGCCACACACGTGAATGGGTTAACTAAAGGCAACTTTAATTAATGTTACCTAATTTAAATCTATAATTCTTCTCTCCAATGCGGGCCTGGAATGCATAATAAACTCGACCAGAAATTTGACAATGAACTTGACCGTGAACTTGGTGAGGGTAATTCTGTTCTCCAAATTAATAATGTAATATCTCCGGTTCCTAGGCCATTTTGCTTTCCCCCTCCTCTCTTTTATTTACAACATAGAGGAAAGTTACAGCTCCTGGCCTACCCCAATTGGGCACCTTGGTTGTGCACCGAATTCGATTCCCTTGCTGTTTTCTGGGTATGCCTATTTATTGGCCCATACCTCCTAATTTGCTCTGCTAGCACTGTATACGGTAGGCGAAAAATATCCCCTTGGAAGGAAAAGGGGGAAAATTCCTACTCAGCCCCGGAGGGCAACCACTTTAGCTCTATTGTTAATAGGGGAGGGTTAGGTCGCCATTCAGTTTTGAACTGAAGAGGAGGACGGTTTGCCCCCTGTGATTCCGCCCTCCCTGAAAGTAGTCCCTTAGGGACTATTTTCGGCATGCCTTTTCCATGGAGGAGGAGGCAAATTCCTCCAGCCCCCCAGCTTTGCTGGGGTTAGAAAGGCCCATATGTGACTCTGCCCAGCCTCTCCATAAGGACACAGAACATATCATTATTCTCCACTTCTATTACCATCAAATTAGATTGGAACGAGCATCCTGGTTCCACCAAACTTTCTTGGCAAGAATTCCACACTTGTTTTGGGAGTCCTTTCTTCTATCCCCTTGTTCCATCATGGGACCAGCATATCAAACTCAACACTCTCTGTATCAGTCCTTTTTCAAAAGTTGTCTTACATTATATTGACTGTTCATCACTTGGTTCAGTGGGTCTACAGCATTGGAATTACATAATAGGATGTAATAGGCCCATGAGTGTAGCTTTCATTAAGCACACCTTGGTGGTGTGTAGAATAAGGATCTAAGCCAGTAGTTCTCGACCTGGGGTCCCCAGATGTTTTTGGCTTTCAACTCCTGGAAATTCTAACAGCTGGTAAACTGGCTGGAATTTCTGGGAGTTGTAGGCCAAAAATATCTGGGAACCCCAGGTAGAGAACGACTAATCTAAGCCTTAAAGCAGGGGTCCCCAAACTAAGGCCCAGGGGCCGGATGCGGCCCACCAAAGCCATTTATTCGGCCCCCACGACACAAGGGCTGAAGGGGGTTGGGCTAAATGACCCAAAGGTTCTCTTCTTCTCTTACAACCATTATTATTATTATTATTATTATTATTATTATTATTATTATTATTATTATCATTAAGGCTGGGTGGCCATCTGTCAGGGGTGCTTTGCTTGTGCTTTTGGTCCACAGAGGCAGAAGGGGGTTGGACAAAATGGCCCAAGGTGTCTTTCCAAGCCTCTTTATTATTATTATTATTATTATTATTATTATTATTATTATTAACATTGGGGCTGGGTGGCCATCTGTCAAGGGTGCTTTGCTTGTGCTTTTGGTGCACAAAGGCAGAAGGGGATTGGACTCAATGGCCCAAAGGGTCTCTTCCAACCCTCTTTTTATTATTGCTGTTATTATTATTATTATTATTATTATTATTATTATTATTATTATTATTATTGCTTGGTGGCCAACTATAGTCCGGCCCTCCAATGGTCCGAAGGATTGTGAACTGGCCCCCTGTTTAAAAAGTTTGGGGACCCCTGCCTTAAAGGATAAGTCATAATAGTAAATGGCCTATTTCAGCAGAAGGTGTTGCAAGGACCAACCCTGGAGGTATCACATTTCAGAACACAATCAAACTAATCAGCAGTGGGTCTTGACTGAGGCCAGATGAGAGTTCAGGTAAATGTAGCTAACATGTTTAGATAACCCACACAATGTAGTGGGGGAAAAGACTGACTAATTTGGAAATCTGACAGACCAGGATAGCTATCTCCCTTAAATGCTTATTCTGAAAAGGGAGCATATCTGATGATAAGAGGCTCTCATTGGAATGAGTTCAGCTTTTGGGGAGGATTTCATAAATGAGTCCTTCGTAACTTCTCATTCATCCTTCCTCTGGCAAAAGTTTTGCCTTCTCAACAGTTTTTACTAAATAGCCTAGTCCTTGGGTGTGTCAACACTGTAGAATTAAGACTTCATCACATTGATGAGGTCCCACATGTCAATTTGCCAGCCTGTGTGGTGAATCGGCAAGGCAGCAGGGCAATCCTGGTTCCACGTCCCACCCAGCCAACAGTAACACTTCTCCATCACATGTGGAGAAGTGTCACCACCTCGCTTGTCCCTGCAGTAGCCCTGTTGTTACAAATTGAACATGAGGAGGCTCCCGTGTTGGTGGTGCAGCATCCTACCATGCTGCTACCCCAATTGAGAAACAAGCCCTGTTGGGAGTGAAGCTATGTCATGTGATAGATGGCATGGGACTCCATCACTCAACTGGGGTGGCAGTGTCCTAAGATGCTAAAGATTTGTCATGTGATGAGGTCCTTAATGCAGTTGGACACCACTTTAACTATGGAATCATAGGAGTTGTGATTTTACAAGGTCTTCAGTCTTTTCTGTCAAAGAATGCCTTACCAAAGTACAAGTCCTAAGATGCTATAGCCTTGAACCATAGCAGTTAAAGAAGTGGGAAATTGCATTAATTGTACAATGTAGATGCTCCCTTTGCCCCTTCTGCAAAAGCCCTCTGAGGTCATACTGAAATTCAAAATCCAGATAACTACCTCCTGTTTTTGTTTTGTTTGTGTTTTGTGTGTGTGTGTGTGTGTCAGGAGCAACCGGAGTTGCTTCTGGAGTGAGAGAATTGGCCGTCTGCAAGGACGTTGTCCAGGGGACGCCCGGATGTTTTGATGTTTTACCATCCTTGTGGGAGGCTTCTCTCATGTCCCCCCATGGAGCTGGAGCTGATAGAGGGAGCTCATCCGCACTCTCCCCGGGTGGGATTCAAACCTGGCAGCCTTCAGGTCAGCAACCCAACCTTCAAGTCACGAGGCTTTTATCCCCTAGGCCACCGGAGGCTCCTATTCTACCTCCTGTTGCCTGTCTGCTATTGCAATAGCATTTATGTCTATGCCATCCTACCCTTCCCCGCTCAATTTTGCTAGAAAACTATTTTGTCTACGCAACCAGCAGTATTTTTCTTCATCACTGGTTGCTGACGAAGCCAACAACCCTGCTGTCAGGTCTGGAACAGCAGCTGAGTCAGAAACCTCTTGAACCTTAATCCTAAATAGTTTGTCATAGCTTTCTGCTACATCGACATCGTGTTTGCTGACAAGACACAATGTAGAAATCCATGGACTTTAACTCTGCTACAATAAATCAGGTCCAATCAGTGTTTCTTTCCCCATCTGTTTCTAGAGTAAAGAAAGCCCATAACGTTTTTTGCTATATGAGGGAAAGGCTCATCAAAATGAATTTGTTCACATCTGGTACAGTGGCATGATGAAAAACAAAGGAGCTGTGCACTGGCAAGTCCATTACTTGAATTACAGATTAATGAGATTTTTTGAGCTCATTTTGATAATAATTTTGCAAAATTTACAATGTCTTGATATTCAAGAAGGACCAAACTTAAATTATGGGAGGATGTCTATGGAAGGCTTTGAGTGTTTGACTTTTACACATTAGATTTAATTTCCCGAGGAGTTCAATTATGCATTTTTCATGAAGGTGCCTCTCCTGTAATAGTTATAAAACATTACAAAATAACAATAAGAACTACACCTCTCAAATGTATTTTATCTTTTAAAAAGCTTTATCGCCATTCATAATCAGCATAAAAGGGATTTTTTTATGGATGCAAGAGAAAAAAATGGAAAGGCTTTCCCCCCTCTATTCTTAAATCAAAAGTCATGCTTCAACCAGAATGTCCCTTGGGGGCCTTGAATAAACCCGTTTCTGACATCCTGAGTCCTCCCCATTTACTAACAATACCAACTTCCCTTACAGAGTGTTTATACTTGTTACAGTTCTTGAAAGAGTTAAACATTATTGCTATGTGGTCTTTCTCCTCTTGATCTAAACCTGACAGTGAAATTTTAGCTACCTCTCATGAGCATTTCAAAAGGCGTGTGTAAGTTGTCTAGAAAACTGGTTTAAATTATGAAAATGATTAATGTTAAAAATAATTGAAATCAACCAGGCATATCCATACATTCAGCACACGCCTAGTAGGGTGAGAATATGAAGATGCTGGCTCCATGCAAATTTATATCTGCTTAATTATTATTTTTACTTGTTTAAATGCTTTGTTTAAGGAAAAATGCTTTGTTAAGTCTGCTGGTAAGTAAACAACTGCAAAGGACATGTATGGGGGCTGATCCTAATGAACCACGGTTTAGATTATTTTCCGTTTTGAAATTATCTGATAATATGAAACATATGGCTGGAAGCAGTCTCATGAGCACAAGCTTTCCAAATCATTGTAAGCTCATGTGCCCACTTTTTAGTTCAAGGAATAACAACACCTACCTGACTGGGAACAATCTCATTGATCTAAATGAGGCAATTTCTTTTGCACAGACATGTTTAGAAACACAATGTGATTCTATTAGTAAGTCCAAAATGGACAGGTGCTCTGTAGACCAGCTATTCAGTATTAAAAGCCCTAGAGCAGGTTTGAAAGGTTTATGCAATTAAATATTCATTTAGCACAAGAAGAGACCCTAGGCATATACTAACATATACTTGTAGAGTTGTTGTCGAAGGCTTTCATGGCCGGGATCACAGGGTTGTTGTATGTTTTCTGGGCTGTATGGCCATGTTCCAGAAGTAATCTCTCCTGATGTTTCACCCACATCTATGGCAGGCATCCTCAGAGGTTGTGAGGTACCTCACAACATTTGAGGATGCCTGCCATAGATGTGGGCAAAACGTCAGGAGAGAATACTTCTGAAACATGGCCATACAGCCCAGAAAACATACAACCACTTGTAGAGTTTTTACAGACACGAAAGGGGGGTCCTAACATGGTATTGTGTGGAGGAACCCCTTGCAGATAATTCTTAAATGCCAATGTTATTTTAGTCTGCATCAATAGGAGCCAAGTGTCTTGATCAAGGGAAATAATTGTTCCACTTTCTTCTGTTTGGTCAAACCTCATCTGGAATATTGTGTCCAGTTCTGGCCATCAGAATTCAAGTAAGGAGGTAAGTAAGCAGTTTGACCATTGGGTTACAACTTTGGAGACCAGAATAGAATTCCTGCCAAGTAGTCCAGGAGAAATACATATATATAATATAATACTAATAATACAATATAATAATATTAATTATATATTATATTTTACATGTAATATTACTAATAATATTACAATATATTGATGCAGTACAATATAATAATTTATTACCAGTATTGTACTATGCTAATAATATAATATTGTATGTACATTTAATTTGTAAGCCGCTCTGAGTCCCCTTCAGGGTGAGAAGGGCGGCATATAAATGTAGCAAATAAATAAATAAATATGTTGTCGAAGGCTTTCATGGCTTTCATGGAATTGGATGCCATTCCAACTCAAAACACTCCTGCATAAGAACAATGGAAGTGTCTTTTTTATGTTTAGAGTTTTCAGAAATTTGTAGTCAACATCTGTCCAAAAATAGTGGGTATCGTGCCTCCACAAGATTTCTCACTGTTTGCTCCTGTTAAGCTCTCATTTAGTTGGAGGAGAATAGTACGGTATTGTATGTATCGTTTGTGGGATTAGTCTACATAGCGTCTTCCTATTTGTATTTGAAACCTCCCACCTGTCCCTTTAAGACTCCTCTTTGGGGCAGAGCCTTAGCCAAGTCCCTTCTAGCTCCTTGAGGAGTCAGGCAGTGTGGTATTGGAAAGTGAAGAGTAAGGAAGGTGGAAGAACCACTAAATAGAATGTCATGTTGAAGTCACACAAGTCATGTTGAAGCAACACACATCACACAAGTTACACCAAAGCTATATAAAAATAAAAACACAAAATAAAGCCATGTCAGAGATATAACAGATTGAGATCCAATTGAAGCTATATTACAGTAACAACCAGTCAGAACTTGTGCTTGTGCTAACTCCCTTCACAAAGACTGGCAGTAAAACTCTGGAGGAGAGGAAGTTAGAGATCTGTTATTTAATAAATTGTTGTCTCTAGTTCAAATGTGTAGTATTCAATCTGTTTACTGCATCACACACACCTTCCAAAAAATGGCTAGTTCGGGGGCAGAACAGTGGGGTTTTCTCTTTGTGAAGGAAACTCTGTTCTCATGCAGCACGTACAAAAGGACTCACTAGTTGCTAGAGGCTTCTGATTTTAAAATCTCTAAAACAGGGGTCCCCAAACTAAGGCCCGGGGGCCGGATGCGGCCCATCGAAGCTATTTATCCGGCCCCCAAGGCACAAGGGCAGAAGCGGGTTGGACTAAATGACCCAAGTGGTCTCTTCTTCTCTTACAACCATTATTATTATTATTATTATTATTATTATTATTATTATTATTATTATTATTAACATTGAGGCTGGGTGGCCATCTGTCAGGGGTGCTTTGCTTGTGCTTTTGGTGCACAGAGGCAGAAGGGGATTGGACTCAATGGCCCAAAGGGTCTCTTCCAACCCTCTTTGATATTATTGTTGTTATTATTATATTATTATTATTATTATTATTATTATTATTATTATTATTATTATTATTACTTGGTGGCCAACTATAGTCCGGCCCTCCAATGGTCTGAAGGATCGTGAACTGGCCCCCTGTTTTAAAAGTTTGGGGACCCCTGCTCTAAAAGAACAGTTTGCTGCAATAATTTTGTACAATAGGTACAAAAATTGTATTTGCAAATACAAAAACTTTCTTGTAAAGGATTTGCTAATCTCGCAGATGATGAAAAGGGAGGATGCTTTTCAATTTTTCATGCAAGAACAAGACAGAACAAGGAATTTAAGCCAAGAATTTAAAGAGTGCCCCATTCTGCATCTTGTGTCTAGACAAATTTACCTCTTAGATTTTTTTTTGTTTTTCAACCAAGGGTTCTCCCATTTTCATCTGATTAATTTTGCTAAATATTTACTAGCAAGGACCCAGAATCAAACAATGTTCACCTATTGATTGATGGTAAGGTCTCTTCGAAAGCTACTTAAGATGTGGAGCTCTATGACAGAGGTATCAGAAAAAACATGACAATCAAAATGAAATACAGTCTTCATGTGTTCTATTGGTCTCTATGCTAGCCAAGAAAAATAGTGAGTAATGCTTCTCTGAAGTAGATGTAAGTCAGTAGTTCTCAACCTGGAGTCCCCAGATGTGTGTGGCCTTCAACTCCCAGAAATCCTAACAGCTGGTAAATTGGCTGGGATTTCTGGGAGTTGTAGGCCAAAAACATCTGGGGACCCCAGGTTGAGAACCACTGATGTTAGTGATCATTTGACAATTACTGCTAGTTTGCCATCCTCCTGACCCTGTCCTAAGAAGGAGTATGAGATACAGTATACAGTAGAGTCTCACTTATCCAAGCCTCGCTTATCCAAGCCTCTGGATTATCCAAGCCATTTTTGCAGTCAATGTTTTCAATATATTGTGATATTTTGGTGCTAAATTCGTAAATACAGTAATTACAACATAACATTACTGCATATTGAACTACTTTTTTGTCAAATTTGTTGTATAACATGATGTTTTGGTGCTTAATTTGTAAAATCATAACCTAATTTGATGTTTAATAGGCTTTTTCTTAATCCCTCCTTATTATCCAAGATATTCACTTATCCAAGCTTCTGCTGGCCCGTTTAGCTTGGATGAGTGAGACTCTACTGTATTTATTTAAAATTTTGCAGAACCACTGTGGTATAGTAGTTTGACCATTGGATTACAACTTTGGAGACCAGAATAGAATTCCTGCCAAGTAGTCCAGGAGAAATACATATATATCAAACATAAGGCCAGTTCCTTTAAATATTTCCCTGGATTTCAGCAATAAAGAAGTCTGGAAATAAAATAATGCACATAGTATCTGTATAAGAGAGAGGGGGAGATGGACAAAGAAATATTTACATGAATATAGTTCAGCATTAAACAAATGGCCACAATCTAGTCATAGCCAAACTGTGTCATTTTCTATTGACTCAAATAAGAGGGTTCATCACAGAGAGGGAATCCAAGATAAGTCCTACTGGAAGCATTTACTCAAAACAAAACAAAACAAAAACCTGTTGCCTGGTAGTAATATTTGGAAAGAATGTGGGTGGGGAGATCAGACCACTACTGAAATTAGAAACTCAAAATCATTTATTAAACCAGAAACAAGATATATTTTCATCTCTTAAATACTGGAAATGTAAAAGAAGTGTTAATAGAAGAGGGAATCTTAACACAAAAGTTAATCTAGAGCAGTTAGATTAAAGACTGTTTATTCATTCCTGTTAAACTAAAGCAGACTGAATCGGCTTCAGCCATCTCTTCCATCTTTATTGGGTTGTTTATAGTTGCACCAGCCAAATATCTGAAGTGAATGGTGACAATGTTTATGTCTGCATTAGTAGATAAGATTGGCCTGATCCAATAGAGACTTGTAAAAGGCAAAGCATGAGCAGTCTGGCTTGGCCCCAAACTCTGTTCATGTACCACAATTCTGAAGTGTTCATCTAACACACTGGAAAAGGGAATCACGTCCGGACATCTTGAGAAGTACAAATAACTTCTCCTATATAAATTAACTAGCTGTGCCCAGCCACGCATTGCTGTGGCAAAGTATGGTGGTATGGGAAATAATGTATTGAGGAATTGGTGGTAGTTAAGGTAAAGGGTAAAGGTTTTCCCCTGACATTAAGTCCATTATAAATGGGTTATATAGCTGTGTGGAAGGGCCTTGAGTCTTGAATCTACACTGCCATATAATCCAGTTAAAATAAGATAATCTGTATTTTATAGGCAGTGTGGAAGAGGCCTAAGTGAGGCCTAACTCTGCCTGTCCCCTGGGCTGAGTGGGTTGCTAGGAGACCAAGTGGGTGGAGCTTAGCCTTCTGACTGGCAGCAATTGGATAAAAACAATTATTCCTCTCCCTCTAATTAGGACTTTATTTTTCTTTTCTTTTTGTTGTATGAACGTAGAGGCATGGATGAGGGGTTGTGCTGGCAAGTTTAGTGTTTCTGGGATGTGTAGTTTTGTTGTTTTGTCCTAGGCCGAAATTTCATTACCCTTTTATATATATAGATGAAATGGCAGACATCCTACAGCTAGTTTTCAGTAGAGACTGGTATTCAATTATGCCCACCCCCAATTGTCTATCACTCACTCACTTGTAAGTATTTTTGCTAAACTCAACAATCAGAAATAAAATAGAGGAGAATGGTGAATAAGCAGTAGGAAGTATAAAATATAGGGCTTCTCTGATGCAGAGTAATTAACATGGCAGAGCAGAATATGAATAATAACCAGTCCCCTGTTCACATCCACACAGAAATCTAGCTGAGATAAGAAATAACTTTTAAATCTGCGTGGGGATTTGATTATTGTGGTCGAAGAAACATAATTTTTCGAAGTTCTAGTTAAAAACACCAGGATGAATCCTTTCCCCTTCTGTTCTGCATACAAGCATACAGAATGCACATCTAGAAAATTAATCATATCTTTGTGCATGCAGAATGGGATATTATTCTGGAGAACTTCCTAAACTTATTTTGTAGAGAGATGGAACATTGCCACTGGAGAGGCCTTTCAAATCCACACTGGTGTACTGGCTACTTACACCTCGGGTTTGCTTCTCAATGACTAATAGCAAAAAAAACTAGGCCTTTTTTCAGCAATTGCCCCAAGTTATTGGAATGATCTCTTTGGTGATGTTAGAAATTATTCTTCTGTCAAGGCATTGTGAAACATGTTTATTTAGTTGAGCTTGTGTGGTTATTTATAGGCAAATCTCATTATCTAATTAATTGAATGAGGTTTGGAGGAGTTACTGGTTTTGATATCAATTTTATGTTCATATTAACTTAACCAAACCCAGTATAAAACATTCATGCATTTCCATGTACATTTACATTTATACACATTTGCTGAAATTTTCCATTGTACTTAGGAAAGCTTACTTTTCAACAAATGCGTATCAAATTGCATTGGACAGATTTTGACTACAGTGTTCCCTCACTTGTCGCTGGGGTTAGGTTCCAGGTCCACCCGCAATAAGTGAAAATCTGCAAAGTAGGGACACCATATTTATTTTAATATTTATACATTATTTTAGTAGTTATACACTATTTTAAGTCTTTATCAACCAGTTGGGTGTTGATAAATCACCACCTCCTCCTCCCGTTGCTGCTTGGGCTCCTTTTCTCTCCCTTTGGTTTCTCCTTCCTTCCTTCCTCCCCCTTCCTTAGTCTGTAAATTGTATTTTTTTATGATTTATAATAGCCTTTTAGAGTTTATTGAAAAACCGCAAAACAGCAAATCCCCAAAAAGTGAACCCCGAAGTAGTGAGGGAACACTGTACCATGAATTGCCAGTAGGCAACAGGCAAACCCAGACTGTGGAGCAGGCTGTTGAGCAGTCAGCTGCAACCAGCTGTAAGAAATCACTCTGACCAAGAGGTCACGAGTTCGAAGCCAGCTCAGAGTCTGCATTTATCTTCTGTCTTTGTTCTATGTTAAGGCATTGCATGTTTGCCTTATATGTGTAATGTGATCCACCCTGAGTCCCCTTCGGGGTGAGAAGGGCGGAATATATACTGTATATAAATAAATAAATAAACAAACAAACAAACCAGGGTGTAGCTGTACACATGTTTGCTACAAAACTGTGCTCTTCTACAGTTCCTAGAAAGCATAAACAAACTGACTTGCAGGAATGTGTAATGATTTCACAACAATGGGTGGCATATAACTTGTATTTGTTTGCCTACTATGCAGATGCTCCATAATATTTTGGTCACTTCTCACTGGCATGTCACTAGAATTGGAGGTGGTCTACAAAGACAGACCTTTATCATGCCTACTTAATACACTTTATAATAATACACTTTATTTATATTCCCCTCTATCTCCCCAAGGGGACTTTGAGCAGATTGCAACATGCACAGATAGGCAAACATTCAGTGCCTTTAATACAGTGAAAACAATGACATACAAGTACACAGAACAAAAGTAAACACTTCCCCTTTTCATTTACGGCTTTCTGGAGGCGGTATCCAACTCTGGCCATGCGGAGGTGTTCTTGTTCCATTTCCAAGCCTTAGATGATCCCTCGTAGTTCGAGGATGATTGTCTTCGATTTCTGTTGTCTTGAGGTGTGTCCGTAGGTGGCTGATCTGCATGTTCTACCACAGTGAGGACATCAGTTTCCAGGTGGAGGCGGGTCCCGGTCAGGGTTGGCTTGATGGACCTTCTCTTGGCACGTTTCTCCCTTAAGCCCTGCATTCGTGTCTCTTCAAACTCCGTAGCACTGCTGGTCACAGCTGACCTCCAATTAGAGTGCTCAAGGGCCAGGGCTTCCCATTTCTCAGTGTCTATGCCACAGTTTTTAAGGTTGGCTTTAAGCCCATATTTAAATCTCTTTTCCTGCCCACCAACATTACGTTTCCCGCTTTTGAATTCGGAGTAGAGTAACTGCTTTGGGAGTCTCCACAAAAGTCAACATCGACACTGAAATACAACACCGCCTGTGCTCTGCGAGTGCAGCATTTTTCAGAATGAAGCAGAGAGTGTTTGATGATCGGGACATCTGGAGTCTGTTATCTGTAGACATCTCCTGGTCATGTTGCTGGCATGGCTGCATGGGTGCCTTTATTGCCTTCCTGCTGAAGTGGTACCTATTAATCTATTCACATTTGCATAATTTTGAACTGCTAGGTTGGCAGGAGCTAGGGCTAACAGCAGGAGCTCACCTCCACCTGCTAAAGGCAGCTTCAAACTGCCTTTAGGTCAGCAAATTCAATCAGTTCAACATTTTAACCTGTTACAACACTGTGGCCCCTGGGTTTGGTAAAGTTAATAGAAAGATTAGTAGACTGACCAGAATCTGAAAGCAAAGGATAAATGTGGGTGGGGAAACTGTTGATTTTCATGCAATGTAATTAGTGACAAACAAAGGGAGTGGTTTTATCAACACTGATACCATGAAAAAAAAATAATGGGAGAGGAGATCATAGAATAATTTGGAAGTGAATGAACTTTCACATTCATGTTAGGGCCCTTCCACACATGCATTATAACCCAGATTAAACCGGGTTAAAAGGGGAATGGGTAAATTAACAATGTTTAGCTAAAATGCAGGAGGAATCAGGTTAAAGGCTGCAAAACATGTGATTAAAAGATGCCTTTTAAGCCCAGTTCTTCCTAAAAAACATACACTTTTCCATGTCTGTGTATCCATAAAGGCATGGAAAAGACATGTTTTTCATCCGTCCCTCCTGTCTGGACTCCCTCCTGCTCCCCATTTCCCCTTCAACTTAGAGGACCAAGCCTTCCATGCAGGCTGGCAGCCATTGCCCTTGTTCCTCCTCCCTGGAAGATCCCACATGGGGCCTGGGAGGAGAAATCCTCCCTCCCTTACCCAAAGCCGTCCTTTGGCTCTTCCAAATGAGGGAGGAGGCAGAGTGTCTTCAGGCCTTGTCCAGTCTTCTCCCCATAAGTGCAGGGGGAAATGGAGGGCAGTGCCAATGCCCACCTCTGCTGATCACAGATGAGTGGACATGAGTATCTGGACACACACACACACACACACACACACACACACCCTGCAAAATCCCAGGGTTTTAGCCATCTGTGTGGTCTCCATCCCAAGAGAAACTGGGATTTAAAATCCCAATTTCTCTTGTATTTTTTGCCTGTCTGGAAGGGTGTCGTTGTGTAAGCCTTCCAATCACCTTCAACTTATAGCAATGCCATGAATTTTATTGCATTTTCTCAAAGGTGGTTTTCGCTGAACTATAGCCTACAGCACCTGACATTCATTGGTGATGTTATATCCAAGTACCAATTAGGCTGACCTTACTTAGCTTCCAAGGTCAGATAGGATCTGGTACTTTTATGGTATTTAGCCATTCTAAAACATGTTTCTCTGATATTAGATTCTGATAGCATGTCATTTGCAGTAACATACCACTCAACTATCCCAATTTGACAAGGACAGTTCTGATGAACTCTTTGTTGCCCAATTATTGTATCTCTTTTGAAATGTCACAGTTTCTCCCTCGTCCTCTCACTTCTTGTTTGGTGCTCATCTCATTTCAACTGCTGCAAACTGAATGGGATGGAAACTTACCCTTCCCATTAGGTTAAAAGGTTTAAAAGATTTTCCCCTGACGTTAAGTCCAGTTGTGACCGACTCAGGGGGTTGGTGCTCATCTCCATTTCTAAGCCGAAGAGCTGGCGTTGTCCGTAGACACCTCCAAGGTCATGTGGCTAGCATGACTGCATGGAGCGCCGTTACCTTCCCACCGGAGAGGTACCTATTGATCTACTCACATTGGCATGTTTTCGAACTGCTAGGTTGGCAGGAGCTGGGGCTAACAGCGGGCGCTCATTCCGCCCCCGGGATTTGAACCCGGGACCTTTCGGTCTGTAAGTTCAGCAGCTCAGTGCTTTAACACACTGCGCCACCACCAGGGGCCCATACCCTTCCTATTAGGCTCTGGCAAAAACCTGCTGCAGTCTCTCCTAACTTGTGTGTTCTTCCTTATTAAAAACTTTTGCCATCTTGGCCACACTCTGATATTGCTTGGCCACACATGTCCCGATTTTCATCTGTGAAATGTTGGGTAGTATGGAGTAAACATTCCTAGAACTTCAGCTTTATTTAATTTCCAGTTGATGAGTCATTTACAATTTATATGAGACAAAAGTGCCTTTACTTTGGGTAACCACAGGCTCCAGCTGTGGAAAGTGTGTAGGGAGAGGGGCTTTCTGGGGTAGGCCGCTCACTCCCTCACTCTCCATCTGACATCACTTGTGGCTAACCACACTAAAAGCCCAAGGTTCAAATTATAAGTGATGGCAACAGACAAATGGTGTTTATGAATCTGCTCCAGGTCTCGGTCCGTACTTTGAAGAAGCAATTCAAGGGGCTGGAGTTATGGAAGTGGTGATATGATTCAGCATAAGGTTAGCTTTTTGAAAGTCTGGATTAAAACCACAGTTGGCTTAAACTATGCTCTGCCTCCCACCTTGGAATCATAAGCCACTACTCTCTGAACAAGCATAGGACAAACCAAGTCTGCCTCAGAGGGGATAGCAAAAATGTAAATGTATGAAAAGAAATACAGTAGAGTCTCACTTATCCAACACTCTCTTATCCAACATTCTGGATTATCCAACGCATTTTTGTAGTCAATGTTTTCAATACATCATGATATTTTGGTGCTAAATTTGTAAATACAGTAATTACTACATAGCATTACTGCATATTGAACTACTTTTTCTGTCAAATTTGTTGTATAACATGTTTTGGTGCTTAATTTGTAAAATCATAACCTAATTTGATGTTTAATAGGCTTTTCCTTAATCTCTCCTTATTATCCAACATATTCGCTTATCCAACATTCTGCCGGCCCGTTTATGTTGGATAAGTGAGATTCTACTGTAATGAAAATGGAGACTTAAATCATGAACCAGAAGACTGGGACTTGGAAGGGCAATAAAGACGGGACTAGACAGGTTGCACAAGTGTAATGAAATGTCAAGATTGTCCATTTCATTATATTTCTGATTTCTTTGGAAGCTTGTGAAAATCAGGCAGTGAAAAAAACTATGGGTCTCATCAGATGGGGCAATTTTAGCATCCTAGGACACTTTCACCCTGTTTTGGGGACAGAGCCCCACGCTGGCCATTACAGGACATCATGTGACTTCCTGTGGAGCCCCTCCCTCAATTGGGGTGAAAGCATTCTTGGACGCTTCTTTCCCAACACAGGAGCCTGCTTGTGTTGTTTTGGCATGCCACACACACACACTCTTTCCAAGACAAGGAGGCAAGTGCAATGGCAAGCTTTTGTGTCAAGAAGATTTTCATGCGGGGAGGAGACTTCCCTTTTCGTGCGCCTGAAGAAATCGAAGACACAAAAGAAATGATAGAAACGGTAGGAACAAATTCTGTGCACAACTCTAAAACCTACTAAGTTCAGCTGTCAATCGTATGATCAGTGGGAATATGCAACTCAGTTTGTAGCTTTATCTTCAGCTTTTTAAAAAATATTTTATTGAAAAACATATAACATATAACATAAGTGATAGACATACATATATACCATTGTGCGGAAAGTTTAGAAACAAATACATAAAATACACACGCATATATTATATACACATATACATATATGCACACGTACATACATATATGTATCTAAAGAAAGGAGAAAGAGAGAGGGAAGAGAAAGAGAAAGAAAATAACAATAATGATAATACTGATAAAAGGAGAAAACGAAGGAGAAAAAACAGAAAAAAACAAAAAACCCTAAATTCTCCCTGTTGCCTTAACATCTATGCAAAAACAATACATAAACAATACAATCGCATTAAAATTGACTTCCTGCTATTGTGTGGTGCTTTGAAAACCATTCTTTTTATGTTCCACGCCCCTTTGTTTCTTTTATCTACTTATTTTCTCTTTACTACTTGGTCTGAGAAGATCCTTTGTTCATTCTTCTCTAAACCATTTTCATATTATTATCTTGCAATTTTCGTTTTTAAAATAATTTTTAATTGATTCCCTATTTGTTTGTTTTCTTGTTTTTCCTTGAGTGTTTGCTAGTAAGTTTGTTAATTTGTCCATGTTCATTATTTCAAAAATTTTATTATTTTATTATCATCTTTTATCATTTTCAGCTTAAACAGTGTTTTACACTGAGGTAAAGTCAAGGTCCCAGGTTCAAACCCCAGGAACGGCGTGAGCGGCTGCTGTTAGCTCCAGCTCCTGCCAACCTAGCAGTTTGAAAACATGCCAAAGTGAGTAGATCAATAGGTACCGCTCCAGCGGGAAGGTAACAGCGCTCCATGCAATCATGCCAGCCACATGACCTTGGAGGTGTCTACGGACAACGCTGGCTCTTCGGCTTAGAAATGGAGATGAGCACCAACCCCCAGAGTCAGACATGACTGGACTTAACATCAGGAGAAACATTTACCTTTTAAAGTCAACTTAATTCCAATTAAAATCCATCACTAACTTATTCCGTCAGTTTCAATAGTGTTTAAGTACCTTTATCTGTATCAAGCACAAGAGTTGCCATCTTATTCTGTGCTAAATTGTTTAATTAATCAGTGTTGCTGTCTTTGCCACCACAAAGCAGGAGGGGCACACTTTGCAACACACAAACCTCTGGAACTAGAGAGAAATAAACCATTCAATTTGTGCTTCTGGTCATGAAGTCAATCTAGACTTCTGCTGTTTTTGCAGAATCTCACTCACTTCAGTGCAATCAAATTGGTTATGTACAGAGGCAATGTAATTTTGAGTGGATTGGGGATCATAGCCAAAGTACACTAAACTAGATCAACACATTTCATGAAGAGGTATTGCAAAATCCGCACATTCTTAGGAAATAAATAGTTGTGAATTTGTACAGCACAAGGACTCTTCCTCCTGAGCCATAAATGAACACCTCTACCAATATTGTCAACTTAGCATTTGGAAAATAAATTGCTCCTGTTTTTTTGCAAACCTCACTGCTCAGCTTGCTTATCAGCCAAATCATCATGCTGCAGTGCAATCCAATCTGAATACTAAAAGCAGTCCAAGCAATGCAGGTGGTTTGGCCTTGAAGTGGAGGACTTTCCCAGAAAACTCCATAGGGAGATAAACTATTCTCTGGTAACTCCAGGAAAGACAATGAGTAAATTGGGGAAAAAATGAAGAGTGATTATGTTTTAAATGAGTATTAATTCAAATGATAGGTAAGATTCATGTATTTTGTGTGTGAGTTGTATTTAAGAAAAGTTATCGTTCATTGAAAGAAAAGAAACAGAGCAAAAGAAAGATTGTCCAGAGCAGGGGTCCTCAAACTTTTAAAGCAAAGGGCCGGTTTACAATCCTTCAGACTATGGAGGGGCCGAATTATCATTTGAAAAAAAATACAAACAAATTCCTATGCACACTGCACATGTCTTATTTGTAGTGCAAAACAACAACAACAATGAAAGAACAATAAAATATTTAAAAATGAAAACAATCTTAACCAACATAAACCTATCAGGATTTCAATGGAAAGTGTGGGCCTGCTACTGGCCAATGAGATAGTCAAGTTAATTAGGATTGTTGTTGTTGTTGTTGTTGTGTGCCTTCAAGTCATTTCAGATTTTGGGTGAGCCTAGGTCTAAAATTAATTAATTATTTACTTACTACATTTATTTACTACATTTATATCCCACCCTTCTTACCCCGAAGGAGACTCATAGCAAAATATTAGCATTATACATTACTATATTGAACTATACCACTATACTGTAATACTATATGTAATATATAACATATAATTAATATTATTATATGGCATTATTATTAGTATTATATTGTATAACATTATAATATTTTATCAATATTATATGTATATACAATATATTATATTATTAAAACTGATATAAAATATATTATAAAACTGAGGGCGGGGGCCAGGTAAATGACATTGGAGGGCCACATCCGGCCCCCGGGCCTTAGTTTGGGGACCCCTGGTCCAGAGCATGCCATTTTACGCCAGCAGTAAACTTCTATTCTATGAAGTATATGAATGGCTGTGTTGGAATAACATAACAAGCACAATTTTTCCATCTTTCTTGCCATTATTTCACAGTATACATCGTCTGAATTATGGCCCCAAGACCTCATCCTGGTACTTTTATCTTTAATTCATAAACTGTGTTTTTATTTTCTCTTTCAAACATGAACCAATGATATTCTGAGTTTTCAAATGCTAAAATGAATTTATTATATTTATCGAAGAAAGGAAATACCAAAACAATAAAGATCATGAATGGTTTTGTGTAGAACAGTAAGAGAAAAGGAAGACTGAATTCCAGATGGATAGAGTCACTCAGGGAAACCACAATCTCCAAGACCTGAGAAAAGCTATTAAGGACAAGGATGACTTGGAGGTCTCTCATTCACTGGGTCATCATAAGTCAAAGTCAACATAAAGGCAGTTAAGAACAACAGCACCAAGCTGGAAATGTTTTGCTTGCAAGTGCTGTTGTTTTATATGGGATACATCTTCTCAGTAATATTAAGGTATATTGATTTCAGTTTGTCATCAGCCTTATAACACCATCACCACAATGTAAGTTTTTAAGAGCCTGAAAACTTGGCTCTTTCAACAGGCCTTTGGAGACTGATCTCCACAGTAGGTTTAATCGTTGCCATCTAGATATAGTCCCTTCTGTACGCCTTCCCCGGCAGGTTAATGGGAATGATTGCTTGGGTAACCACCACCACCACCACCACCCCCGTTGAAACTGATATAATTGCACTTTTGGCCCAGTATATTTTGGAGCCAACCCTAGATTTTATCATTATATTTGTATGTGATTTTATGACCTGTTTTATTGTTGATTCATTTGGTTTCTTGCTTTGTTTTTATATTGTTGATGTTCGGGCTTGACCCCATGTAAGCCGCCCCGAGTCCCTTCGGGGAGATGGAGCGGGGTATAAAAATAAAATTATTATTATTATTATTATTATTATTATTATTATTATTATAAGTTTTAAAACTATTGTTTTAAGAAGTTAGACATAATTTAATACAAATGAAGTATGATGAATTGCAAAATATTATTTTTTCTGTTGCTATTTGCCATTATGTTACTTTGACTAATAGCAACCCTATGAATGATAGATAGAACACAGGAGCCTCAGATTTTGAAAACTCACGGTTGTGGATTTCTTGATTGAATCAATCCACCTGTAATGCATTTTCCCTCTTTTCTTACTGCCACTTTGTCATTGTCTTTTACAACAAATTACAATATTACATATTGTTTTGCTTTCTATGTTAACCTCTTTGGATTTCATTTTTCGGAGAGATAAAGCAGAATACAAATGACGATGATGGTGATGATGATATGTTATATGTTCAAACCATAACAGCTTCAGTTCAGTCATTCTTGCTTCTAGAGAAATATCTGGCTTTATTTTCTCTAAGATCCTTTCATTTCTGTTCTCTGCAGTCCATAGTATCAGTAGAACTTTCCCCCAGCATATTTCTTTTTGTGCTTTACACTAATATTTATCTTTAAGGGCCTTTCTATACTGGCCAGAAACCAGTGTATTGCAACTTGTTGTTGTGTTCCTTCAAAGTCAGTTCTGACTTAGGGCAAGATTTCTTTAGAAGGGATTTGACCTTATCTCTCTCTGAGGCTAAGAGAGTGCAACTTGCACAAGAGCAACCAGATCGTTTCCATGGCTGAGCTGGGATTCATACCCTGGTCTCTGGAGTCATAAGACCTCATCACTTTTACCAATTTAAGTACAGTAGAGTCTCACTTATCCAAGCTAAACGGGCCGGCAGAAGCTTGGATAAGCAAATATTTGGATAATAAGGAGGGATTAAGAAAAAGCCTATTAAACATCAAATAAGGTTTTGATTTTACAAATTAAGTGCCAAAACGTCATGCTATACAACAAATTTGACAAAAAAAAGTACTTCAATGCGCAGTAATGTTATGTTGTGATTACTGTATTTACGAATTTAGCACCAAAATATCATGAAATATTGAAAACATTGACTACAAAAATGGCTTGGATAATCCAGAAGCTTGGATAAGCGAGGCTTGGATAAGTGAGACTCTACTGTATTCTAGGATGCTTGTCAATACAATACTCTGAAATAGCCTCCTTCCAGCTCTTGCACATTGGAGATTGCATATGTGATTTAGAAACCCAGGTTTACTGCCAAATATCTCACCCCAACATTTGATCTATGCAATATTTCATTTGTGTGACCTCTACAAAATCAGGTGATGCCTCTCTGGGAAAAAATAAACTTGATGGTGGAAGAAATGTTTCTGTAGCTAATCACTATTTTCTCCACAATTGTTGTTTTAGAAACAATGGCAAATAAAATAAAATAAATAAATAAGAGTTTTTTTCAATTTGTTTTATTTGGCAATGCAGGCTGTTTAGAAAGACCTCCTAAGACTTTCATAAAAGGTTTGGTCAACTGGAGTTCATCTCAACTAAATCAATGTAAGTGACCAAATTTATATAAGCCTGTTGCAGTCTTGTAAATCTGAATTCTGCATACTGAGGATCCCTATACTATGAACTAGATTTGTGCACAGATCCATTTTAGCCATTTTCTTTTGGCTTCTTCAGCTTGGTTGGCTTCTCCGGACAGCCTTAAAAGAAAGGGCTCAGCCATCATGTTTTTTTTCACTCGAAATGGCCCATGTGGCTACTGGGCATAACTTCTTCCCTTCTATTCAGGAGCATGCGGCGCATGCTTCCTTGACCCCGTTCTTCAAACTCAGGCCCCCCTTGAAAGGAAGAAAAAAAGGATCATAGGAACAGAAAGAGGAGCCTCGTAAGTTCCTCACTGCCGCCAATGGGCCAGATCTTCCCAGATCTTTCAACTGCCTAGTTGAAAACAGAGTTTTTCATTAGCCAATTTTCAGGAGGCTCCCAAAAAATGGATCTGGATACCAAAAATGGATCACCCTTCAGCCGAATTGCACACGCCTACTATGAACAAGAAAATGTGGTTCAGAGAAAAATATATTTTTTATGAGAACTTACCAGAAATCCACACATTTATTCAGAACTTGGTAAAAATGAATTCTTTTGTCAACTCTGTAATGATATTGCTGTACAGTGAGGGAAAAGAAGAAGATCCCTTCTCTTTGAATCTTTAGTTTCTGCAAAAACAAAAGGCTTTTGTTACCTTATATCCCCTTTATAGCAATATATAGTTTTCATTGTACCCCACTGTATACAACTATCTCACTATGAAGAATTATATAGGTTTCCATTGGGCAAAATCCCTTCCACCAGGTGCACATCTGGCCTGCTAAACATTATGACACTGCACATTTATTAGGCTTTTGGGTACCACAAGTATCTTTCTTATTATTCCAGATTACCATGGCTACCCCTCTAGAATTTCAATTTATTGGCAAGTCTAGTAGTTTTGATTTTTTTAAAAACTGGACCATATCCAAATATAGCTGAGTAAGGCTTCAGCTTGAAACCCTGGAGCATATTTGCCACACCATGCAATGAGCAGGTTGGGCAAATGGTCTGCACTGATGTAAGCTACTCCTAGGTTCCTATAAACTATGCTTATTTCTGTCACATACCCACAAAGCCTCTGGTGACTATGTATGCTTGCAAATCTTTAAAAAAATGTATACATTTTATTATTGTTGTGAAACACAATATGAAATTTCACTTTACAGTTTCCTGTTGTGGCAAAGCCCATTCAGAACAAGTTTCTTTATATTTTGTGGTTTTGAGGGCATACATAAATCCACAGTAGGAAAGAGAAAGGTAATTACCTTGAATTATGAATTTCTTGTTGGATTGATGAGCCTTTGAATATTGGCATCCTGTTATGAAGCCTCCTCCTCCTACATATGGAAGTGTTTTCATGAAATAATGCTCCCATTCTGCAACTGATTAGAAAATGGAAGTAATTTCTATCCCATCGACAGTCAGCCACAAATACGGAATATATGCATTGATGGAAACCTGACATGGCCTGGTTCTGTTTCAGAAGTTCATGAGAAGTGCCCTGAGGAAATGCCTGTAAAGAAAGTAAACAAGCAAAGAAAGCACCCAAGGCCTTCTCTGAAAGTGGATGTTTCTACTTACTGTTCATTTGATATACTGAGAAATAAAACTGGGAAATGCTTCTCATCCAAAAGCCCTGTCAGATTTGGATGATGCTCTTGGTAGAGGGGAAAAGGCAAAGATTAAACAACATAAAATGATGTTTTTGTCAAAGGATTGTGTTGCATATAGCTGATGGGTGGGCATTATCCCTCCACTCCTACCATAATTGGAGGTTTTTTTCCTAAGTATTCCTTAGAAAGCTTTGAGAGGAAGCTCAGGATTTTTCCTGCCATGAAGTTCTCTTTCAGTTTTCAATTCTTCTATATCCCAAGCACAGGGAGGGACTCTGGCACTCCCTTCTTTCAAAATTACGAAGGAGGGGGGTGAGATGTCAAGTGGTGAGACTGGGAACAAAAAAAGTGGAGCCTTCATCATCAGATGTAGATGCTACGTGGAGCTTCCCTAACTACCATATAAGAAGATTACAACCATTCCTCCACATTTGAGATTTTGACTTTTGAGAATTTCATTATTTGTATATTTGATTCACACGTATTTGATTAAAAGTGTTCTTGCTAGGAATTATCAAGTCCCCCAGTGCTTCTTGCAGTTGACCTGTCCTGGAAGCACACTAAATGCTCACAAATGTGGAAGCCTTCAAGTCAGTCAAGAGCAGACTTTTGGATCTTGACTGTCATAATCTGACTCTTGCAACAAAAACAACTTGTTCCCCTACCACTTCATTAATTCCATGTGAGTGTTGGGTCATAGCAGGATATCTTCACACTTTGATTAATCCCACCCAGAGGAGAGCTTTGACTTGGTCTCTGCTGAAACACTTCATCATTCTTTCTTTGTTTGCCCCAATTATAATAATATATGGATGAAATACAGGAATTCCATTTTTTTCACAGTGTTCTCAATGGTAAGGGTATGATAAAAGTCCATATCTTCTGAACTACCCTGATGGGAGACTGTTGCTAATTTTATCCTTAAGATCAGTAACTTTTAAGTATGTTTTGCTTTCTTTTTACCTATAACTTCCTCTTTTTGTATATACCTGTTTTGTGATTTTGCTGTTGTATGCCAATAAAGGCCGTGTATGTGAAGTGCTCCAGTGTAACTTTATTGTCAACTATGTCCGGTCATGCTGGAGGACCTGGAGATTTTGGAGAAAGCACCTCTTAGGGATTCTCTCTCCTCCAGTGCAATTCAGTTATTGGACTTGGCCACTCTTTGTCAGACTTGGCTTCTATACGTTTAATCACATGGTCAGGCTCTGGCACAGCTGGTTAAATGCCAGCAGCAATAGATCACTGCTGACCAGAAGGTAGCAAGTTCAAAGCCTGAGTCAGATTGAGTTCCCGACTGCTAGCCTAGCTTATTGTCCACCTAAGAAGTTCAAAAACAGCTGTACTGTGAGTAGAGAAATTAGACACCACTTAGTGGGGAGGTATTTTACAATACCTTAAAAATGCTGGTGAGGTGTCCTCTCTAGAAATCAATTCAAAATGCTTGTATTTTATGTGAGGGATCCCTTTCAGTAACCTTTGCATAATACAATTCTCACATGATCTGGAATCCAATTTTACATATTAAAACTAACAAAAAGCTTTGAATATCATAAAATCATTCTAGAGGACCTAGAAAGTGTTCTTTCTGGCTGTCCAGTTCAATTATATGGTCCACTTCACCATAGATTCCAACAGAAGCTGACCATAAAATCATGCTGGAGACCTAAGAAAGAACACTCTCTTGACATTTTTTAGGCCCTCTAGGATGATTTTATGATATTCAAAGCTTTTTGTATATAAGTGAAACAAACTTGTGTAATAAGCAAGCCGCTGACTAGCCACCACTTTGCAAAGTTTCGGGGGGGGGGGGGGGGGGAGGAGACTACCTACATTCAAAAAATTACATCATTTCCCCTAAGAAAAGTAGAAATATTCAGAGTGAAGACAATAATTCCTGCTCTCATTCTAAACTGATTGCATAATATTGTCCAATTTACAATGTAGTGACATGTTTTAATGTTCCCATTTTGATGATGATGATTGGATCTTAGTACCAGGAGCAAGAAGACTCAGATCAATTGTGGTATGGAGGCACCTAACTGGAACTCTGAATACCTGAAAGCTAGGCTGGGTGTCAGAGAATATTGTGCACCTTTTTTTTGATAAGTCTCACTTTTTAACATTTGGCACCACCCCAGATTTTACAAACCATTTCTGAGAAATGCTGCAATGTGTCTTCAATTAAAGAAGAAAAACTGACTCATAGTTGGGGCGCCCTGGGGGTCTCAGTTTATCTTCTCCTAAATCACTTCCAGATCAATCTTACTCCCTTTACAAGTGGCATTATTTGTTATCCTAATGTGTAATCCTTCTTTGTGAACTTTAATTTGTCCTGTTAGTTCTCAGGAAGCTGAGGGTGGTGAGAAAGGAGGAGTGAAATGCTTGAGATGAACTGCTCAATATATACATTTCAACTGCAAGTAATGAAACTAATAGTATTTCCAACATGTTCTAAATTGTTTTGTTTTTTGTGTGGACTAGTGTTTTTAAATGTTAGTGGCTCTTTGTGAGTGGCTAGAAGAAAGAATTACTGAAGAGCATAATAAAAGAATCAAAGGTTTGTAAACTCAAAGGAATCACAGAAAATGATTTTAAAACACCTGTGAATTACAGGCTGGAGCATGACCCTGTTGTTCTAGGGGGGTTGTGATGGCAAAACAAAAATATATGGTGCTATGCTTTTTTTAAAAAAGAACATCAGGGACTTCTGACAAAAATATAGCTGGGTCTATCCTTAATAATCTGTACTCTAAGAGGTCCATAAAAGTGTGAATATAGTGTGACATCCAGAGTATATTGCTGACTCCAGATCCTTCCCCATGCTACATCATTAGTTGTGATATCAATAAACAACAAATTCTGATATGTTTAATAACATTAACATAATGCAGAACAGAACAATTAATTAAAGGTGGGTGGGTGGATAGGAAGTCAGCAAAAGTCAGATTAACAGAACCACTGTAAAGGGTGTGCTTTGCATCCACTCTGGTTGAGCCTAATGTCATGAATATTTCTTAAACATTAAAAAGGTTCTTTTATTCCATTTCCAGTGAGACAGAGTATATCAGCCACTTTACAGAGAAAGATGGTAGACACACACACAGGCTAGCTACATTGGTTACACAAAGAGGCTATTCTATTTAACTCAAAATTTGCACACATATAAACATTCACTCACCATGCATACATCACCATCTTTTCTTCCATCTCTTGGAGAAGAGAACCGAATGTGGGCCAGATTGTTTCATGCAAATCTGCCATTCTGACAATATACCATCTTTCTCCATCCGTTGGAGAAAGAGGCAAGTGTACAGACTCTGCTGTCTGCCGCACTTTTGGAAAACAAGGAAGTTTTTATTTAGAATTTCTGCTATTGAAGTTGTAAATGACTTCCAACTAGTTTATCCAGCTAAAACCTGCTGACTCCATCAGTTCCAGACAGATGTTTTTATTCCTTAAGTAATATTCATTTTCCTTCTTTACATAAGGGACCATTATGTTCACCTTCAGTAACGTAAAGAATAATTGTCTTTGACTATGTAAACATGTTGTTTTCAACCAAGAGATAATCATTGTCTCTGTTTATGTCAGTAGTTCTCATCAGCAGTTTTTTTTTAAATCACAGTTCAGCAATCCACCTCCTTTTGCAGTTTACCATATTGCCATTCTTCTTAGGATGGTGTCTTCAGTCTTGGACAGACTCCAGTCATATACCTTTCATACAATCCGCACATTACATTTATCACATTAAGGCCCCTTCTACACTGTCCTATATCCCAGGATCTGATGCTAGGTTATCTGCTTTCAACTGGATTATATAAGTCTCCACTGCCAGATAATTTGAGATAAGCAAATAATCTGGGATCAGATCCTGGAATATAAAGCCAGTGTAGAAGGGGCCTAAGTGAAGCTTACAGCATAACTCACAACTGGGGAACGCAATTCCCCTACCCACATTTAGGTTAGAGTAATGTTCTGTGACTGGACTTTGAAGCATTACTTTGGTTCAAGAAGGACAATATAAGTGGAGTAGGTTATTCTGCACCTTTCCCTCCCCAAAGGGCCATTTTCAATCCTCTTGATGTTGCTGCTACTGCTGTTGCTATTGTTGTTGTGTGACATCAGTTCATTTCTGACTTAAGTTAAAACTATCACAGGGGTTATCTTGACAAGATTCATTCAGAAGAGAGTTTGCCACTGCTATCATAAGAAGCTAGAAAACTATGACTTGTCTAAGTTTACCCAGTGTGCTTCCACAACTAAGCAGGGATTTTAACCTTATTCTCCAGTCATAATCCAATATTCAGATCACTATACCATGCCGATTCTTATTTCTAAAGAGAGGCGGTCCAACAATGAGGCGAATTAGGCAGTCGCCTGTGGTGCAAAACATACGGGGGCGCAGTCGAGACTGCTTTTTCTGTTGATTTGTTGTAAAACATTATGTTTTAGTGCTTAGTTTGTAAAATCTTAATGTAATTTGATGTTTAATAGACTTTCCCTTAAACCGTTGGATATTTTCGCTTATCCAACGGTTTTATTTTTCAGTGATTGGTTTGGGGGGGGGCAAAATTCTGTTCGCCTACACTTGAAAAATACCTAGGGCCAGCTCTGTTTTTAAACTAATCATTACTTAGAAGAGTGTTGCTGTCCATCCTTACTGGAAGGCTGGTAAAACTAATGATGATCAGTGCATTGCATTTTCTATCATCCTCCTAATCAAGAGTAGAAGTGGATCTTAAAAGGTTTATCAGACTTGTAGCAAAAAAAATCCTCTTTAAACTGTAGAATTAGGAGCCTGGTAGACAATTGCAGGTGCCAGAGAAAACCAGCGAAAGCATAGGAGTAAACAGAAAGATGATCCACAGTGGCATACCTGCAGCAATATCAGCAACAAGAGTGTTTGAACAACAAGGTGTTTATATCCAGGAGGCAGACAAGACTAACAAAAGTCTGACATGCAGTAAGAAACAAATTTAGAAAAGCTAATCATTTCGAACTATAAGTATTTGTGGGTAACTATCATCCAAAAGGAGCCCCAGTGGCGAAGTGTGTTAAAGCTCTGAGCTGCTGAACTTGCAGACCGAAAGGTCCCAGGTTCAAATCCCGAGATCATAGTGAGCGCCCACTGTTAGCTCCAGCTTCTGCCAACCTAGCAGTTCGAAAACATGCCAATGTGAGTAGATCAATAGGTACCACTGCGGCGGGAAGGTAACGGCGCTCCATGCAGTCATGCCGGCCACATGACCTTGGAGGTGTCTATGGACAACGCTGGCTCTTGGGCTTAGAAATGGAGATGAGCACCAACCCCCAGAGTCAGACATGACTGGACTTAACGTCAGGGGAAACCTTTACCTTTACCTTATCATCCAAAAACAGAACCTTTCCATACTCTGGGCAGCCAACTAAACCTGTCAGCTTTAAAAGACATCTGAATACAGTGAGAGAATTCTTTTCAGGTCATTGCATTTGTAAAGTGAGCTTTCTTCTGAAAAGCTGAAGATTGGAAAGCTGTAGTGTCACTTTCCCCTTGCAGCCTCTTCCTCCCTCCCTCTTTTATTTCTCTTTGTTATTCAGACCTAGTAGCCATTCTATTGCTAGAAAAATAATCAAAATGTGGAGCTTGAGTGGGTGGTCACTAAGGAAAGTGAAATGGTACCAAAATGACATCTTCTTAAGCAAGAGTTCATTGTGTCTTTGGCCTTTTGGCAGGGAAAGAATGACAAATAGAGCCAAAGGGTTTCATTTGTCTCACTATTCATTCCCTAATAGATGCACAGGCCCAGCAGCCCATATTCCAGTTCCCTTGCTGCAGAGATCTACACTGATATTTTAGAAAATATTCAGGACTGACCACCAGACAGATAAGAGAATATTGGGGAAAGATTTCATAATATAGACATGGTTTGTTCAACAGCACTTGGAAATGATTTTATTAAGGGGTAAATAAACCTTGGATCCAAAAGAATCAAGGTCATAGGAGCATTTCCAGTCTGGTGGAAAGTAACAGTAACAATTTCACAGACAAAAGGCAGGGAGGTAGAGAATCCAAAAAGAGCCAAAATTACATGGGAAATCAAGTAGAAACGGGAGGTCCCAGCTCACAGTTGAAATGGAAGATAATTTAGTTGGGAAAAACAGTTTCTCTTAAAAGAAAATCATTGGTGAGTCTGATTCAATTTTAAATCTACTTAGACTTAAAATAGATTTGAAGAATCATTCTGGGTTGCAGCTTTGTGAATTTTCAACAAGAAATTCTACTAATAATTAGGGTTGTGCACAGATCCGTTTTTCAAAATGGGCTTCGACTGTTTGGGACAGCCATAATGGCATGTCCCAAGACAAGATGCTCCACAACATCTCACTCTGACATCTGATCATAGAAAGATATTTACAATCTGTCTGGCTCTGAAGAATAGTACTCAAGAACTTCCTGCTCAAGAACCTGTGACAGACGTCACACAATATCTAATAGGAGGGATGAATCAACCCAGTCTTCAAGCATGTGTGCTGCTCTTTTCCCATTTTGATCTCTGCAATACTCCCAAAACTCTTTGGTTGAAACACAATTGGCCGTCAAAGGTTACTCACTGTTTGACAAATGGGAAGAAGATTAAACCCTGCTTTCCATGATGAAAGGCCAATTCTCTAACATATTGTGAACAATCTGATTATCTTGTAATACATGCTATCTACACTGCATTTAGGGATGCTATCATATTAGACATTCCCCAACCACAACGTTCTTTCATAGCCAGGAAAAAATGTCAGTGACTAACTGTGGTTGTGTTCCCCAACAGTCAGCTACCCATTTGGTGAGCCAAACCTTTTAGTTTTTCTCATCCTGATAGAACAAGATGACTAGTTTGTGTTATTTTTCAGTAAGAATAAAGGAAATCTGGATTTTCAGTTCAATTTTTAATAAAATGTAATGGTTTGTCTTCAGCATCTTCTACATTGCCATATAAAATCCAGATCCAGATTCAAAATCCTTGGATTATCAGGCAGTCTAGTCTCATATAATCAAGTTCAAAGTAGATAATGTGGATTACCTGCTTTGATAATCTGAATTATATGGCAGTATAGAAGGGGCCTTCAACATGGCAAGTGGGTGCTGGATTATTGATTTAAAAATAATAATAAAATAAATTGCTTTAATTTCCAAAACAAAATTCCTTGTTCACTATCCATTAGGCTTGAGCGAAATCAGATTAGAACATTTTGAAATTCTAAAATTAGTAGATCACAAGCTGAAGGGTTCCTACAGTTAGCATGCTTAATTTGGTTCTTGTCCAAAGGGACAGTGTAAATCGATTAGTTTTATAAAGACAAGTCAAAAAATAAAACTAGCAATAACATTCTGCCTTTCCTAGTAAAAGAAAGTAACATGAGGCCAAATTCTGACATAGTCTTTATTGCATGAAGCCACTATTCCCTGGCCATCACACAATCACTGTTATCTCACTTCTCTGTATTTGTGCAATTTCACTGACTCAAGAATCTATAGTCCCATGATCATACATCTTCATACTCTCACAACCATTCTTTCATGCATTTATGCTATTCTGTAATATTTAAACATTTTTTAAAAAGCGGATTAGGCTATCAAGACAAAGACAAACTACTAGGAAATAGCAAGAGGACAGGATATTGTAGGCCAATCGTACCCAATCACACAAGAAAGGTGATGTGAACACTACAAGGTGAGTAAATTGGTGGATTTTGCCCATCAGCAGTATGGAATGATTTGTTTACTAATTTTTATGCTTTTATGCTTTTCTAGATCATAAGATCTCTTGGTGAGGTATAGAAAATCAACTGATTCAAGTAGTTAAAATGCATGGGGCCATCCTTAATTCCATAACTCCAGAATGTACCAGAACTTGGAATAAATACATTTTGGACTATAAAGACCAGTTGGCTGAGAAATAATGGGAGTTATAGTCCCCAAAACTATCTCTTGAAATTAACCATTTTAAAAAAAGTATGGCTGCTTTCTTAACTGGCTTCCACCATATCTCCCCAGATAGTTATAAGATTTTTGAAATCAGAAAAAGCTTTCAACTTCATATTTGTTGCTTGGTAAACAAAGGACAAAGATACATTTTGAGCAATAAAATTTTGCAGCTGTGTTGGCTTTCCGAACCCCCTACAGATTTAAAACAATTGTCAAGTTACGTACAGATGCGTTCCTTTACCTCTGTCATTGAGGCTTCAGCAGATATTTAAATTGTTTTTCCAAAGGTAAATCAATCATCACATTAATCATTTTATAGTACCCATGGGTCCATTTCTTCCCCTGGCAATCAAAAAATCTGTTTGTATTTTAAAATGTTTATTTAATCTGCTCAGATTGCCTATTTTTTGCTGGTGTAGTACACACACATACACACACACATAATTTCATCTGACATTCTTCTGATCCCAAGTGGAAAGGTTTAAGAAGCCCTGCATTACAAAAGATTGTGGACAGAATTCTAAATGTGTTACTTAGTTATGTAACTATCTTAGGACTCTATCCCACGGTAGCGGTGGGTGGGGGGGGAGGGCGGAATAATATTAGTGTGTTGTTATGTCCCATAGTGTTATAAAGGACATTCTTCAATTTCTCATTCTTCTTCACGCATTGTCTTTTATTACCAGTTTTACCGAAATTATGTTTTCATATTTATCCCACAAGGCAATGTAGTCCCTGCCCACTCGATTTTTTTAAGAAGCCTTGGGGAAAGGTTTTGGGATACTTGACTTTCCCCTCCGATCCCACTACTCCAGAGTAGACTCAAGCAGCTGATCTTACACCAGACCCCACCTGGAGGGAAACCTGACTTTCCCTTTTAATCCAGCTACTCTACTTGAGACCCAAGCAGCTGATCTTACACCAGACAACACTTGAGGGTGAACTCTGAGTGTTGTTGGTAGACAATAAAGTCTACCGGATACCATACAGCTGTGGACAAGTCTACAACAAACGTAGTGCCCAAACACGAGTCAAAGAACATGAAAGGCACTACAGACTCACTCAACCAGAGAAATCAGCCATAGCAGAGCACCTGATGAACCAACCTGGACACAGTATATTATTTGAGAACACAGAAATGCTTGACCACTCCAACAACTATCATGTCAGACTACACAGAGAATCCATTGAAATCTACAAGCATGTGGACAACTCCAACAGAAAGGAGGAAACCATGAAAATGAACAAAATCTGGCTACCAGTATTAAAAAACTAAAAAATCAGAACAGTAGATGGGAAGCAACACTCTGGGGGCAGAAGAGCCCCAAGGACGGCTAATGACTCTGAACAAAGGATGCCCCCCAGGCAAGAGACAAACCTTTCCAATACTAATTAGAGTGATTAACTGAAACATTAGCGCTGGCTTCCAACTGATAAAGGACTCTTGTCACACCCTGGACTCTCCACAGATATATATATATTTACCTTCCTTGCCTAGTTTATCCGTGCCTCACAACCTCTGAGGATGCCTGCCATAGATATGGGCAAAACGTCAGGAGATAATACTTCTGGAACATGTCCACACAGCCCGAAAGACATACAACAACAAACTGGCCCTTTTTACACAAAAAGCGCTGGCCATTTGTGAGAAGATAGAAGCTGAGAGCTGATACATTATTGCCATTAACAAAATCCAAGCTTAAAATTTACTACGGACAAGACACTTGTTTTACTTACCCCTGTCCTCGTTTAAACCTTACCTTAGGAAATTACTAATTTTAACCTTTTTACTCTATTTGTCTAGCAGCGGGTTATTAGGCCGCAGGTCGGGATGTTTTATATCTTTACATGGTTTTATTGTATGTATGTGTAAGTGTGTACGTATTGTATGTTTTACATGTTTTGATATGGTCAAAAGTGACTAATCAATAAAGAATTGTTGTTGTTGACATACAACAACCCGGTGAACTCTGACTTTAAAAAATGACCATGCCAGGCTCATGAAGCAGGGTTTTGGGAGAAAACTGTCTATGCTTGGCAGCAGACTGCCCATAGGCACGCCCCATACTCAAGTCACTGAAGCGATTCAGTGTGGGCAAATCTCCATGGTTTTTGGTTTTTTTCCAGTTATATCTCAGTTCCTGATGATCTCTGGAGGTCTTCTCTCCCCGCCCCCCCTCCATTTTTTGAACAGTTCCAGAGATTTCCCTAAGGAAGCATGACAGATGACGGATGCTGACAAGAAGTTCTCCTGCATTGCGGGAAGGGCTCTGTCATAAATTGTACCCTCAAAGGATTCTAGGTGTTTAGAAGCAGTGTGGGATAAAGTCCTTAGTTGTGCAGCTAAGTAGTTTCAGCCCAGCACTCACCTGTCCCCAATTCTGACTTATCAGGAAGCAATAACTGTGAACTATGCGGGTCTGTTCTCCTGTCAATTGGTGTTTCTATTCCTCCCACAAGTGATGTCACCTTTTTAAGAGCTAAAAAAGAACAAATCACTCAGTGGTGGGGCATCAGGGGTGGGGTTGAGGAGGCTTTCTGGGGCCAACCAGGGCAATGAGTCTCATGCAGATTGGCTGGGCAGTGAGACAAAGAAGGTAAGGTGGGCAAGGACAGTTATGTGGTGGGGAGCTAGCATAATAAGCATAATGTCCCTTCATCTGTTAATTATAAATTAATAACCTAAAAATAACAAGCATGAATTAAGAACTCTGTTAGAGTACATATTTAGAGTGCAGTCTATTTTATTGATACTGTATGCATGTGCATGTGCATGTTTAGGTAAGAAGGTTTTCCCCTGACGTTAAGTCCAGTCATGTCCGACTCTGGGGGTTGGTGCTCATCTCCATTTCTAAGACGAAGAGCCAGTGTTGTCAGTAGACACCTCCAAGGTCATGACTGCATGGAGCACCGTTACCTTCCCGCCGGAGTGGTACCTATTGATCTACTCACATTGGCATGCTTTCGAACTGCTAGGTTGGCAGGAGCTGGAGCTAACCGCGGCCGCTCACGCTGCTCCCGGGGATTGAACCTGGGACCTTTCGGTCTCCATGTTTATATAGTGCATGTTTATATAGTGAAAAATAGAGAGTACTTTTTACCATATGAACTATAATTGAAGGCATGTAGAAAGCTCTGCAACAGGAATTGGGGAAGGTTTCTGGGAGATTAGATACAACAATCAGAAAGCTTTTATCTTTCTAATGACAAGGAGAAGTGATTTATTGTCCATGAAACCACTGTCACATTCTTAGCTTCCCCTTTCCATACCACTCACTTCAGGCAAGCACCAATTTGTCGCTGTGTTTTTTTGGCAGTTCTATTTCCTTTTTGCCTGAGGTCCTGAAATTCCATTTTGTAGGAACTGAAAAACACATAGAATAGAAAGAGAGTATTGTTTCTTTTAATATGAAGGAAAGGTTTTAAAAACATGCAGGAGGGATTTTAAGAACAAGGCAATTATGATGTGTCCAGCTTCCAAAATAAACAGTTTCTTGATCCACCCTCAGACACTTGGGCGGGGGATCTTTTTTTTTCTTTTTACCCTACTTTTCAACTGCATATTATTCCATTGTTGCATTTTAACAGACAAAACTTCTATTTTCTGATTCCCCATGCTGGTTCATCACCACCCATATTGAAGCCTCCAGTGGCGTAATGGGTTAAAGCCTTGTAACCTAAAGGTTTGGTTGCTGACCTGAAGGCTGCCAGGTTCGAATCCCACCCTGGAAGAGAACGGATGAGCTCCCTCTATCAGCTCCAGCTCCATGCGGGGACATGAGAGAAGCCTCCCACAAGGATGGTAAAACCATCAAAACATCCAGGTGTCCCCTGGGCAACATCCTTGCAGATGGCCAATTCTCTCACTCCAGAAGCAACTCTGGCTGCTCCTGACACGGAAAAAAAAACCAGGTATATGAAGACACCAGATGTAAATATATATAGACTATGGAATTAACAATCGGTTGTATGTTGTTCATGACAGTGGAACAAGGTCTACTCACCATCCTGCTACTTTTCTAGTGCTTCCCTTTGCTGAAGAACAAGCTGAGCATGAGTCAGCTCAAGCTGAGTCTAACCATGTCATTATTGTTGGCGTTATATTTAACCCCAAAGGATATCTGCATTAGTCACTAATAAATGCCTCCTGTTAAAAGTTTGGAGTTCTTAGGTTAGAAGAACTACCAAACAAAATGTTTCATGCTTTCATGTAGGCTAAGAAAAGCAGATCTGTTTCATGTTGGTTTCACCGGGTGAATTTCATAACTCGTAGGGCACATGTGTCTACCTTAAGGCCCATGGGCCTAATCCAGCCCATCATGTCATTCTATGTGTCCCTCCAGATGCTGGACTACAACTTCTGTATTATTCATCACTACACATCATGACTAGAGCTGATGGGAGTTGTGATACAATAATATCTAAGAGGGTGTAGTTTGTTCTGTTTAGTCAGGATAGTGAGATTTGAATTTAGATACAAAGCCTATGATGTCTGAATTTATTTATTTCTTTATTTATTTATTTACTTACATCACTTTTACCCTGTCCTTCTCACCCGTAGGGACTCAGGCGACTTACAACAGTCGGCAAATTACATTGCCCAAAACACATTCAATAAAACAATAACAAGATCAATAAACAATAAAACAATACCACGTCAATTTAAAACTCTATTAAACTCTATTAAAACATGAATTGTAAAGTCTTAAAATGCATATGTAGTTAGATTCGTCCACTGACACCTTTCACGTGCACCTTGATTAAACTTTAAAATGCTATTTAGCCTTTTCCCAATCTCAGAACCACAAGTGCCATTGGGTTGCAATTCCCATTATCTCCGGTATCTCCGTGGCAGATAATCAAAAGTGATAAGAGTTGTCGTTCAATAACATCCTGGGACCTAAACTGGGTAAAAAGTAAAATGCATCAACCATTATGTAAGTGTGTGTATACACACACACACACACGCATATACAGTATATATATATATATATATACACACACACACACACACACACACACACACAGTACATACATATATATAAAGGTAAAGGTTTTCCCCTGACATTAAGTCCAGTCGTGACCGACTCTGGGAGTTGGTGCTCATCTCCATTTCTAAGCCGAAGAGCCGGTGTCGTCCATAGACACCTCCAAAGTCATGTGGCCGGCATGACTGCATGGAGCGCCGTTACCTTCCTGCCAGAACGGTACCTATTGATCTACCCACATTGGCATGTTTTCTTTTCTTTTTTTCTTTTTCCTTTTTTTATTTTTATTTATTTTATTTTATTTGCCGTTTGGTGTTTTATTTTTGGGGGGACAAGTGCTGTATTGGTTGCCGGTGAACAAATAAGGTTTCTCGTTTTCATAAACGTCCCAGGGTTTGGATGCAAAATGTTTACCCTTTGCTTCCCTGTTTGCGGGAGGCTTCTGTTCTTTTGGGAAGCATGAAGAAAGGTTCGTGGAGAGCATCGAAGAGCCTCTTGGCCTTTTGTGGCCCGATCCCTTGGCAGAGAGACAGGTCCTCCTTCGAGGCTTGCACAAGGTTGGCCAGAGATTTGAAGTTGGAGAGCAGGCTCAGCGTGTCCGTCTTGTTCACTGACTTCACGCTGGTCAGGCAGTCAGTCATTCTCGACAGGTAGTCCTTGTCCACTTTCTCCTTCAAGAGGTCAGCCGGCTTTTGCTCATAGGCTTTGTAAGTAGCGGCCCGCAGCAGGTGCAGCTGGAAAGGATGCAGATCTTGGCCAGATCTTTGAGAGCCCGGTGTGGATCTTTCACATCGACCTGAAGCAGAAGCACCTGCAGTGCATAGGTCTTTCCTAGGTTGCGGAGCCGATCATGGATTTAATTGGGGTTCAGGTTGTGGGAGCGGAGGCTTAGGAAAAGGGCGCAGGTGCTTTGGCCCAGCAAATAATCAGGGACGATGTCTCCAAACTCCCAAGGCACGTTGCGGATGAATTTCAGGACCGGGCTCCCTTGCTGATGCAGACTAACGATGATGCTACTCTGCTTTGTCCCCAGTTTCAGCACTGGGTTCAAGGAGCCGGTTTCTCCTATAGCTTTGGCAATAATATTTCTCTTCTCGCAAGGAGGCAGCTTTGCAGAAGTGGTGGATTTTGCAGCTGGGATACCGGCGGTGCCTTGCTTCGCTTGTGTGGCCGAAGAGGATCCCGCTTGTTGCCCCACAATGTAGTCCGCATAGGATTTCCCACCAGGCACGTTGATGGCTTCAGGAGCCACTGAGTCTTTGGATACAGAAGACGGTTTGAAGAGCGGCTTCACCGGTGCCGCTTCCTCATCCTGTGTCTTCACCGTGAACTTCTTCCTCCCTTCTTTCAGGGCTTTCTCTCCCGCTTGAGGTTCCATTACTTTGATTTCTGGTTCTGGCGCATGCGCATTAGTTTCTCCGTCAGGAAGTCAAGTTTTTGCCCCTTGGTAGGCCTTTTTGGTGTCCAGGAAGCATTGTTTTTGCGCCGTTTGGAAAGCAGCCTCTCGAGATGCCTTTAAGATGCCCAAAAAAGGAGGGAAGAAGGCTTCGGGCCGCCCTTCATGGCGCCTGCAACACTTCGAAGTGAAAGCACCCAGATGTCACCTTCGGAGGGCGGAGTCACATTGGCATGTTTTCGAACTGCTAGGTTGGCAGGAGCTGGGGCTAACAGCGGACCCTCAATCTGCTCCCGGGATTTGAACCTGGGACTGGCTCTCTGTATTCACAGATTCTCTATCCATGGATTCAATGGCCCTTTGAGGACCTTCAATGAAAATTAGTTTGACCCCCCTGTTCTTGGGGAACATGAAAGGAACTATAAGGAAAGACAATAAATCAAATACATTTTTGGTAATTTGTAGGATAAACTCTCTTTCTAATACCACCATCAAACATCAATGTCTATAGACAGCCAAACTGCATTTGATAAGACATATTTGTGAATGAATTTGCATAGATTCTAAACCAGAGCTTGTAGAATTTACATATTTGGACTTTAGCTCCCAGAATTCCAACCAAATTCCAGGATGCCACAGTGGCTGGGGTATTCTGGAAGTTGTATTTCAAAAATGTAGTTTATCTAATCTCTGCTCCAAGCAAGAATTCTTGGAATTGGAGGGGGGAGTAATTTGGAAGAGAAATACAATAGCTTTCCAGACTTAAATTCTCTTATATATCCTTACTGTCCAAAGCTGCCGTTAATCACAGAAGTAAAAATATACAGCTACACTTTATAACCATTTATTTTATTTCCTGCAGTTAATAGGAGGTTTAGGAGGCACTTTCATTCCAGGGGACATAGGCAAAATTATTATGTTCCTATGACTGCTACTTGATTTTTAAAAATAATAGATGACAGAAGTGCATACATAATGTTACCATCACAAATTGCAGTTGACTTCTTACAATGTCATTGAAACAAAAACTAAGTAACATTTTTGTTACTGCTCTAAGATAAGATATAGCCAAAAAGTGGAAAGAAAACAATGAATATGAAATTGAGGATTGGTACAAAGAAGTGTGGAACATCACAATAAACAATAAACTGACTTGTGAAATAAAATGCAAAAGGAGATTGTGAAAAGAAATGATTTTGAGGCAATATGGGGCAAATTCTTAGTATATATGTTAGTCAAAGAAAAAGGAACAAAAACTAAATCAACATTAGCATTTTGGAGAAGAGATCAATACAAGAATTATTAATAATAAGGATGAATAAATGTCCCATGGGTGGTGGATGCACGAAGAGATTAAATGTATAAATATATATGATTATTTGCTTAACTTATTTATTGTATGTTTTGTGTTAATGTTATTTGTGTGTGATTTGTATAATTTATTTATTATGAATAAATATATATATATTTTTAAAAACTAACACCAGCAAATTATTAATAAAGCAGGGCTCGGGAAAACTGTGTTAGGAATGCTGACTTGATAAGGGTGTTATCTAACATAAACAAAACATGAAATTCAATTTCATGTATCTACTTGGGCACTACCTAGGCTCAGGTTTCTAGGGAACCTAACTGGGAATTATTATAAAACCAGATCTGCCCTCTTCCACACTACCCTTCTATCTCAGGATCTGATACCAGTTTATCTGATTATCCCAGATTATCTGGCAGTGGAGATTCATATAATCCAGTTTAAAGCAGATAATCAAGGATCAGATCCTGGTGTGTAAGGCAGTGTAGGAGGGGCATCTGTCTACTAGATTATTTAGGGGCAGCTCTACACTGGCTAAATAATGTAGTTTGAAGCTGGTTTGTGTGCACAAAATGTACACCCCAATGCATGTTGTAGCATGGATTAAGCCCAAAGCATTATGTTAAAAAAAACTCAAAAGGAAAATTGGAATGAGCCAAAAAACATGCTGCAGCCAATCGGAGTACTTCCCATAAGTAAAGGTAAAGGTTTCCCATGATGTTAAGTCCAGTCATGTCTGATTCTGGGGGTTGGTGCTCATCTCCATTTCTAAGCTGAAGGGCCGGCATTGTCCGTAGACACCTCCAAGGTCATGTGGCCGGCATGACTGCATGGAGCGCCATTACCTTCCCGCTGGAGAGGTACCTATTGATCTACTCACATTGGCATGTTTTCGAACTGCTAGGTTGGCAGAAGCTGGAGCTAACAGCTCCAGCCGCTCCCGGGGTTTGAACCTGGGACCCGCTCATGCCGCTCCCGGGGTTTGAACCTGGGACCTTTCGGTCTGCAAGTTCAGCAGTTCAGCGCTTTAACACACTTCGCCACCGGGGCTCCTTACTTCCCATACAGGACTCCAAACCAGGACAGGAAAATCTGGAGTACTTTTCAGAACACTGCTAGTACTGGAACACTTTAAAAAATGATGAAACATGATGCACCCCAGGGCAGCGTGAGCACTGAAAACCAGACAGAGACCAATAAACATATAATATCTTTATTAAAACAATTATAATTCCAGGAATGAATAGGTGGAAAGGTTGAGCAGATAATAGTCCTTTATGAAAAGGTATGAATTAATCCAAAGAATTGAAGGGAAATGTCCAATATTATTGTCCAAAGTCCAGAAACCGAAACATGCTCAAAACTGTTGGAAAGTTCTTGAGTGGGGTAAAACAAAGAAGCAAGACTGAAATAACAAGGTCCAAAGTCACTAGGGAGTCTTTGATATCCAGGCAGGAACGTGATGAAACTGAGGCAAAACTTGGTTCAGGAGCTAGGCAAGGAAGTAGACTTAATCTGGGTCTACTCGGGAGTCGTGGCTCGGCTTGGCTGCCAGAATCTGGAAACTTGGCTTGGAAGAAACAGGAGCTAGAGTCGGTGAGCCTTTCTCATGAATTCGCAAAGTTGACACCGCGAAGTGTCCACGGTGCAAAGCACTTTTATGGAACTTAGATTTGATCACAAACAAGGAAAGCCAAACTTCCTAAAGGTTCCCAAGGGAAAGCCTTCTATCCATTATCCCCTCGATAATGCCAAGCGGTTACTCCTGCGGAGTTCTTGTTTCTCAGATCTCTGGCGATGCAGAAACTCCCTTCTGTTGAAGGACACATTCTCTGGGGAACTAAGAACATCTGGTTCTGCCATGGGAATAATATTTTCACTTTCTTTCCCAATTAAGGTATCATCCGAGCTATCAACAGCCGGCAGCTGTAATTGGAAAGAGCTCTGTGGACTAGGTAAAAAGTCAGAATAAGCTTCCTCCTGGTCATAGTTTATTTCTGGATCAGGTTCAGAAGCCAAAGGTGGCTGGGGTATGACACCTCAGGAGGGAAATCTCATCACTGCCACAAGGACTCTCTTATTCTGCCTCTTTGTTCTCATTTCCTGTGCCCTTCTAGCAGGGCTGTAGCCAGAGAGGGAGGGGGTTAAGGGTGCAACCCACCCAAATGTGTCACGTTAAAAAACCTGGTTTACTCATGAATTGGTTAACCAGTTAAAATTCATGAGTAAACCAGGTTTTGTTTAACCTGACACATCTGGGGGGTGAACCCTTAACACCCCCCCCCCCCCCCGCTTTGGCCCTGCCTGCCAGTGTTAATCCCAAATGGACATGGTGATGCACATCAGCGTATCTCAAGACCTGAGTAAGAAAAATAACATTCCTGTGTTCGGGTCTGATCCACAATCAGTAGACCTTGTGGCCACTGTCTAAGCCTCAAGCCAGTTATTGGGGTGTTTGTGTGAGCACTCCACAGAGAACCAGTTCTTTTGAATCTACTTTTAAACTTGGATTTAGTGCCTGTCTAGAACTGCCCTGGTGGTAAAAACAAAACAAAAAAACCATAGCCAGATGCATAATTGCATCTCTCATAAAAAACTTATTTTCAGCATATATATTTTTTCTGTGTGGATCGGAAGGTTTAGATAGTTAACTTTTTATTTTGTGGTATTTTCCACAATGCAGATCTATCCAGCAGAAGATAAATTGAATCTTTTCTTACAGTGTAAATAGCAAATCCTCTTTCAGCTTGAGTGGGGATTGTCATTCAAAGCAAATGTTTAAGACCTGTTTTCACCCATCAGATCACAATTCAAATTGTCATACATGCATAGCTGCTATTTACATACATATGTGTTTGTCTGTGTAAATATTAATATCCCTCTCTATAACAAAAGATCATAGGGCATAGCACAGTCAAATCCATTTAAATGGTTTAAAAATATACAATTTGAAGCAATAAAAGATAAGTTAAACCACTGAAAAACTATTAAACAACCTCAGTTGAAGGGAGATGTTGACAAGCTGGAAAGCGTCCAGAGGAGGGCGACTAAAATGATTAAGGGTCTGGAGAACAAGCCCTATGAGGAGCGGCTTAAAGAGCTGGGCATGTTTAGCCTGCAGAAGAGAAGGCTGAGAGGAGACATGATAGCCATGTACAAATACGTGAAGGGAAGTCATAGGGAAGAGGGAGCAAGCTTGTTTTCTGCTGCCCTGCAGACTAGGACACGGAACAATGGCTTCAAACTACAGGAAAGGAGATTCCACCTGAACATCAGGAAGAACTTCCTCACTGTGAGAGCTGTTCGACAGTGGAACTCTCTCCCCGGGGCCGTGGTGGAGGCTCCTTCCTTGGAGGCTTTTAAGCAGAGGCTGGATGGCCATCTGTCGGGGGTGCTTTGAATGCGATTTCCTGCTTCTTAGCAGGGGGTTGGACTAGATGGCCCATGTGGTCTCTTCCAACTCTACTATTCTATGATTCTATGATTCTCACACTTGAAAGAAAGCCAAAACAGTTTAAAGCTGCATTTATGTACAAACTTTAAGCATTTATGTAAAACTTTAATTAAAATGTGTTTTAACTTTATTCTAACACCATTCACACAATCAACAATAATAAATAATGCTTTTATACTATTGATGACTATATGAAAGCTGTTAACATTTATTTCATCTGGCCCTCAATATTGTTGGAAGTTTGCTAGTGTAAAACTGTTTCATTTGTTTCCCAGATGGCATCACTGTTGGAGCAATTTTATCCTGTGCACTTCCAAGATGGCTGATAGGGTAAATATTTCTGAGCCTAGTCATCAGTCCCTCCCATATCTGAAAAATGGACACAGCTTTAGTGTTGACAGCCCATTGTGTAAGAGTTTTCTTCCCAGCTTTTCTACTGAAACAATTTAAGCCCTTCCCCCCTCCCATTCTCTCTAAAGCATTTTGCAAACACATTAAATTGATTTGAATAATCATGTCAAGATTGACAATAAATATTCATGTCAACAAGTACATTTTGACATGTCATGTACTTGCTGATCTCAATAGTGCTAAACTGATTTCGGAGTTCCCCAACCGAAAAAAACCGATGAAGAGGTCCAGCTGTGTCCTGCAACTGTGCACTTCCAGGGAACATGGATTTCTATGCCTGATTTGATTCATGAGCTGTCATTTGTAGCATCAAAACAGTCACTGTCACATATCATTTCTCTGGCATAGCCTCGCCCCTTTCTCTCATCTCCTTATCCAATACATTGTGGCTCATAATCCTGCTACCATCACATTTGCAGCTAGCATCGACACTTGAGTTTACAGTTTAGTTTACAGTTGAGCAATGGTCATATAAAATCTATATTTTAGTGGCCAGGCTGTGGCGCAGGCTGGAGAGCAGGCTGCTGCAATAAATCACTCTGACCATGAGGTCATGAATCATAGAATCATAGAATCATAGAATAGTAGAGTTGGAAGAGACCTCTTGGGCCATCCAGTCCAACCCCCTGCTAAGAAGCAGGAAATCGCATTCAAAGCACCCCCGACAGATGGCCATCCAGCCTCTGCTTAAAAGCCTCCAAAGAAGGAGCCTCCACCACAGTCCGGGGCAGAGAGTTCCACTGTCGAACAGCTCTCACAGTGAGGAAGTTCTTCCTGATGTTCAGGTGGAATCTCCTTTCCTGTAGTTTGAAGCCATTGTTCCGTGTCCTAGTCTGCAGGGCAGCAGAAAACAAGCTTGCTCCTTCCTCCCTATGACTTCCCTTCACGTATTTGTACATGGCTATCATGTCTCCTCTCAGCCTTCTCTTCTGCAGGCTAAACATGCCCAGCTCTTTAAGCCACTCCTCATAGGGCTTGTTCTCCAGACCCTTAATCATTTTAGTCGCCCTTCTCTGGACGATTTCCAGTTTGTCAATATCTCCCTTCAACTGCGGTGCCCAAAATTGGACACAGTATTCCAGGTGTGGTCTGACCAAGGCAGAATAGAGGGGGAGCATGACTTCCCTGGATCTAGACGCTATTCTCCTATTGATGCAGGCCAGAATCCCGTTGGCTTTTTTAGCTGCCGCATCACATTGTTGTCTCATGTTTAACTTGTTGTCCACAAGGACTCCAAGGTCTTTTTCGCACACACTGCTGTCAAGCCAGGCGTCTCCCATTCTGTATCTTTGATTTCCATTTTTTCTGCCGAAGTGAAGTATCTTGCATTTGTCCCTGTTGAACTTCATTTTGTTAGTTTCGGCCCATCTCTCTAGTCTGTCAAGATTGTTTTGAATTCTGCTCCTGTCTTCTGGAGTTTGGTCATGAGTTTGAGGCCAGCCCGTGGCGGGGTGAGCACCCGTCAATTAAAAATAAAAAATAGCCCCTGCTCGTTGCTGACCTAGCAACCCGAAAGATAGTTGCATCTATCAAGTAGGAAATAAGGTACCACTTATAAAAAGTGGGGAGGCAAGTTTAACTAATTTACAACATTGGAAAGAGGAAGTGCCGTCAGAGTGGATGATGAAGCAGCTGCTCCCCCCTGTGGCCAGAATCGAACATCCCCTCAGGAGACGGTTAAATTGCCTCTGCGTCCGTCTGTCTGTCTCTGTTCGATGTGTTTATGGGCATTGAATGTTTGCCCTATATGTATATGGTGTGATCCGCCCTGAGTCCCCTTCGGGGTGAGAAGGGCGGAATATAAATACTGTAAATAAATAAATATATATATTATCTACTTTGAATTGGATTATGTGGCAGTGTAGATTCAGCCTAGAACTTCAGCATTGCACTACAGGCATTTTCCTATTGGGGAGTATTGTTGTAGCTGATCAAAACTGTCACAGAAGTGGAGTGAGCAGTGTGGTCACTGTACAAGCATCATGTTGTTCAGCAGTACTGTAAAACGGTAGAGAAGTGGACAACAGCACCCAACAGAGCCAAGGGGCATTAATAATCCAAATGGGAGGACAGTGGAGGCTTTGGGCCGAACCAGAAAATGTCCCCCACTTGTGTGGCGGAAGCCCTGTTGCATGCAAGAACATCTTGCACCATGCCTCATTATGCACAACTGGACATCTTATATGGTTATCCATTGCGCATCTCCTCAATGCTTTAACATGGTTGCAGTTTCATCTTATGCATTACACCATCTCATCCTTATATTTGTGGAGCCTCCGATGGCCTAGGGGATAAAAGCGTCGTGACTTGAAGGTTGGGTTGCTGACCTGAAGGCTTCCAGGTTCGAATCCCACCCGGGGAGAGCATGGATGAGCTCCCTCTATCAGCTCTAGCTCCACAGAAGCCTCCCACAAGGATGGTAAAAACATCAAAACATCCGGGCATCCTCTGGGCACGTCCTTGCAGACGGCCAATTCTCTCACTCCAGAAGAAACTCCGGTTGCTCCTGACACAGAAAAAAAAATCCTTATATTTGTAAATGACGGAAACAGCCAACATCACTTTATTGCTTTTACTCTACCACACTCCCCCACTAATGCATTGCTGCACTTGACAGTAGAAAGGCTCTGTTCACTTTAGAAAAATGGGAGGAATGTTGAGTATCTTCAGTTTGTTTCACTCCCTTATAAAAGCCTCATCCAAATGTATAGCTAGAAATGGTGAAGTAACAGATATGAATGTTAAACACGCATACATAACAAATCTACAAATTGTTTTCTTTGATTATGTTCTTCTTTATCCTCTGATCTACAAACTTAGGCCCCTTATACACTGCCATATAAAATCCAGATTATCTGCTTTGAACCAGATTATAGGGCAGCGCAGACGCATATAATCCAGTTCAGAGCAGATAATGTGGATTTTATATGGCAGTGTAGAAAGGGCCTGAATTGTGCACCAAATCTGTACATGGGAGGCACTTCCCAATGACTTATTTAGTTCTACTCCAACATCATTTAGATTATAAGACAGTGTTTTATATTAATTTTTGCTTCCAAAGATGCACTAGGTCTTATTTTCAGGGGATGTCTTATTTTTCCATGAAGAAAAATTCACATTTATTGTTGAACAAAAAAATGAACATTTATTCTATACTGTACAGTAGTTGTCATCACAAACCAACATAACCAGACAAACTGTGAATCCTGTCAAGAATTTCTTGTTACTACCATTATTTCCATATACAACTAGTATGTACATATATTAATCCTGCATGCTATGGTGTTTTGTTTGGTGGGCGCCAGGCATGCTTCGAAACAAAAATTTTGCTAGGTCTTACTTTCGGCGGAGGCCTTATATTTAGCAATTGAGCAAAACCTCTACTAGGTCTTATTTTTGGGGGATGTCTTATTTTAGGGGAAACAGGGTAAGAGCCTTCGTTGGTTGCACTCATTCACCATGGACCACACTGATATAGCTTCTTCTGTTGTGACCATCACTGCAGCTATCACTGAAATAAGTTACCCAGGCAAACAATATGCATCACTAGTGTCAGTACAGGACAAGAGAGCTCATAAGCAAAAGTCCTGGAAACTCCCACTGCCTGGTTAAATTCAGCATCTTCTGCTATAGAGCAATTGTCTTCTGTTTTTCTATAGCAGATTCTCTGGGACAAAACTTTTCTTACTTATTGGTTAATCAGTAAAATGTATGCCTTCAACTTACCTGTTTTGATGGTGACCTCATGAATTTTATAAGATTTTATTGGCAATGAGTATTCAGAAGTTGTTTGCCACTGCTTTCCTCTGACTATAACCTATAGCATCTGTTATTCCTTGGTAGTCATCCTTTCAGTTGTTAAGAAGGTCTAACGAGGAATTACAACAGTATTCAGAATTATTTGGAAAATGGGTTTTCTTTTTTTGTTATATGTCAGGGAATCCAGACAAGGATACATTTGGACTGGTGAGCATCTTTTTGAGAATTGCCCATGGTTTTTTTTATTAAGAAAGAGCATATCTTCTGCATGTTGCCACATTTAGTACACATCAATATTTTCTGTACAGAAAAGCCCTCCTTCCTGAGCAAAACATGATGGTTTTCTACACACACACACACAAAAGCAATGTGCAAATTCTATGCAGTATGAGTCTACAGCAATTGCAAAATTTTCTGCACAGAATTAGTACTCCTCCACAGCTGTTTCCTGTGCAGAAAAGATCATGTGTAAAGTCTGCTCACCATATATCCCAAACTGCAAAACCATTCTTGCAGTAGGAATAAAAGTGCGCAGATTACTTGTTGCTTTGTATGAGAATGGAATTAGCAAAGAATCACACCTCTACCTTACATCCAACTTATCTGCTGAGATTAGATAGGATCCAGTGCCTTCAAGATGTCCAGGCATCTTATTTACTTATTAATTAATCTTCTTTACTTATTTACTTATTAATAAAATTCCTTTTCTCCATATAGCCCTCTCCAAACAATAAGTAACATTTTCTCACTTCTGAGCACTTTTCAAGGGCAGCCCCATGAAGTATGCATTATAGTACTCTAATAGAAGCTGCATCTACACCAGGTAAAATCATCCAGAATAATATGTTCTTGAGTTGCCAGAAAACACACCACAGGGATTCAACACATACCAGTATAGAAGTACCGCAAAGCCATTTTGCAATCCACATGGCTGGCCAGGACAACAATGCATTAGCACGAGTGCCCTGTCTTTCTGTGGGCTACTGCCAGAATTTTGAAGGCCAGAAACAGTTGCCCAGCACATCTTTCTTAACAATATTACTTCTGGTGAATCCTCAACAGTGCACCCATCTATGTGATTACCATAAGTGACATCCCTAATAAGCTGTACTGTGGAGCTGCTGCTGGCCAGCAAAACCAGATATATTTTTATAATATTTTGACAAAGGATAACTCCACATGCTGCCCATTCCAGCTGTCCATACATCAAAAAAAGTGGAGGGTCGTTCTGGAGTTCCCTGTAAGCTCCTGAGTAACCTGTGATTCTTTTTGTGACAGCGGCGGTTCTTCACCTGCAAAATTGGATGCACATCATCTGTATAACCTGTGATATTTTTTTTTTTGCACAACTGACCTCACATCATCTAGATTGTTTACAGTGGATTCGAGATGAGTATGTTTTATATGGCCTTTGTAGACATGGGGTGAAAGGCAATCAGAGCATGGGTCACTGTAGCCAAGTCTGACTTCCTTATGAAGTGCTACGATAAGTGCACTAGGTGGGCAAAAAACATTTTTTTTCCTGTTCACATAAGTCAACATGCTATCCGGGATAGTCCTGGATTTAAGAGTGCTCCCAAGTTACTGTGTTTCCCCGAAAATAAGACAGTATCTTATATTAATTTTTGCTCCCAAAGATGCACTAGGTCTTATTTTCAGGGGATGTCTTATTTTTCCATGAAGAAGAATTCACATTTATTATTGAACAAAAAAATGAACATATATTATGATTATATACTGTAAGGTAGTTGTCATCACAAACCAGCATAACCAGACAAACTGTGAATCCTATCAATAATTTCTTGTTACTATCATTATTTCCATGTACAACAATCTATGATACGTATGTTTACCGATCCTGCATGCTGTAATGTTCTGTTTGGCGGGCATGCTTCCAAACAAAAACTTTGCTAGGTCTTACTTTCGGGGGAGGCCTTATATTTAGCAATTCAGAAAAACCTCTACTAGGTCTTATTTTCTGGGGATGTCTTATTTTAGGGGAAACAGGGTATCAATTTATTACCTCAACACATTTGACAATTTCAGCATCCTAGGATGTTTCCAGGATGCTGGGATGACAGAACCTGCTAGATCACATCAAACAACACACAGCTACATTCATCGAGGCTCCATCCTACCAGTGTCCTGGCAGCATCCTAGGACAATGCCCAGAGAACACGGGACACTTCCAGTGTTCTCACTGACAAGAATGGGGTTAGCGTGGAGGTAAGCTAGGCAGTGACAGTTTTCCCCAAGCGATAGAGAAAATGCTAATACGGGGCATGGGATGACAGTTTCCGCTGCTACCTGCCGGAGTCACCATGCTGCCTGCCCTATCCTCCCGCTATCACCCACTTTTTGGACTTCAATGTCATGAGGTCCCTAGTCTTTCAAAGGGGTTCAGCAGTATGTAGAATAGGGCTGTTTGATTGATGAAAAAATGTTTCAAAACTCATTACAAAATTAGGGGACACTGACGTTTCATTTCTAAAGTCTTTCTAAGGTATCATTAGTGAAAAATTTTACTATAATGAGAGTAATGGAATTTAGTTACTTTTTGTTATAGTAATTGTGCAAGTAGGGAAACTTCAGGGACTTCTTTTCCCTTCATTTTTACAACTATTGGAGTGAAACGTGCTAAAACGATAGAACACCTTTACTACTATTAGCCCATCAAGTGTCAGAACGTTTCACTTATCCACAAATTTGTGGGGAATTTTCAAAGTTTTTATTCATTAAAAAAAAACTATAAGAATTATCCCCTTGAATTTTCTTTACAATGACACAAGATAACAGGGAATCATTCCCCCCAACTTTCAGAAATATTCATCATTCACTGATTTTAGGGAATTTTTAAAAGATTTGACAAAAAAATTAAAGCTGCAACAGCTATTTCATTAAATGTCTCTCATTTTAACCAATAGAACTCCAGTTTAGGGATTTATTCTCAGCCCAACACAGAGATTTACTTACTAGAAGAATTTGTCAGTCCTCCTCTTGGCAGATTCAACAATTTATTGGAACTCTGGCTGGCTGCTACTACGCAGGGACAAATCTCTCCCTTCTCCTGATTGGGGCTTTCTGATGCTGAGCAGAATTCTGGGAAACATAGTTTACGGCATGGCACAGGGCTCCTCAACTTTCCAAACTACATTTCCCAGAATTCTATGCTTTCTCAGTCTCTTTTCCAGAGAACTCTGTTTTCTTCCTGCTGCTTCCCTCTCCTAATGGCGAGAGGCCATTAATTTAAAGAGGAAAGGCAGCCTTTTGGGCTTTGCTTTCAAGAAGACCCAGATTTAATGGGGTAACTAATTAATTTGGGACAAAGTAGGGTTTACCTGCTTTGTCCCAAATTAATTCTTTTACTGGATATGTTGTATGGATGCCTCTGGTAAAAGTCCGACAGGACCTGCGTTTTGGGCCCTGTCTGGAAGGATCCTCAGTTCAATCTGATGCTTTTGACTTTTAGTCCCATATTGATTTTAAAATCTTTCTTCAATAGAGAACCTCATCTGATGACTATTACAAAGAGGGCTTTCACAGCAGTTGTCCCTAATTGTGGAATGTTCCCTTTAGAGAGATTTACCTGCTGTACTTCCAGATTTTTAAGATAAAATTTTCTTCCTGGTGTTTGATTCTACCTTTTAAATAATTTTTCAGTTTTCGTTTGTGTGTGTGCATGTGTGTATTTGTTGTCATTATAACTGTTTGCATCATATTTTATAAATTACTATGGGGAAATGATTCAGTCTAAAAATCTTTATATTAAAACGAATAAATAATGTCTATGCAAAGCCTTACATAATTTATTCCCCTTGGTTGTTCTGTATGAGCTGTTTAAAGGTGGTTTTATTATTACTTTTAGAAGAAACTTTACTCATGAGAGTCATTCAATGCTTATGTAGCCCAAAACCTGGCAAACAACTAACAAACAGACTACATTTTGTGATACAGAAAAGTATTTCAGAAAATGTGCTCTGCATTTTGAAGGTGAGGGTGGTAGAAATATACATGTATGCTCACATGCTGCAGAGCTCAATAACCTGAACATGAAACAATGCCACCATGAATAAAATAACTACTTCTCTTGTTTCTCTTAGGAAATAAAACCACAAGAAAAGTGTGAGGGAACAACAACAACACATAGGAATGGAGGATGTATTAACTAAACTGTGCTTTGGTCTGATAAGGCATGTTATATGCAACAGCTTAACAATAAAAATATTTTACCACAGTTCATTTATAAGGCTTTCTGATATTTATTTTAGCACAATATTTCAACAGAGTTCTTTTTTTTTTCAAAGAGATGAGTGATCTTTTGACAATATAAGCACTTTTTCACGGGGAAAATTAGGGAGGAAGAAAGATTAAACAAGAGGGCTAGTTTCTCAATGAGATCAATCAAACAAACGTTATTTATATTCCATCTATCATACCTATCATAGTCATAGCATATATATCATAGCTAATCTAATGCTGAACAGCAACAATGCACCTTCTCTCCACTTTCATAATAGGTGGTTAATTTGAGACCTGTAAATGAGGTAAATAAGAGTTGCTTATTTTTTAACAAAATATTTTTACCCATGGATGTGCCAAACATTCTGCAATGTTACCTACTTTTCACTAAGAACAGATATAAACCCTTTGGAAGAAATTAAAATCATTTATACAAAATATGATTGCAGTCCAAGAATTCGCTGTCTACTACAGTCAGTCATTTTTAACAGAAATCACTATAATGCAGAATATTCATTCTGCTTTCACTACAGCAGTGTTTCTCAAACTCTGCCTGTCCAGGTGTTATGAATTTCAGCTCCCAGAGATTCCAGAAAGCTTACCAGCTGTTGTGGGAGCTGAAGTCCAAATTATCTGTTAGAGCAAAGTTTGAGAAACACTGCACTATAGTATGATGACACACATTTACCACACTCAGCATGTTGCAAAGGGAGCCTCATCATGGGCTCTAATATGCTTTTTTAAAAGACTCCCACAAGCTATGACATTCCCAAAAGCCCATGTGACAGGTCACAAAATAAGTAGATAGATTGATGTGTATATGAATGTCAATAACACTCATACATTTTCTCATCCTTTTTGAGAAAGGATTGTCAAGAAAACAATCAACGATTGTGAGATTTTGCATGTGTTTGGATTTTTTTAGGTTCTTTTTCTTTTAATAAAACATTTTGTTTTTGAAAAAAACTATCACAAAGAAATACTTTACACACAAAACAATGCATTTGTGAAATACACTGTTTCCTGAAAAAAAGTTGATTTGGGACAAAAAGTAAAATTTTTGCACAAAATCCAGGTCATTTATGTAAGTAATATTATCACCAAAAAAAATCCAGAGTGGGAAAAAATTGCAAAAACATGCAAAGCTCAGCCAGTAGAAAATGTTAACCCATTCTAAGAAACTTAAGCAAGGGTGCATTTACATTGTAGAAGTAATGCAGTTAGATACCACTTTAACAGTTATGGCTCAATGCTATGGAGTTGTGGCTTTACAAGTTCATTAACTTTCTCTGCCAAAGAGTGCTAATGCCTCACGAAACTAGAATTCACATTACCATGGCCGTTAAAGTGGTGTCAAACTGTGTGCAAAGTGGGAGATTTTCCAATTCCATGAGATTATGTTTGCTGGGGAATTATTTCTAACTCCACCTTGACAAACTATATTCCTCATACTTTTTATTCCACTTAGACTGCTTGCAGGACAGATGGTTTGTCTGCACAAACCTCAAACGCTGAACTTACAACAAATGGACCACTATCTGCCTTCATGATGCATAGCACCTTCTGGTGAACACTGCATTTAAACTGGCTTTGCCCAATTTTTGGCAAAGTTGGGGGTGCTCTGGAGTTTACTGGAAATGTGGAGTATTCTCGACCTTCCAGGCAATCTGGACCACTGCTTCTTAAAGTGTGGGTCCCTGTCTCAAATGGGGTACCCATAACTCAATGTTGGGGTCACAAAATTTAGTAACAGTAAAGGTTACTGAACGTAGTAGCTTTTTTAGACATTTACACAAATCTGTAGTGCAGTGTTTACAGTACAGAAGATGCTTAAGCTGTGTTTTCTAAAAAGGAGAATCAGTTTGTTTAGCAAATGCTGATTTGTTATCAATAAATGTTTAATGTTTATACCTATTTTGCATACTTATATACCAAAAGTCATATAAAAATTTCTTGGTCCAAAAGGGGTCCCGAGCAGAAAGTCCTGTTCTAGATCAGGTCTGATTCGAATCAATGTACAGTCCCAGGCCCTTTCCACATCTATATCTATATATAACTTGCCACACATACTCCCTTTCACCCACTTTACATCCTGATGTGGTTTGGGGGACAATGGACCATGGATGATGGGATTTACAATACCTTCACTCACTTCCTGAGATCACTGCAACTGCCACAAACGACAGAACTGAACCAAACTCAGCACACATATCCCAGATGACACACTTTACACCCTGCAGCAGTTTGGGAGAGGATGGACAAAGGATTATGGAATTTGCAGTACCTTCACCCAAATTACCTCCTACTGAAAACCCCATCAGCCACAGATCTGCACAAATGGGCCCATTCAAAATATCCAAAACAACTCAATGCCATCTACGAATAACCCAGGCAACGCCGGGTCCCCAAGCTAGTAGCTATATAAAATCCACATTGAACTGGATTATATGGCAGTGTGGACTCAGATAACCCAGTTGAAAGCAGATATTGTGGATTATTTATCTTGATATTCTGGGTTACATGGTTGTGTGGAAGGGCCCCCAGAGACACCAGAAGCATCACCTTTTCCCTGCCCTAATCGGCAGAGAAAAACGGGATGTATCATACCAATGCCACTGCTGTTTCCATTGCTCCTAGCTGGTCATGGAGCTTCATATAAATTCCTAATCATGAGGACAGCAGATGCACCCCTGATATCCATGAGCAAGGATGGAGCTAGGAGCTAGGAGCAGTGGTAATGTAACAGCACAACAGAGTGGATGCATTTCTGGGCCCTCTAGATCAGCATCTTAAACTTCTCCACTGGGGAACCCATTTTGCCTGGGAAATTTCTACATGACCCCGGGTTTGGAAGTACAGATTAGGTATGAATTTCAAACATTTACTGATAACAAATCACCATTTGCAAGACTTACTAAGCAGGCTGATTTTCCTTTTTATGAAGCACAGCTAAAGCATTTTCTGCAGAGTCGACTGTAAACGCTGCACAACAGATTCATGTAAAAGTCTAAATCAGTCACTAAACGATGTTCAAAAGAAACATTGAGCTAAGCAGACCTCATTTGGGGTTGGGACCAACACTTTAAGAAGCTCTGTTCTAGATAACATGCTGATTCTTGGGCTGCTCTAGGGTAAATTTACACTAGGCCAAAATGCCCATGATCTCACAAATCTAGTGAGATAGTTTCTATACTAAAAAATTGCTGACCTCATAAATGGGACATTGTTGAATTTCCTCCCATTTCCACCTCTGTTAAAGCAGTTTTCTAAACTCCCTCCCCACCCAATATTTCAGTGTAGCTATTAGCTAGGTATCCTAATACTTCACATTCCCTTGTGCAGTTCTTTGACTGGCAAGTCATTGATATGAAGTCAGCTCAGAAAACACACACCCGTTACCAATAATAGGATAGCTGCTGTAATACGATATAGCATCATTATTATCATTACTGATCTACACAACACTGAAACAAATGTTAAAGTGTCCGAAGCTAAAATTTAGATTGATTTTTAAATGAAAATACATATATCATGTTTTCTCAATATCTACTGACATAAACAATGAGATTACATTTTGTGTTGATATATTAAAAAGGGAAAGTTACACTGATTATCATCTCCAAACTAAATCAAGATCTTGCATTGTACTATATGGGGATCCGGGTTTACCATAGAGGAAACAAATATTGCTGCTTGAAAACACATCTTTGAGTAATTTCCCTCTACAGAGATTGACTGACCCCAGGAAGATTCCTTAAAATATTTTGGGGAAGGAACAACCTCTAGACAAAAATGGTGGGTGGTCTCAGAGTAAAAAATAAACACCATTCAAGTTGAGTTTTTTTCTCCTTAATTGCAATGTTATGTTTGTAAATGAAGCCTGAGAAAAGATAAACAAGCCTAAAATACTGGGGAGGAAGAACCTTTCTGCTAATCTATGAAGGATTTATGTGTCCAAAACATTGCTTGGGTAGTTTATAGAATAATATCTCTCATACACACCATTACACATTCTATAACAAATATTTGAAGTGTCTTTTCATGATAGCTATGGGTATTCTTAAACTCTCAATTGTTTCAAATGTTCTTGAATGTTCCTGTTCAAACTTTCCGCAAACAATCATTCCACAGTTTAATTCAAAACAAAACACACACTAAACAGTAGAGTTTGAGTCAGAAATCTCATCCTCAGGGCATCTTCTAGTCAGTATCCAAGTAGTGTCTTTCCATTATTAGAAAGGACAATGTGGGAATTTGGGAGTATTATCTCCTTCCATCTGCATCCTTCATGTCCTTGAGCATGGCTCAAAAAGGACTTTGGGGGATTTGCCAAAAATCAATCCTTTCCCAGATTCAGCCTTAGGGTTTCCTCATCCCTGCTCTACAGTCCAGTGAGGGGTATTTTCTAAGGGATAAAATTAATCCTTGTGTTTTATGTCAAGAGTTGGCATTACTTTCCATTACTTGATCATTATGAAACTTTATATTTATATTATTTTTTTTTGTGTTTGGGGTTTCAGAAAGACTTTTTACATGACAGCATTGGCCACAAATACATGGACTTGGGCATGATCCGAGATAGCATTATGGGCTTCTTGCTTTCTGTGATTGATATTCTAACTAGATTACACACTTCCTAAAAAATGAACAGGAAAACTCATGTTACCTAAAATTACACAGAGGAATGGGACAATCCTTATCCAACTTAGCTTCTACAGTAAGGTAAAGATAAAGATTTTCCCCTGACATTAAGTCTAGTCATGTCCGACTCTGGGGTTGATGCTCATCTTTATTTCTAAGCTGAAGAGCTGGCATTGTCCATAGACACCTTCAAGGTCATGTGGCCAGCATGACTGCATGGAGTGCCTTTACCTTCCTGCCGGAGTAGTATCTATTGATCTACTCACATTTGCATGTTTTTGAACTGCTACGTTGGCAGAAGCTGAGACTAACAGTGGCCGCTCATTCCACTCCCTGGATTCAACAGCTTCTACAATAAGGTAAAGGTAAAGATTTCCCCTGACATTAAGTCCAGCCATGTCTGACTCTGGAGGTTGGTGCTCATCTCCATTTCTAAGCTGAAGAGCCGGCGTTGTCCATAGACACCTCCAAGGTCATGTGGCCGGCATGACTGCATGGAGCGCCGTTACCTTCCTGCTGGAGCGGTACCTATTGATCTACTCACCTTTGCATGTTTTCAAATTGCTAGGTTGGCAGGAGCTGGAGCTAACAGCGGGCGCTTAAGCCGCTTCCGGGATTTGAACCTGGCACCTTTCGGTCTGCAAGTTCAGCAGCTCAGCGCTTTAATGCACTTTGCCACCAGGGCTCCTTAGCTTCTACAATAGGCTCACTGAATCAATTGCTCAATGGTACAAATGTAATTCTTCCTGAAGGGCACTTCCAGACAGGGCTTAAACCCACAATAAAGTGGGTTTAAGAAACCAGTACCTGCAGCACAATTTTTTGAACCCCTTCCCAGAATGTGCATATGGACGTCTGCAGACTGCTTCAGGTGTCCACACAGTGATTTGCATTCTTTGGAGCCAATTTTGCCCTGCAATGTAGTTTACAGTTGAGTATGCTAGTTGCACATTAAGGGCCTTCTTTCACACTTTCCTTTGACTTTACTTATTTTATTTTAGAGTACATTAAATTGTGCTGCAGTGTGCTTTCACAACATTCATTGTCTAGTCACCACAGTGAAATTAACTGCAAAGCTAACTTCAAGCTGCATTGCATGACAGAGTTTAGGAAATTTTACCCTGAGGTTGGATCTACACTGCCATATAATCTAGATGATCAAAGCAGATAATCCAGATTATGAGTTTTGAACTGGATTATATGAATCTACACCGCCATATAATCTAGTTCGAAGCAGATAATCTGGATTTCATCTGGCAATGTAGATGGGACCAAAGACATTTTACCTTTATTTATAGAATCTATAATCTGGTGACTGCATATGTAGGTCAAATAGGCTTAAACTATCTTGCCTTATAAAATTCAGATTATCTGCTTTGAACTGGATTTTATGGCAGTGCAGACTCATATTATCCAATCCAAAGCAGAGAATCTGGATTATATGGTAATATAGAGGGGGCCTTGGACAAGAGAATTTCAACCTAGCTTTGATATCCTTTGGCCACAACTGCTACAGTGAAGAAATATTTTCAATGAGAATAAGAGGGATGTTTCCTGATATTTGTATTTATTATACATTTGATAGAGCATCGTTCCCCACACCCCTTTATAATTTTCCTGAGCAAAAATGTGGTGAATACACACACACACACACACACACACACACACACCTCTCCACTTGGCTCTTTGTCTTCCCCAGAGGTAAAATAAATAACCATTGATGCTTTGAATTCTCGCTGCTTGACAGTTACTGAAAAAGTGAACTGAGGACAGACTCTGCAGAATATCAGCATGTTAAAACATAACACTGACATGAGAGAGTTTTCAACCCTCCTTTTCTTGAGCGGGTTTAAAAACTCAGCCCCTGGGGTGGGGAAAAGCAGCTGGATATTGCATGCTCAACTTTGCCAGTCAAGCTGCTTCCACTGTCCTTCTTATCCTCACATCCACGGGCAGTTCTCTACCTTTTGTGTCCTGCTTTTATGGCAGCAGTTAACTGCCTTCCTATTGACAATTACACTGCTGGGTAGTCATTTCTTTTGGCTGTTCAGTTGTTAGTAACTACTATATCCATATACTTCCTTAGCAAAATCAAATTGCCAAGAGATGGCTGGAAATCTCCCTGTACTTTCTGAAGACCACCTTCCGTTTGAGATAAGGTGCCAAGTCATGATGCCGAGCTGGGACATAGTGAAGGGCAACCTCTTTATTTCTCTTTTGTACCTCCTGCATTTTCTTTTTCCTTCTGCCTCATTCCCTTTATGAACTGCCAGGGGAGGGGCGTATCTTATTAATCAGAGATTACAGAGATTATACTCGAAATTTCAATTAAAAAGCAACCCAAAAACCTGGGTTGACATCTCCACAAGTCAGTGTAAGTTATTGTAACTTAACTTTTATTAAGGGAGAAATTATCCCCTTCTCTGAGTAAAGTAATGAAAAGTAAACACTTTGCCCATTGTAGAAGAAGCACTGAAAACATTTACTGTCTCTGCTATGGCATCATTTCTAGTCTTTTTGAAGGCCTGATGGGGAATTGACATCCTGGGTAGCTGATCCCGTAGGCAACACTACTGTTTTCGCCACTCTGTGAAATAACTTCACTGTATCCAAATTGTTTCTATGATTCTATGATGGGTCATAACAAAATGTGTAATTTTGGCCCCTAACTCTGCCCTCGACTCATACATGATGTCAATTTATACATCTATATATATGAAAGAGTGATGGCATCAGGGCAGCGGACAAAACAACAAAACTACAGGCCCCCCAACCTCGAAATTTGACAACACAACCCATCATCCATGGCTCTAGGTTGATACAACAAAAAGAAAAGAAAAATAAAGTCCTAATTACAGGGAGAGGAATAATAGTTTTTAACCAATTGCTACCAGTTATAAGGCTAAGCTCCGCCCACTTGGTCTCCTAGCAACCTACTCAGCCCAGGGGACAGGCACAGTTAGGCCTCACTTCAGTGTGCATTTTACACAGCTGTGTAGAAGGGGCCTCATATAATCCAGTTCTAAGCAGATAATATAAGATTATCAATATACAGTAGAGTCTCACTTATCCAACAAAAACAGGCCGGCAGAATGTTGGATAAGTGAATATATTGGATAATAAGAAGGGATTCAGGAAAAGCCGATTAAAAATCAAATTAGGTCATCATTATACAAATTAAGCACCAAAACATCATGTTATACAACAAATTTGACAGAAAAAGTAGTTCCATGCGCAGTAATGCTATGTAGTAATTACTGTATTTACAAATTTACCACCAAAATATCACAATGAATTTAAAACACTCATTACAAAAGCATTGACTACTAAAAGGCAGACTGCGTTGGATAATCCAGAACATTGGATAAGCGAATGTTCGATAAGTGAGATTCTACTGTAATATGAAATAATTACTGTGATAGAATAATACAGAACAATATAATCTCTAAAACCAGGACATTAAATAAAGAACAACACTCTGAAAGCAGAGAAATTGGAAATTCCACAAAGGAAACAATCAGGGCCAGCTAACATCTCCCAAGAAACTATTCTTCCAGAAAGGAACCTGAAAAGGGAGTGAAGCAGTGTGTATTACCGAAGTCATTATTATTACTATCATTACTATTATTATTATTATTGTGTTGCTGTGAACTGTGAAAATGAATACAATCTGGCTCCAAGTATTCAAAAACACTAAAATCTGAATATATAAAAATTACTGTGGTATAATAAAACAGAACAATACAATCTCTAAAATCAGAACACTAAATAAAGAACAACACTCTGAAAACAGGGGAATTCCACACAGGAAACAATCAGGGCCAACTAACACCTCCCAACAAAGTATTCCTATCACCAAAGTCTGGCAAATCCTCTGTTTTCTGAGGACCACAGACAGTAGAAGCACATAAAATATCACAAAGAACACCACTCTAAAAACAAGGGAATTCCAGACAGGAAACAATCAGGGCCAGCTAACACCTCTCAACAAAAAATTCACTCAGGGAGGAAACAGCCAGGCTTTAAAGCTGCAAGGCCATTACATGCTAATCATTTTCCCGCGTGTTAAAGCGCTGAGCTGCTGAACTTCTGGACCGAAAGGTCACAGGTTTGAATTGGGGGAGCGGAGAGAGCCCCCACTGTTAGCCCCAGCTTCTGCCAATCCTAAAGTTCAAAAACATGCAAATGAGAGTAGATGAATAGGTACTGCTCCGGTGGGAAAGTAATGGCGCTCCATGCAGTCATCCCACATGACCTTGGAGGAGTCTATGGACAACGCCAGTTCTTCAGCTTAGAAATGGTGATGAGCACCAACCCCCAGAGTCAGACACGACTCGACTTAATGTCAGGGGGAAACCTTGACCCTTGACCTTAACTACCACCAATTCCTCAATACTTTATTTCCTATACCACCATACTTCACCACAGCAATGTATGGTCGGGCACAGCTAGTGACCATATATAGGAATTCATTTTTCCTTCTTCTCACAACTGCACTGGTGAAAGTGAGCAAGGTGATCTGTTGCCCTTCCATGCTTCTCTTCCATGATTCCCACAAATTAACATACATCAGCTTTGACCAAAAGAAATCCAAACAGGAGCAAGGCTAGGTCTAATAGGTTTTTTAAAACTTCAAATATTAAAAAGAACTCCCAGTGCAACACAGGAAAACAGAATTGAAGAAAAAGCCAAGCCATACCTATCAAAATTGTATATGTATACTAGCTGTGCCCGGCCACGCGTTGCTGTGGCGAAGTCTGGTGGTATGGGAAATAAAGTATTGGGGAATTGGTGGTAGTTAAGGTAAAGGGTAAACGTTTTCTCCTGACATTAAGTCCAGTCGTGTCTGACTCTGGGGGTTGGTGCTCATCTCCATTTCTAAGCCAAAGAGCCGGCGTTGTCCATAGACTCCTCCAAGGTCATGTGGGATGACTGCATGGAGCGACATTACCTTCCCACTGGAGCAGTACCTATTGATGCACTCACATTTGCATGTTTTTGAACTTCTGGGTTGGCAGAAGCTGGGGCTAACAGTGGGGGCTCTCTCCGCTCCCCCAATTCAAACCTGCGGCCTTTCGGTCCAGAAGTTCAGCAGCTCAGTGCTTTAACACGCTGCGCCATCAGGGGATATTATTTCCTAAAGGTTGTGAATATACAATATTTCTGATAGGTTTTTTTTGGTCTGTTGGAGGCAAGTATGAATGCTGCAATTAGGAAAAATGATTAGGATGTAATGGCCTTGCAGCTTTAAAGCCTGGCTGTTTCCTCCCTGAGTTAATTTTTTGTTGGGAGGTGTTAGCTGGCCCTGATTGTTTCCTGTGTGGAATTCCCCTGTTTATTTACTGTCCTGGTTTTAGAGATTATATTGTTCTGCATTATTCTATCCCAGTAATTATTTCATATTAAAGAAGAATCTCACTTATCCAACATTCGCTTATACAATGTTCTGGATTATCCAACGCAGTCTGCCTTTTCATAATCAATGTTTTTGTAGTCAGTGTTTTAAATTCATTGTGATATTTTAGTGGTAAATTTGTAAATACAGTACAGTAGAGTCTCACTTATCCAACATAAACGGGCCGGCAGAACGTTGGATAAGCGAATATGTTGGATAATGAGGAATTAAGGATAACCCTATTAAACATCAAATTAAGTTATGATTTTACAAATTAAGCACCCAAAACATCATGTTAGACAACAAATTTGTCAGAAAAAGTAGTTCCGTACACAGTAATGCTATATAGTAATTACTGTATTTATGAATTTAGCACCAAAATATCACGATATATTGAAAGCATTGACTACAAAAATGCGTTGGATAATCCAGAACATTGGATAAGCGAGTGGTGGATAAGTGAGACTCTACTGTAAATACTACATAGCATTACTGCGCATGGAACTACTTTTTCTGTCAAATTTGTTGTATAATATGATGTTTTGGTGCTTAATTTGTATAACGATTACCTAATTTGATGTTTAATTGGCTTTTCCTGAATCCCTTCTTATTATCCAACATATTCACTTATCCTGCCGGCCTGTTTACGTTGGATAAGTGAGACTCTACTGTATATTTCTAATCTTATATTATCTGCTCAGAACTGGATTATATGAGGCTCCTTCTTCACAGCTGTATAAAATGCACACTGAAGTGGATTATATGGTAGTGTGGAGTCAAGATAATCCAGTGCAAAGCAGATAATATAAGATTATAAATGGGTTATATAGCTGTGTTGAAGGGCCTTGAGTCTACACTGCCATATAATCCAGTGCAAATTAGATAATCTGTGGAAGAGGCCTAAGTGAGGCCTAAATCTGCCTGTCACCTAACTGAACCCTGGCTGTCCCTTGGTTGCTAGGCAACCAAGTGGGCAGAGATTAGCCCTCTAAACTGGCAGCAATTGGATAAAAAAATTATTGCTCTCCCTCTAATTAGGACTTTATTTTTCTTTTCTTTTTGTTGTATCAACCTTGAGGCGTGGATGATGGGTTGTGTTGTCAAATTTTGAGGTTGGGGGGCCTGTACTTTTGTTGTTTTGTGAATTGCCGTGATGCCATCACTCTTTTATATATATAGATGGGATGATTTGTTGGTGCCCTTTTATTAAAAAGAAGTAATTACGAATCAATGAAACACATTAACCTCTGACAGCTGTTTTGTGTCAAAGAAGGTCTGCAGAATGAGACACTGAGTCAAGGGTTTTTGGTGCAGAAGGAAAAAATGGTCAGTGTGTCTGGTCTGGAGGAAGAAATAACACTCCTGGCTGTGTTACATCTCTGTCACTCTTTTTTTCCTGACAGGGTGATTTTTTTGTGGGGATTTGTTTCAAAATGTTAAAAGCATACTCCACCAAATCATTTCCGGTGTGTTGCATATTTGGAAAAACAAAGTTGGAAAGTTCATGGTGCTTCCTTTGGGGTTCCAAAGTTTTCTATTCCTGACTCGCATGGCTTTAACAGAAACAAAGAATCCCTGAGTACTGAAGGTTTCTCGCTGCACAAGACATCCTCCAGCAGACTGCCGAAAAATGCCTCCAGACAAGATTGTATTATTATTGTGGAACCACTCTGGGCAGTTCTGTGCAAATCACAGGATTTTACAGGAAAGAAGAAAAGTCCAACCATTACTCTTTTCCATTTCTAATCTTCTTATGTTTTTCTTCCATCCTTTTTACAGAAAAATAGTCAGTTGAGGAAAAGACATAAAGTTAGATGCACAATCCCTTTGGATTGGTGGCACTGAGAGCTCTTTGAATGGAAACACTACTGGATATGGCACAGAGAAATCAAAAAGGGACTTTCTTTTGTAATTCTTGTGCATTCAGAGTCAAACTGACTTCAGATAAAATGTAATAGCTGCATCTTATATCCTTAAGTGGTTTACCATCTGAGCAGATTCGTATGTAGGGCCCTCGAATTGGAGAGGCCCTCCAATAGGATACATACAAGCAGTTATCAATTCCTTCTAATGTTGCTTGAGACATAAGCAACACCCTGCTTAATGTCAGGTATATTTCTTGCAGTTTCTCAAGTTGATCCTTGAGATAAGATATATTTCTACATATAGTTTTAAAAATGTAAGACTGAGTATTGAAGCCCCCAGTGGTACAGCAGGTAAGCCACTGAGCTGCTGAACTTGCTGACTGAAAGGTTGGCAGTTCGAATCTGGGAAGCAGAGTTAGCTCCCATTATCAGCTCCAGCTTCTATCAACCTAGCAGTTCGAAAACATGTAAATGTGAGTAGATCAACAGATACAGCTCTAGCAGGAAGGTAAAGGTGCTCCATGCAGTCATGCTGACCACATGACCTTGGAGACGTCTATGAACAATGCCAGCTCTTCGCCATAGAAATGGAGATGAGCACCAACCCCCAGAGTCGGACATGAATAGACTTAATGTCAGGGGAACACCTTTAACTTAAAACTGAGTATTAGAAATTGTAGGATAGGACTATTTTATATCTTGAGATTTCCAAATCAAAACATACACATTGCTGCACCATAAGTCAAAAGAGGCAGGTTTTAGTGCTGTTTCAAGGGATGGTCCTTGGAGCTATCACAGAGGATGGTGCTTTTAAAAGCATGATGCAAAGGTTGCTCAGCGTAACTCATTCCAAATGGGAATACACACAGTGAGGCAGAAATATGTATTTCAAGAATGTGACCTCATTCGAAGATGCCTCCTTCTTGTACTAAAGACTGAAGAATAAAGACCAAGGCCTGCAAGCAACCAACCCTACTGAATTTGCAAATGTGGTGAAGTGTGTTAAAGCACTGAGCTGCTGAACTTGCAGACCGAAAGGTCCCAGGTTCAAATCCTGGGAGAGGAATGAGCGCCCGCTGTTAGCTCCAGCTTCTGCCAACCTAGCAGTTTGAAAACATGCCAATGTGAGTAGATCAATAGGTACCGCTCCGGCGGGAAGGTAACAGCACTCCATGCCGTCATGCCTGCCACATGACCTTGGAGGTGTCTACGAACAACGCCAGCTCTTCAGCTTAGAAATGGAGATGAGATTGAGCGCCAACCACCAGAGTCAGACATGACTGGACTTAATGTCAGGGGAAACCTTTACCTTTACTTTTTCAACTCCACAAGTAAGCCCATATTTCAAGAACAGGAGTGGGAATTGCACAGCCATCTAGATATTGTTGAACTGCAACTCCCAGCAGCTCTAGGGAACACAGCAAATGGTGAGGTATTCTGGAAACTGGCATCCAACAAATTTAGAGGGCCAGATTATTCCTATCCCATCCCATTCTAGAAAGTGAGTGAGTCTTGGCTTCACCCTTTTATGACTTTTGGTTGCAACAACCCTTTCCTCCAGCTGTTTTCAAAAGAAAGCTGGATCCCTAACATGTTCAAGGATGAACATATGGCCTGCAGTATTTTAAATGGAACTAGACCAAAGTAATACTGGATGGAGCTCAGGCTATTGTTTAAAACAGCTCCAAAGTGAGTCAGAGGGGAAAAATCAAAAACTAAGCTCCAGCAAGTCAGCCAAAACAGCCTGGAAAAGATTCATCTGAATGATTGCCACAATTTTATTTTTAAAAGGAACATGAATATAATGGGCATGGATGAAAGTCTCATTTTCCAAGGTAAACACAGAATTGGCACCTGACATTAAATGTTACTTTTATTCTATTGCAGGAATTCTTTCATAGAATTTAAGGAATGTATAGCTCTTGTTTCAAAGCATCTTAAAAAATCATTGACCTGTTATTTAAGGAACAGGCATCTTTCAACAAACTCTGAAAACTCTGGTTTAGGTTATGTCAATAGCAACATTACTGCTGGTAGGCATTTGCCAAAACCAAAAACAGGGAAGGCTGTGATCTTCTAGTTGTTGAAATATTCATCAATCCAAATACATCCCCTACTAATAGATACAGATAGCTCAGTACAAGCCAGCCTATGCCCATTTTGTATATGTTCCATTCATTCACAACTTCTTTTTGGCTGTATCTCCACTGCCATATAATGCAGTGCCAATTAACTGTATTGAACTGGATAATATGGCAGTGTAAACTCATACAATCCAGTCCAATACAATTAATCTGCATTTTGAAACTGCATGATATGCCAGTGGAGATCCAGCCTGAGTCTCATGTACAGCCTATCATACAAGCAAAACTCTATAATCCTGTAGAACATTATATGTGACAAATTTTGTGCACAACTCTAGTAGATAGACGTAAGTTAGCATGGGCACATATGCATTCATGCATGTACTTATCCATTTTCCATTTTAAAAAACAAACAAGATTCTCAAATCCAATATTGCAAAACATTTTTTTTATAATTTAGATATCTATTTGGAACTTTGGAAATGGAAGGCATGTCAGATCTGGGATTCTCTCTCTCCTCTGACTTCCTTCTTTGATCACATAGCAAAGGATTATCCCTTTCAGGTACCACTAACATCTTTATTGGATTGCTGTGAGTCTCCGGGCTGTATGGCCATGTTCCAGAAGAATTCTCTCCTGACATTTCGCCCACATCTATGGCAGGCATACTCAGAGGTTGTGAGGTCTGTTGGAAACTAGGCAAGAAAGTTTATATATCTGTGGAATGTCCAGGGTGGGAGAAAGAACTCTTGTCTGTTGGAGGCAAGTGTGAATGTTGCAATTGGCCACCTTGATTAACATTGAATAGCTTTGCAGCTTCAAGGCATGGCTATTTCCTGCCTGGGGGAATCCTTTGTTGTGAGATGTTAGCTGGCTCTGATTGTTTCCTATCTGGAATTCCCCCCTTTTTAGTGTTATTATTTGTTTACTGTCCTGGCTTTAGAGTTTTTAAAATCCTGATAGCCAGATTTTGTTCATTTTCACGGTTTCCTCCTTTCTCTTAAAATTGTCCACATGCTTGTGGATTTCAGTGTCTCCTCTGTGTAATCTGATATGATACTTGCTAGCGTGGTTCAGCATTTCTGTGTCCTCAAATACTATGCTGTGTCCAGGCTGGTTCATCAAGTACTCTGCTATGGCTGACTTCTCCAGTTGAGTTAGTCTGCAGTGCCTTTCATGTTCCTTGATTCATGTCTGGGCAATGCTGCATTTAGTGGTCCCTATGTAAACTTGCCCACAGCTGTATGGTATACAGTAGACTCCTACAGTGGTGAGAGGATCCCTTTTGTCCTTTGCTGAATGTAGCATTTGTTGGATTTTCCTAGTGGGTCTGTAGATAGTTTGTAGGTTGTGTTTATTCATCAGCTTCCCTATGCGGTCAGTGGTTTCCTTGATGTATGGTAAGAACACTTTTCCTCTGGGGGCATCTTTGTCTTTACTGTCATGGCTTGTTCTTGGTCTTCCAGCTCTTCTGATGTCTGTGGTGGAGTATCCATTAGCCTGGAGAGCCCGGTTTAGGTGGTTCAGTTCATCTTGGAGTAGGTGGGGTTCGCAGATTATTATTATTTTTTTGCAAGGCTATTCAATGCTAACCAGGGTTGCCAATTGCAACATTCACACTGGCTTCAAGCAGACAAGAGTTCTTTCTCCCACCCTGGACATTATTCCACAGATATATAAACCTTACTTGCCTAGTTTCCAACAGACCTCACAACCTCTGAGGATTCCTGCTTCAGCAGGAAGTCCAGCAACATCATGTGATTGGCAGCATGCTAATTCATTTCTGGACTGTCCCTTTAATGTCCTAGGATACTAAAAATGTGATGATGAGGTCCTGAGTGTCTTGATTGTGAAACATTGGAACTGGAACTCCGGGAAGTGGGCTCATTTTGGAACAATGCTTTTGCTTCTCCATTTTTTACTGTACTTACTAGGCTTGATCGATCCATGAAAAATTTGATTCTAAACTCGTTTCAAAACTAGAGGGGGCAGTTTTTTCGTTTTTGTTGCTAATAACGAATTTGGCCCCCAAAATTTTTCGAAATTAACGAAAATTCGTTATTTTCTAAATTAATTCGTTAATGGCGTACGCGCATGCGCGGTGGCCCAAAAACAGCCCGAAGGGGGGGGACTTAGGGGGCTCTCCCGCCCTCATTTTTTGAGTGATCTTCTTCAAACTTGGTACAGTGGTAGAACACATTTAACACTGATAGCTCACCAAAATGTGGAACGTTTCCCTTATCCTCTGATTTTTGGCAAATTTTCATAGCTTTTATAATAAACCTTTTTTTAATAATTGCAGTAATCTGTTCCTGGTTTGAAAGTCTTATTTCCTGTTAAATTGGGTTGTCTTTACTGTGAAAGTCATTGTTCTACTTCAGAAACTTTGTTTTTGTGGCTGAAACTTTGTTAAATTGGTGTGTGTGTGATATATATTGTGTATATATAATATATATATAGTCCCTGCTTGTGTGTGTGTGTGTGTGTGTGTGTGTGTAGGTAAAGGTAAAGGTATCCCTTGACGTTAAGTTCAGTCATGTCTGACTCTGGGGGTTGGTGCTCATCTCCATTTCTAAGCCCAAGAGCCAGTGTTGTCCATAGACACCTCCAAGGTCATGTGGCCGGCATGACTACATGGAGTGCCATTACCTTCCCAGAAACACCCAGAAAATGGGAATTCCAGACAGGAAACAATCAGGGCCAGCTAATACCTCCCAACAAAGGATTCCCCCAGGTAGGAAGCAGCCAGGCTTTGAAGCTGCAAGGCTATTCAGTGCTAATCAAGGTGACCAATTGCAACATTCACACTTGCCTCCCACAGACAAGAGTTCTTTCTCCCACCCTGGACATTATTCCACAGGTCTATAAACCCCACTTGCCTAGCTTCGCACAGACGTCAAAACCTCTATGTCTGCCACAGATGTGGGTGAAACGTCAGGAGAGAATGCTTCTGGCACATGGCCATAGAGCCCGGAATACATACCACAACAGTGTGATCCCGGCCATGAAAGCTTTCGACAACACAACCACAGTATCCATTCAAGTTCATGTAGCGTGGTATGGACTGGAGACCTGTATTGGGGGGAGGGAGGGTGCGAATCTGGGCCCCTGGGAGCAGCCGAGGACGGGCCTGGCCCACACCCCCTCGCATCCCGGGCCTCTTCCTTCCTCTTCCTTTTGTTATTTAAACTATATATTGTGAAATTATGGTGTGTTTTTTTTCATGCGTGTTCTGTGTTCAAGATAGGGAGACCAAAGAGGAAAAGCAAGGGAGGGACGGAGGCCCCAACACTTCCGGCTCCCATGCGAACTCCCCCCTTGTGTGCCTTGGAGGGTGGAGCATGCGCACTGGCTCTCCCTTTCTCTATGGCTCTTTTCAGGTCGCTTGGGAACCCGAAGTGCCTCCTCCCTTTGCCTTTGTGTCCAAGAAGGAGAGAAGGACGTTGCAAGGTTTGCATTGAGGGTGTTTCTCTGGTGGGTTTGGCTTGGAAGGGGGCTCATTAAGGCCCAATTAATTAATGCACTGAGCTGAGGCGAGGCGGCGGCGGCGGCCATTTCCCCCCTCCGTCTTCCTCCTCCTCCTCGGCCTCCTTCCCCCTCGCCCCCTCCCATTGGCTGAGCCTCCCATTGGCTGAGGGGCAAAAGGAAAGGAGTTTGGGTGCTTTGCAAAAGCTTTTTTTTCTTTTCGAAAAAAACGAAGAAATAAGAAAAAACGGCCTCTCGCGATTCGAAACCGCGATATCCAGACGTGTGGACAACCAAGGTTCGATATTGTTTCAAAACAATTGAAAAAAACGAATCAATAACGGTAAACGGGGAAAACGAATTATTTGAGCAAGCCTAGTACTTACTTAGAGCTGGGGTTGGGAGTTTCCTTTGTAGGACTACTGCTCCCAGAATCACCCAACCAGAACTAAAACTAGTCATCCTGCCTAAGAGGTTGTGGGAATTGTAGTCCAAAAAGTAACTTTCCCAGCTTTTAAAAAAATGAACTGTTTGGCATTTTAGTATTTATATGAAATAAAGATGTTAGTTGTACCCAAAGGAAAAATCCAAATGTGCTGCTTGCAAGAGAAGTTTACAAGCATTAGCAAACAGTTTTGGCTCATATGTCAGTATTACAGTAGTAGTAATTAAATATGGAAATGTTATTTAAATTTAGATTCCACAGAGGCAATGTGATAATAAGCTGTGTGAATTGTTTTACAGTTCTGGTGATGTGGTTTATGATCACATTCTTTACTGTTTATGAAATAATGAATAATTAAGTGATAATGAAACTTATGGTGGCAAAGCTACGAATAGTCAACAACATTTTACAGCAACAAACATGGCTCTTGTTTTATAGCAAAGTAACATATATTATGGGGCCTCTGGTGGTACAGTGTGTTAAAGTGCTGAGCTGAACTTGCTAACCAAAAGGTCCCAGGTTCAAATCCCAGGAGCAGAATGAGCGCCTGCTGTTAGCCCCAGCTCCTGCCAACCTAGCAGTTCAAAAACATGCCAATGTGAGTAGATCAATAGGTACCGCTCCAGGGGGAAGGTAACGGCGCTCCATGCAGTCATGCCTGCCACATGACCTTGGAGGTGTCTATGGACAATGCCGGCTCTTCGGCTTAGCAATGGAGATGAGCACCAACCCCCAGAGTCAGTCATGACTAGACTTAACGTCAGGGGAAACCTTTACCTTTACTTTAACATATATTATGGTCTTAATTACAAGAAAAAGCAAACTGTGGCAGTGCCTTTTAGTTTATGTCTTCCTTCTTATTAATACTCTGATACAGCATAACCTGGTATTCATTCTAAAATGTTGGAATGTATTGAAGCCCATGGAGAAAGCCTAAAGATGGTAGTAGTAACAGAGTAGGATTGAGCACTTCCCAATTGTCAATTTTGCTTCCTTCTCCCTGGGCTGGATTCGAACCAGCAACCTTCAGGTCAGCAACCCAACCTTCAAGTCATCAGCCCTGCCAGCACAAGGGTTTAATCCACAGCACCATTGGGGCTCCCGGTAAAATTTTGAAATATAAGTAAATAGCCATTCCATTATTTTTAGATCTTGGTTGTGTACTAATTATGGTTCTCACCATTCTACCCCATAATTTTTTACTTGTGAATCCTGTTTCATATCTTTAGTGCTCTGAGTTAGCCGTGTGATATATGTATAATCAAAAATCCTGCTTGTAATTCTTTTTAAGTACTAGAACTGTGTTCTTTTAGCTTCTCCAAGCCTATCTTTGGAATGTAAGTAGAGATAACAAATAGGCCAGATTCATCCTGCCGTCCACTTACCTCTGTCTCAAATTCTGTGAAGGATTCTCTTCATTTTGCAGAACAAAGCAAAGCATCTGTCAAGCTTGCCCCATCCTTGAGCCTGATATTTTACAGGTAGCACATTTATATTAGCCTTAAAGTGCCTTCTCCATAAAATTGCCATGTGGATCTAAAGCTTAACAGCACAGCCTCCATTTCAAGATGGTACTAAAGAGAAGTCTGTGCTATGATGTATATTCCAGTTAAAACTAATAGCTCTCTTTTTACAATGTTTACAATTATGACAACAGCTTCAAACAGAAGCACCGCTCACTTTTTATGGATTTCATCCATTTCATATTTTTCAAGATTGGACAATGATGATTGGAAGACGATAGAGAGGTCATCCCTCTCTGAAATACATGTAATGAGATTTCTTCTCTAAAACGTTTCCAAGGATCTATATGTACAGCCTATTGCAATCCATCAAGCATCAGACATTTATAACTACTCCACTGTATGATTCCATCATCATAACTTTCGCTGCAAAGGCTAGATCATTATGTCTGATACACAACATTGCCCTTGTAAACTATTATTTAAGTCTATACAAATATATAAGTTATTAATCAACTTTCATAAACAGATGCAGTTCTGAAACGCTTGGCTATGGCTCTTTACTTACATATTAGGAAATGATTAAAATAAATGTTCCATGTGTTTACTATTACACTATTTTGTTTACCATTTTTATAGTCTAAAACAGAGCTATATAAGGAGAATATCTGAACTCCCAGGATGTGTCTGCAGCACACTTCTATTCCTGAAAGTTTTAGAATTACAGTAGAATCTCACTTATCCAACATAAACGGGCCGGCAGAACGTTGGATAAGTGAAAATGTTGGATAATAAGGAGGGATTAAGGAAAAGCCTATTAAATGTCAAATTACGTTATGATTTTACAAAATAAGCACCAAAACATCATGTTTTACAACAAACTGACAAAAAAGCAGTTCAATACATGGTATTGTTATGTAGTAATTACTGTATTTACGAATTTAGCACCAAAACATTGCAATGTATTGAAAACATTGACTACAAAAACACTGACTACCATAAGGCAGACTGCGTTGGATAATCCGGAATGTTGGATAAGTGAGACTCTACTGTATCTCTGTATTGTAAGACTTATGGTTTTCCATTGAATTTGAACTAATTCGCCAAACTACAAATCCCAAGGTGACTTACAATAGAACCATGAAAGTTAAAATGATATGAAAATGATAGCACTGTGCAGTGCAGACACACCCTAATAGTATAAATATATGACAAACAGTGCATATAAACAGTAGAATTAATGCAGTTTGACACCACTTTAACTGCCATGGATCAGTGTTATGGCAGTTGGGATTTGTCAACATCTTTAGCCTTTTCTGCTAAAGAGTTCAGATGTCTCAGCAAACCTCAAATCCCAGGATTCCATAGCATTGTAATGAGTTATTAAGCAATTGCAACAATAATGGTAACCAATTATTTGCTAAGTTTTTGAAATACATTGGTTCATGAGTCATTTTAAAGTATTTTTAAAGTCATTTTAGAGGGGTTTTGTTTTCAAACTCTGTATTGGAATACCATAAATTGCTTTCTGCTGTACAGGGTTTTGAAAAAGAACTCCCTAGTTTTAATGTGTTTTAACTTAAAACTAGGGAGTTCTTTTTCAAACACCCTGTACTTTATATCAAGTCCTCTAACCCAGCATTGTCTAATCAGACAACAGCTCTCTGAGGGTGTTTCCAGACAAGGCTTAAACCTGCTTTGAAGCGGGTTTAGGTTCCCACATCCTGCCCAAAACAACTGGATTGATTTTGTCATGCCCCCCCCCCCCCAAGCCCCTAAAAGGAAAATAAAAACTTAGCACACACCATGCCTTCTCTTCGGCAGGCCTCCTGGCACATAGAAATGACAACCCAATAGTCAGTCCTCACAGGGCCCATACCTCATTAGACCCAGGTCTTTCAGGAAGACCCAGATCTAATGGGGTATCAAATTAATTTGGGACAAAGCAGGGTTTACCTGTTTTGTCCCAAATTAATCCTCTTTTACTGGAAGCATCATTTGGATGCCTCTGGTGAAGGCCCAACAGATCCCGCATTTTGGGCCCTGTCTGGAAGGGCCCTAAGGTTTTAGGAAGATATCTTTTCTATCATGTGCACTCTATCTTCCTTTTTCTCACTAAAGATGGCAAGGATTGAACTGGAGACCATCTGTATGCAAAAGATTATCCTCTGCTACTGAAGTGTTTCATCAGAAAGCCAAATATCCCACTTTCTTGCTAATGTTGATTACTTTCCTTTTCCTCCTATTACTTTCTTCCCTCTTTTCCCCCAACTTCCCTGATCTAAGATTCAGTTTCTGACCTAGGAAGTTCTCTCCTACCCATGCCAAAAGATGATGACAGCAGACCTCTTCCCAATAGCTTCACATTTCAGGGGAGGAATATATGAAGCAGGAGAACATCTGGTGTTCACTAAAACCATTGAGGCAAGTGACAGTTTCAGGCAAAGGTCAATCATCATGACATAACAAAGGATGCTCAATTGCCAGAACTGTGCAGACTTAGACCCCACCTACGGTGGCATATAATGCAGATTGAACTGCATTGAAGTGGATTTTATGAGTCTACACTGCCATATAATCCAATTCAATGTAGTTAGACCACCATTCTTGGCCAATTATCCGATTATCAAAATTATTTATTTACTTATTTATTATTTGCAGTATTTATATATTGCCCTTCTTAACCCCCGGTGGAGCCTCCGGTGGCTCAGTGTGTTAAAGCACTGAGCTGCTGAACTTGCAGACCCAAAGGTCCCAGGTTCAAACCCAGGGAGCTGTTAGCTTCAGCTTCTGCCAAACTAGCAGTTCGAAAACATGCACATGTGAGTAGATCAATAGGGACCGCTCCGGCAGTAAGGTAACAGCGTTCCATGCAGTCATGCTGGCCACATGACCTTGGAGGTGTCTACGGACACCTTCGGCTTAGAAATAGAAATGAGCACCAACCCCCAGAATCGGACACGATTGAACTTAACGCCAGGGAAAACCTTTACCTTTGCCTTCTTAACCCCGAAGGAGACTCAGGGTGTTTTACGATTAGATCGGAAAATCCAGCAGAGTTGGTTTTGCTGCTGATGTTGAATGCATCAACTCTCATGTCAAGGACACAAGTGAGAGTGCCACAAGGATGGCATCTGCATTTGGTAGTGTGGAAGGGACCCAACTAAACTCAACAAGTGCAAATTTGCACACATGCTGTATATGCAAGGAAATCTGGACAGTGAAAAAAATGGACAGAGACATTGATGCAGCCAGGCTGCAAGATGAATTTGGTTCATGCTGGTAATTCTCCACATGTTCATGTTGGCAAAAGAGATACAGAATACAAGCCAGCCCTAATCAAAGTCTTTTTGGGAACAACTCCAAAAACCTGGAATTTCCTGCAAATGGAGGCTAGATTGGCTCTCACTGTCCTTCTGTTAACATGTAAAACTGTTTTTTTTTTTCCAAAACAAAAAATTTCCAAGACTTTAGAACATAATCTGAGGTCTGTTGCTGGAGGGATGTAGTTGCTTTGATGCATGTTCCATCTTTTATTATTGCCTGCTTAATTGTGTTTTAATAGATCAGCTTTAAGATAATGTCTTAGTCAAAGTTTTCTTTATAATTTTTTCTTTCAATATTGCCTTTGTCCATTGCAGGCAGTGATGGTCTTTCTTCGTTTTATCATTCTGTGTATACAGGCTGAGCAGCTCCATCTAAGTGACTGCCAACAGGAGAGCATTCTCCAATGATCTTAAGGGCAGAAGGCCAGATACTGGGGCACAGGGACAAGTTTTCAAACATAGCATTCTTCTTCAGCATCTCATCACCACTTCACCAGCCTGACCTGCATATGTTGCCTGAGGTCTTCACTTTGCCTAACTGTAGAGATTGCTCTGTAGTTAAAGAGTTGTCCAATGTTAAGTGAATGCTACCATGTTATTTCCAAGCATGTCTTTGTGTGTCTGTGAGAAAGCATGAGACAAAGACAATGAGACATTCAGTTGCCTTTAATCTTTTCTTTGATATGGCTTGTTGTTTGCTTCTTGTCCTATGTTCTTCCAGTTTATCAGCAAAGGAGTCACCACAGGGTATGAATATTTGGTCAGTCTCTTTGTGTTCTTTCTAACTACAGTGTTGGATGTCTGACATCTCTAGATCTAGTGTTTCAAAGCCAATTGCTTCTGACAGCTATAACCAAAAAAGCTGATTTTTGCAAGAAAATAAGAATCTTGTGTTAGCAATTTTCTTTAAGGGACTATATATAATTACAGCCCTTGTCTTTGTCTGTTTATTAACATTTTCTGGTCTTTTTATTCAGCTAATCCTACATTGTAATTTAAAATCACTCAGAATATGAGTCAAGGAGGAATACATCCAGATACAGACAAAACCAACCACATCTCTGGTATAAAATTTGAACTTTTATTACGCACACCCCACATGCACACTATGCAAATGCTTTTTAAAACATAACTCTTTATTTTCTTTCTTTGCAATTGAGGGTATTATCACATAAGGTCCCAAAGGAAGAAGAAGAAGAAGAAGAAGAAGAAGAAGAAGAAGAAGAAGAAGAAGAAGAAGAAGAAGAAGATCATCATCAACAACAACAACAACAACAACCACTTTATTCTTGTATTCCGACCCATCTCCCCAAAAGGATTCAGGGCAGATCACACAGGAACCAAGCTCTGTAATACACAATAAAATATAACAACATAGATACATTTAAAACATATAAAACATATAAAATCATGAAGCATATAAAATACAATAAAAATATTCACAGCAGATAACCAATAGCCAGTGAGCATATTCAAAATTGGAGGCAAAGCAATAAAATTTATATATGTGGAAAAGATTATGATGCTGGGGAAAATGGAAGGAAAAAGGAAGAGAGGCTGACCAAGGGCAAGATGGATGGATGGTATCCTTGAAGTGACTTGCTTGACCTTGAAGGAACTGGGCAGTGATGGCTGACAGGGAGCTCTGGCGTGGACTGGTCCATGAGGTCACAAAGAGTCAGAAGCAACTGAACGAATAAACAACAACATGTGCAATATCTTGCAACATTTAATGAGATAGACCAGAATAAAGTGCAGTAGATGGGTATAGGTGGAGGAAGAGGACACCGTCAATTTATGCTGAATTAGTCAAAAGCACATTGAAGTAACACATTCTCATAGAGAGCCAGAACATGCCAGGATAGTCACTCTTTCTATGGCATGATATGGTTGGAAGCACTTTCAAAAAGCAGATCAAGCTTTTAGCTTAGTACATCAGCTCTATTAACTTCTCCCAAACAATACATTCCCTCATTCTTCATGCCCCCTTTTTTACCAGAAGGACTATGCAACTTCAAAATCATAGAATCATAGAATCATAGAATCATAGAATAGTAGAGTTGGAAGAGACCTCATGGGCCATCCAGTCCAACCCCCTGCCAAGAAGCAGGAAATCGCATTCAAAGCACCCCCGACAGATGGCCATCCAGCCTTTGCTTAAAAGCCTCCAAAGAAGGAGCCTCCACCACAGTCCGGGGGAGAGAGTTCCACTGCCGAACAGCCCTCACAGTGAGGAAGTTCTTCCTGATGTTCAGGTGGAATCTCCTTTCCTGTAGTTTGAAGCCATTGTTCCGCATCCTAATCTCCAGGGCAGCAGAAAACAAGCTTGCTCCCTCCTCCCTATGACTTCCCCTCACATATTTGTACATGGCTATCATGTCTCCTCTCAGCCTTCTCTTCTGCAGGCTAAACATGCCCAGTTCTTTAAGCCTCTCCGCATAGGGCTTGTTCTCCAGACCTTTGATCATTTTAGTTGCCCTCCTCTGGACGCTTTCCAGCTTGTCAACATCTCCCTTCAACTGCGGTGCCCAGAATTGGACGCAGTATTCCAGGTGTGGTCTGACCAAGGCAGAACAGAGGGGGAGCATGACTTCCCTGGATCTAGATGCTATTCCCCTATTGATGCAGGCCAGAATCCCGTTGGCTTTCTTAGCTGCTGCATCACATTGTTGGCTCATGTTTAACTTGTTGTCCACGAGGACTCCAAGATCTTTTTCGCGCACACTGCTGTCTAGCCAGGCGTCCCCCATTCTGTATCTCTGCATTCCATTTTTTCTGCCGAAGTGAAGTATCTTGCATTTGTCCCTGTTGAACTTCATTTTGTTAGTTTCTGCTTATCTCTCTAGTCTGTCAAGATCGTTTTGAATTCTGCTCCTTTCTTCTGGAGTGTTGGCTATCCCTCCCAGTTTGGTGTCGTCTGCAAACTTGATGATTGTGCCTTCTAACCCTTCGTCTAAGTCATTAATAAAGATGTTGAACTGAACCGGGCCCAGGACGGAACCCTGCAGCACTTCATTCGTGACTTCTTTCCAAGATGAAGACGACGCATTGGTGAGCACCCTTTGGGTTCGTTCGCTTAGCCAATTACAGATCCACCTAACTGTAGTTTTGTCTAGCCCACATTTTACTAGTTTGTTTGCCAGAAGGTTGTGAGGGACTTTGTCGAAGGCCTTACTGAAATCTAGGTAGGCTACATCCACGGCATTCCCTGTATCGATCCAACTCGTAACTCTGTTGAAAAAAGAGATCAGATTAGTCTGGCATGACTTGTTTTTGGTAAATCCGTGTTGACTATTAGCAATGACTGCATCTGTTTCTAAGTTTTTGTAGACCACTTCCTTAATGATCTTTTCCAGAATTTTGCCTGGTATTGATGTGAGGCTGACCGGATGGTAATTGTTTGGGTCGTCCTTTTTACCCTTCTTGAAGATAGGGACCACATTTGCCCTCCTCCAATCTTCTGGGACTTCTCCCGTTCTCCAAGAACTCTCAAATATGATTGCCAGTGGTTCTGAAATAACTTCCGCTAGTTCCTTCAGTACTCTTGGATGTAGTTGATCTGGCCCTGGGGACTTGAATTCATTTAGTGCAGCCAGGTGTTCCTGGACAACTTGTTTCCCTATTTGGGGTTGGATTTCCCCAAATCCTTCGTCCATTTCATGTTGCTGAGGTTGACGATGGCTTTCTTTTTGTGAGAAGACCGAGGCAAAGAAGGCATTGAGCAGTTCTGCCTTTTCCCTGTCCCCTGTCGCCATCACCCCATCTTCTCCTTGCAGAGGCCCTATTGCCTCCTTTTTCTTCCTTTTTCTACCAACGTAAGCAAAAAAGCCTTTTTTGTTGTTTTTAATGTCCCTGGCAAGCTTGAGCTCATTTTGCGCTTTAGCCTTGCGAACCTTTTCCCTACTAGAGTTGGCTATACGTTTGAATTCTGAGTCATT